>NC_090939.1:507169431-507472487 GCF_040938575.1 Ambystoma mexicanum
ACATGTGAGGGTGTAGAAGAAGGAGGCTGACAAGAAGGGGTCATTTTGTTACACTTCTATGGTGTAACTCAAGAAAACCTCTCTCTCCCTACTTCTAAGGGGCTTGCCCTGCCTGAACCTAGGAAAACTTTAGTGAGCTGTCAGAATATCCATGTTCTCTGTCCTCCGTCAAAAACCAACTAATCCAACCCTTTCGCTATAAACATAAATCTTTTAACTAAAGTGAAGTTGTGTTTCCTTCACCAGTAGAATGACTCCCTTCTCCTGGATGCTTCAGTCTTATAATAGAAGTAACTCCTTCAATGTCCCATCACAAGGGACCAGAAGGAATGACTCCTTTCTCCTGGTCCTTCTATAAACGTTCTCCGCAGTGGTCTTTAGGCAATCTTGCAGAAAACTCCCTATGAGGTCCTCCAGCATAGTACCCCCCTAGGGGGAATATCAGGTAGCGGCCTCACCTCCATAGCCTCATAGAAAAGGGATCCCCCCTTGGGGGAAGTGACAAGACCTGTCGAATTGTTACAGGGCTTACATGAATGAAGGGGCACCTACACCTAAATACAATAAATAACAATTTTTTTTTATTGTGTTTGTGTTTAAAAACAAACCTTACATGACAGAATAAAACAATCTAAATTCCAAAAACAATAACAACATTCTTATCTAAGTTAATAATATAAATATCACTCAAAAATATTTACAAAATTCATAGCAATCATCCTTAAAAGGAAATCTTTAAACTTAAAAGAATTCATAGTTAAACAACACACATAGTAAGTTCATCAGAATCAATCTTAATTTAGTGCCTCATATCATTAAAAACGACATGTAATTATTAATTTATTCTGTGATTCCTGTTATATGGAAATAAATTGATTCTCTGCAGGAATTAAAAAAAGTGTATAATTTAAAGCTAAGGAGAGTCCTTGGTTAATTCGTGCCCTCATTTAAAACAAACGAAGGATCATGCACAAAGCGGTATCTTTTAATTTAATTGCAAGTCTCACACTAGTCGTGCTGCCAAATACATTTTTTGGCTAGACCCACATTTTCAATAGTTTTGATAAAGAAATAATAGCTTGTTCACAATTTTCAACATAGCGCAGTGTTTTGTTAAAGAGTTCATTAGAGAGAGTTCTGTGGAAGCAAAACTACATTTGACAAATAATCAATCTTCTCCAAAGAAGGTGTGAATTTAAAGACCACAGCCCCAACTCAAAATGAATCACTGTACCGGAACCCCTGTAGAAAGGCACAACAGAATTCTCCGAATTAATTCTCCAATTTTGGAAAATTCATGGTCAGCCAAAAGATGGTAGGTTTAAAAGCCAGAAATCAACACAGGAATAACATTTCCTTCATAAAATTTGATTAGAGGGCTCAAAGAAAACTTCCCATACTTATTGTTGACATATTTCATTCAGGCCCTCTACTGTATTTTGTTTTCTTTTCCAAATTATTCAATAGGATTTTACGATTTGGATGAGCCATAACGATAAATACTAAATATTTTAGCTCATTTATGATTTCTAGTTTTTGGTTATTCAACTACCAATTAAAGCTTGACCTGTTGATTTTAGTACATGAAAATGTAAATGTTTTTGTCTTACCAATGTTGATTACAAGATTGTTATTCAAGTTATTCTCATAAAAGGCTGTCAGGAGTCTTTGTAGCCCAATTTGGGTTGAGTCTAGCAGTATGACATTGTCAACATAAGAGATACAAAACAATTTGGTACCATTTACCTTTGGGGAAAGAAAAGCTGCATATGCAAGTTACAGTCCCATGTCCGCTGTGTAAGGGTTATACAGACTGGGGGATAAGATGCACCCCTGCCTCAGCCCCTCTGTACATGGGGATTGTTTTAGAAGTATGCCCTTGAATTCCCATACTTATTGTTGACATATTTCATTCAGGCCCTCTAATGTATTTTGTTTTCTTTTCCAAATTATTCAATAGGATTTTACGATTTGGATGAGCCATAACGATAAATCCTAAATATTTTAGCTCATTTATGATTTCTAGTTTTTGGTTATTCAACTACCAATTAAAGCTTGACCTGTTGATTTTAGTACATGAAAATGTAAATGTTTTTGTCTTACCAATGTTGATTACAAGATTGTTATTCAAGTTATTCTCATAAAAGGCTGTCAGGAGTCTTTGTAGCCCAATTTGGGTTGAGTCTAGCAGTATGACATTGTCAACATAAGAGATACAAAACAATTTGGTACCATTTACCTTTGGGGAAAGAAAAGCTGCATATGCAAGTTACAGTGCCATGTCCGCTGTGTAAGGGTTATACAGACTGGGGGATAAGATGCACCCCTGCCTCAGCCCCTCTGTACATGGGGATTGTTTTAGAAGTATGCCCTTGAATATACAACCTAACTTGCAAACTGGAGTCAGAATGGATATAGACCAAAATACCTAATGGATGATTTGACAAGCCCCATTTATTTAGTTTAAACCATAACCTGTTTTGATTTACCTGTTTCGAAAGCAGGACTGGCCCTATATACAGGAGAGTAGGTTTGATTCCATGCAAATCTCAGAATGTCATCGATTACACAGCCGTTGAGATTAGTGCCCACCCCTCCAAGGAACCCAGTTTGAAATCTATTCAGAATATTATGGGAGGCAGACCACTGGTTTAGATCCTTAAGAATGAGGGTGGAACATATGTTTGTGTGTGAGGCAGGAAGAGTGACCAGTCTATAATTCATAGGATCTCATTTCGATCCTTTCTTATAAATGGGAACAATTACTGAAGATTTCCATAAGGGTGGGGTCTGCCCTAGAGATTTTGGATGTTGGCCCATATTTTAAGTCTATTCTTAAAGATTCAATTACACAGACCATTAGAGCCAGGTGCACAGGAATTAATGCATGTACTGATAATAATCATAATATCTTCCACATTCAAATCTAATGACCAACTATTATCTAGAGGATTCCATACTGGATCACAGCTTAGTATCTAAAACTGTTCTAGTGTACGTGTTTGTGTGTGTGTAATGGTGTGGGGGGGGTTGGGAGGCGAGGGAGGCAGCAGGGGCTGAGGGAAGGGGGTACAGTGGATGAACCCCCGATTTGTAGCATGGGGGGGGGCAGGGGGTCGAGGAAATGTGTTTCTTTTCTATTCTTGTAGGCCGCCTAAAATTGGCCAAAAAAATACATAAATAAAAAAAATCGACTTTTGGTTAGGCGACCTACAAAAATAAAAAATAAATGGCATAGAAGCCCTAAAACACGAGACTCCTTTGCTGGGAATCCTAAAAAAAGAACAATCTGAAATGTAAACCAACATCAAGGTCTCTGTGGATTGATTGAAGGGAGAGAGTGAAGTGGGGCCGCTAAGAAAGCCGGAGTGGGCAGGCAGATGAAAGGGAAGTTGAGGATAAGCAGAGGAGATAAACAGAGGTGATAAGTCGCTCAACGGATCAAAGATTCAGTTTTAGCATTCAAAAGCCAAAGTTAGATATAGGGTTTTCAGAAATGAAGGAAAAGCCAATGTTAGTCAACAGTGTAAACATAAAAGGAAAGCTTTGAGGCTATGGAAAAGTGAAGTGATCATCATAATGAGAGCGGCACAAGTCACAGTTAAGAAAACAACTTGCGCTCAATCCAAATCAATGAGGTAGGGGAGGCTTAAAGCTTCCAGCGTCAGGACTAGTTGCAGTTCAACAAACAAGGTGAACAGTCTGCAGGCGGCGATGTCCATGGACAGCTGATGACCCAAGAGCCCAGGAGGAGGTTGCAGTTTAATGGATAGACCAACTTGATGCTTAGATATGGTGCAGTAAACATCCTAGCCAGGAGAGCAGTCTCGGCAGGCAAGTGGTGCAGATGATGTTCCAGTGGTTCGAGGAAGGCAAGCCTGGGATTCCCCAGAGCCCTTGGAGGTGATATCTGCTTCTTAATCAGGGGTAGGTCGCAGATCAGTCCCACTGCCAAGCATTGAAGCAATGGCAGATCCAGGGTGGGGGAAAGGGGGTGTCCACCCCTCACTCCCCCCGGTTCCCAGTGCGCCACCAGCCTCCCACTGGCACCCAATTATATGCCCCCATCCACCAAAAGCTGCCTCCGGTACTGCCTTGAGGGTAGTTTCTGCCTCAGCAAGGAAATGAGCCATGCAGGGCCCAGCAAGCAGGCTTTCATTCTTGCTAACGATTAACCCTGCAATTGTGGCCAGGTCAAGGGAAGGGAGCACTGATTTGGTTCCCTTTGGTAATTTGAAGATATCTGGAATGCTTGTTGATCAGCATTATTCTGTCTCAAATTACATATTATGGCAATAAGCCACAGAAGGATCCCTCCCTTCTCCCCAGGGAAGTTCCTGTTCAACGAGTAAAGTAAGTGTCCCATTGATTGACCAATGACTGGTGAAGAAACTCCCACCTTTCCTTTTGGGTGCTGGAGGAACAACCAACTTCTAACAAGATTTACAGCAACATCTACATATTTTGCAGCCACCCACAATGAACCCTAGAGATGGCCACCCACAATGAACCCTTCTAGACAAACATATTGGATGTGAATTCAGCAATGAACCCTGACACACATTCATGCAGTCGACCAGAACTGGTCATGCAAGGTAATTCATTTTGTCATGTACCTTTAATCAAAATATGGTCTGCTAAGAATTGTTTTGTACACTGCGGTTTACATTCAATGTGGCCATTCATCAATAATAATACACTGTTATATATTTGCATAAATATATAACATTTGTCTGAGGTTTTTTTAGTCTAGTATTTTCCAATAATATGTGTGTGTGTGATGTATGTATTACATTTCTCAATGTAATCTTATCAGGGAAATCATTGTTTTAGCATGTACAATAAACATTCTGCAGGTTTTATGTTTGGCGTTTTACTCTTTATACATGTGATGTTTCTAAAACACGTTTAGTATTGTTTTCTTCTTTGTAATGCAGTTTACCTTTATATGTAATAGTCTGCTAATTGGTTCATTGACCATTTCTGTAATGGTAAAAATCATGATATATGTTAAGCACATATGGAGGTAATGGATCCCGGGGACATCCATGTCTTTGTATAATGACTCTTAACTCATTATGTCCTTCCCCGACAGCCACCTGGGATTTAGACATAATTTCCCAATTGGCAGCTCAAATGGCTCCTCGCTCTTAAACCCTTCTTTATCTGGAGTTGGATCTTTGGACCACATTTCCCACCATGCAACTAAGATATAGCTTTACTCTTTCAGCCCTTATGCCTGGAAATATCGCTTTGCTGTTTTAGTCCTTTCTAGACTGTGGCTGGGTCTTTGAATCACTGTTCCCAGATTACAGCTAATATGGCTCATCATTCCATCAATCCTCATATAGCTTAGCTTTGTCTTTGGGCTGCATTTCCCAGCATGCAGCACACATGTTGATTTACCTTTTAAGTAGTTCTCAGACTGGAAATGTCTCTTTTCGCATTCAATCCTTCTTAGAGTGTGGCTAGATCGTTGGCCCACATTTTCCAGCATGCCTCAAATGTTTTTTCACGCCTGCAGTCCTTCTTCGACTGCTGCTGGGTCTTTGGAACACCTTTCACAATGTGCAATTCAACATTTCTTCTCACTTTGTTTTGTACTTTGTTGCTGTGACCATGGATCACATTTCCCAGCATCCAACACAATGGACTCTTTCACCTCATTTTCAATTTTGCTTGGACCATAGATTCGCATATCACAATCTGGGCTGGTCCCTGTTTTGACCCCAAATCCCAGCGTGTGGACTGGAGAAGATGGACAGAGCTGGTACTCTGGGACATCTATGAAAACTGGAAACGGGCAATTATGGAGGAGCCACTGCTATACAGGACTCCTCTTTATTCCCTCTACAGGCTTTCTGTCCCGAGCTCTAGTAGCCCCTCCTCTTCCCCCCTCGTTTCCCCGTGTGGTTCCCTTCCTCCAGGTCCTTAGTCCAGGGCTCAGACCACTAGAACCTGTCACATTTCTCACATTGGAGAGCGGTGTATTTACTTAAGGAAATACACCGCTCTCCAAGTTAAGAAAACAGGCATTGAAGTGAAGGTAGAGGCAGAGGACAACAGCATGCCATGGGGACATCAGTAGACCTCCCCCACCCCACAAGTTGCAGCTAAATGCTTAACTGCTGGCTCAGCTTTTGCATGGCCTATGTTTTCAATAATGACCAATAACTAAAAAGTGGTGTATTTGTGTACATGCCGGAATTGTATGTATGCATGCATGTCTGAATGTATGCGTGCATGCATGCATGCATGCGAGGGAGTATGTAAATGGGTGTATGTTTGTATGCTACGAGGTGTCTACAAGTGCACACCTATGAATGAATGCAGTGTGAATGGCGTACACTGCGCGTGTTGATGAGTGCACAGTCTAAATGTTAGGGATGCTCCTGTGAATGAAAGATCAGCTGTGTAGGTGCATGACTAGTGGGTGAATGTGTCTGAATGTATCTATATCTCTGTATGTATGCACGCTGGGACCTGGGGAGGGGCACTGGAGCATGAACATTTTTTACAAGTGCATGGCATGTTTTACTGCCGTTTTCGGGCAAAGGAAAGCCAACTTCAGTGTTTTTATGTGATGGTGGGGTTAGAGGGGAGTTAGGGGGAAATACTACAGCCGAGCTGGCCTGGCTGGGTCTTACTGTGGCATAGAATGTTGTACTCGCATTAAGGGCGAAGCCAACATGAGTGTTCTTACATGGAGGGCATGTTTACTTATTTTGACTAGGCTTTTTATTTTACTGGTGTCAAAGGCAACATAAATATTCTTACATGGAGGATATAACATGATGAGTGCAACATACATGTTCTTATATGGGCGATTTGTGTAATGATATGTTATTTATATAGCGATTTCGCCAAAGCGCTGTACAGAGAACATATTTACATCAAATGTATCAGCCACCCGAAGTTTGCACTCATTTAATGAGCTTTATTTATTGCATTCATTGACAGCGCCCAAACCCGTAAGTATCACAGCGCTGGTACAACTTGGTGAGCAGGGAAAACACAGTACAGTACAGAGTAAGAGAGAGGTAACAAGGTGCAAAAGCAACATAATAGTACAAGGTCCGTAGAGGAGGGTAGAGATCAGGGAGGTCACTGAGTGGGCCTTGCCAGGATTTGAACCTGCGATTCACACCCAGATTACAACAGCATGTGCTCAGCCCGCTGAGCTATCTTACCGGCTAGCCAGCAAGAGCATGTTTTCTTACTGTGGAATTGCAGTTTATTAACGGTGTAAAGGCCAAAGGCAACATAAGTATTCTTACATTGGGGTGGGGGCATTCGTGCAGCCAGCAAGACAAAGTTTCTTTTTTTTTACCTTGGCATGACATTTTTTTACTGCTGTTAGGGAGAAAATACAACATGCTGAGAGTTCTTATAATAATTTTATATAATTTATAATTGGTTATTTATAATGCGCTTGATAACTAGAGGTTTCTAAGCACAGACCCAGGGATTGAACCTGTGTTGCTCTGTGACGTCTTGCTTCCAAGGCAAGCGCGTTGCCCCTGAGCTATCCTCCCGAGACTGGGGAGTGAGGGATTTGTGTAGCCAGCCTCGATATGTTTTCTTACTGTGCCATGGCTTTTTTTCACTGGCATTAAGGTAAAGCCAACAGGAGTATGTTCTTACAAGAGGATACTGGCATGTATTGGCAGAGCCAGCATAAACATGCTTTGTTGTAGTATCCTTACTTGCATTATGGACAAAGGAAACATGAGTATTTTCCTATGTGGGAATAGTCGCATATATAGGTGCACCTGAATGGACATGTGTGAGCACATCAATATGAAAATGCTTTTGTACTCTTGCAGAGTACTGGCATATAGTGGGCAAAGCCATTATGAAAATGCGTTTTGAAAATGCTCCTGTGCATTGTTGGTGGCTTGGCATCTAATGGTCTTTTTATGTTTTACCCTGCAAACCCAATTGTAAACTGTGTGGAATGAATGGTTCACCCTCCCTCACTACTCTCTTTCACTCCTGCAGGCTCTTCTTAGTGTGGGTCCTACTACATTAGCCCCAGGTCCCACTTGTTAAAATCATGCCTATGCCTCTGGTGATTTGGAGTGAAAGATTGGTCTAATGGGCCAAAGGAATGCGTAATATCTACTCAGCCTACTGGGCTTGGAGAGGGGACGGTAGGAAGGGGGGGCGCTGGGGTAGGGTAATCAGTAGCATAATAGGTGTAATGTCCCGTCTCACTAACAGTTTTCAAAACTGCCATCCGGCCCCCCCCAAAATGTTGAGGCTGGCTCCGCCCCTGCCCATCTCACATTCTGGGTTGGTCCCCTCAATTAGCATTTCACACCTCCTCATCTCACTGGGGTTCTAGTAGATCGGTCGCTCTGTGGCCTTTCTCCCTCCTCTTCCCAATTTCTTATCCATCTTTCTTTTCAACACTCTTTTAATGGCCCTCATTAGGACTCCGGCGGAAAACCATGGTGCTATTAGCACCATGGTTGATGCCGGAGTCCGCCATGGCGGAATGGGGAATTACCATCCCATTCCAAGGTTGGCGGGGCAGTAATTCCCCATGCCACCATGGCCCTTCCCCTTTCCGCCCCATAGGGCATAATGGGAATGGGGAAGGCGGTAAGTGCGGTACCGTAGTTACCTCGAGAGTCCCTCTGCGGGCCCCTACTTTAAAGGCTGGTCTAGACCAGCCGTTAAAGTCGGGTCCCGCAAAAGGACCCCGTAGTAAGGCGTTAAGGGTTTAACGGCGCCGACACCTTTTACTTACCTGTAACTGTTGTTCTCCAGCCTGGGTCTGGCATGGATTCACATGCTCATGAATATTCCCCGTCGTCAGGCTGGGAATCCTTGGTAAAGAAAAAATCAGTATCAGTTTCGTTTCTGATCTGTCTTTCTTAGTAGTAACCAATCACTGATCTCTGGGTCATACTGCCCCCAGCCAATGACTGCCCTCTCCCTAGGCCCCGCCTCCGGCAGCCATCCTCAGATTTGGTAGCACACCAAGTGGCAGTATGGCCAAGTGAAGAGCCGCAGAGGGGTAGGTGGGAGGGTTTGCATGTGAATCCATGCCAGACCCATGCTGGAGAACAACAGTTACAGGTAAGTAACTTGTTCCTTCTCCAGCATGGGGTCTGGCATGGATTCACATGCTCATGAATAAAGAATACATAGCAGTATACACATGCACAACCACGGGAGGTGGCAAAGGCAAGCATTACATCCAAAACTCAACATTAAGCAATTCTTACCTCCTCACCAGGCTCGCCTTAGGCAAACAGGTTGCGCAGCACTGCTTGGCTGACCCTGGACTCCTCCCTGGAGTCCCGATCGACGCAGTAGAATCTTGTGAAGGTGTGTGTCGACCTCCACGTAGCAGCCCTGCAGATGTCCAGCAGGAGCACACCAGACAGGAACGCCGTGGTAGCAGTGATCGCTCTGGTCGAATGGGCTCTCGGACGGCCGGGCAGTGGTCGGTTTGCCAACCGGTGACAGTGCATGATGCAGCCGGAGAGCCATCTGGAAATGGAAGTCTTCGAGAGAGCCTTCCCTTGATTCACAGACCCAAAGTTCACAAACAGTTGTGACGTCTTCCTAAAACTCTTTGTGCGGTCCACGTAGAACTTCAGTGCTCTAGCTACATCCAGCGAGTGCAAAGTCCTCTTGGCCGGCGTCGAAGGCGACGGGAAGAAAACTGGCAACACCAAGGGCTTGTTGAGGTGGAAGTCCGACGGCACCTTGGGCATAAAGGAGGGGTGCGTCTTCAGCAACACCCTCGTGTCATGAAAAGTCAAGTATGGAGGCTTGCAAGATAGGGCCTGGATCTCTCCCACTCGTCATGCGGAGGTGATGGCCACGAGGAACGCTGTCTTCCATGACAGGAACTTCAAAGGCGCCGAATGCATAGGATCGAATGGGGCCCCCATGAGCCTGGTCAGCACCACATTGAGCTCCCACGCCAGGGCAGGAGCCTTCACCGGCGGGAATGATCGGAATAGTCCCTTCATGAATTCCTTCACCAGGCTATGAGACCACAAGGACGCCCGTCCCGTAGTCCTGGTATATCGGGAGATGGCAGCCAGATGTATTTTGATGGAGGCGTGGGCCAGTCCAGCTTTGGCCAGCAACAGTAGGTACGGCAGTACTTGAGGGGCCGTAATCCGCAGAGGGTTAAACTTCTGTGCACGGCACCAGACAGAGAACCTCTTCCATTTATGACCGTAACACTTGAGAGTTGAGGATGCCCTGGCTTTTGCAAGAACCTCTCTGCAATCAGCCGGTATATCATACCCTCCAAACTCTAGTGCCGCAGGAGCCAGGCCTGCAAGTTCAGCGACTGTGGGTCGTGATGGAGAATGGCGCCTCCTTCTCTGGAGAGAAGATCTGCGTCCGCCGGCAGCTTGACTGGTGGGGACGTTGACAAGTCCAGAAGGTCTGGGAACCAGATCTGCCTCGGCCACGCTGGAGCGACGAGGATCATCCTGCACCTGGACCTCTTGAGCTGGTTGATGAGGCGGAGCAGCAACGGCAACGGAGGGAAAGCGTAGAGAAACAGGCCGTCCCAGGGGAAAGAGAAAGCATCGCCCATGCTCCTCGGGTGTGGGAACCTGCTGGCGAACCTCTGGCACTTGGAGTTCGTCGCCATCGCGAACAGGTCGATCTGGGGTTTGCCCCATCGTTGGAAGAGCCGATCCACTTGATCCTGTCGTAGTTCCCACTCGTGCCACGAGCGCAGGTCCCTGCTGAGTGAGTCAGCGATGGTGTTTTTTATTCCTGCCAAGTGGAAGGGAACCAGAAACATCCCCTGGGCGACGGCCCAGTGCCACAGATCCTGGGCCTCCTTGGATAGGGCTGGGGATCTGGTGCCCCCTGCTTCCGTATGTAGAACATTGTGGTGGTGTTGTCAGTGAAGATCCTCACCACTTTGTCCTTGAGGGACGGAAGGAACGACTTGAGCGCCCAGAACACTGCTCGGAGCTCCAGAATGTTGATGTGGAGAGACCTCTCCTACGGGAGCCAAAGGCCTCTTGCGTGGAGATCTTCGGTGTGGGCCCCCCAACCCTCCAGAGAGGCGTCTGTCGTCACCGTCTCCTGAAACACCGGGGTTTGAAAGTCCGTGCCTGTAGTGAGGTGAGCCCGGGTGCCCCACCATAGGATCGCCCGACAGAACTCCTCGTCGAGGGGGATCCTGTCCTCGAAGCAGCCCGTCGCCTGAAACCAGCGGGCGTCGAGGAACTCTTGTAGCGGACGCATCCGAAGTCTACAAAGGGGTACAAGGTAGATGCATGAGGACATCATCCCGAGAAGGGACATAATGGACCTCACCCTGGCAATGTCCGTGGCCAACAGGTGCCGCACCTTGCCCAGGATGGTCTTGGTCCTCTCTTCTGAAGGGGAGGCCAATTGCCCCACGGTATCGAGCTTCGCTCCCAGAAACAGTGCTACTTGCGATGGAACCAGGTGGGATTTGGGGTAGTTGATGGCGAACCCCAGCTCCGTGAGTAACCGGACGGTCCTCGCCGTATGTTCGACGGCGAGTTCCCTTGTCCTTGCCCGGGTTAGCCAGTCGTCCAGGTAGGGGTAGACGTGGATCCCCTGCAGGCGCAGCCGCGCCGCCACTGGTGCCAGGCACTTGGTGAAAACCCTGGGTGCCGACTTTAATCCGAACGGTAGGGCTCTGAATTGGTAGTGACGTCCCTGAACCACGAACCTGAGGAACTTCCTGTGCCTTTTTAGAATGTGGATGTGGAATAGGCATCCCCAGGTCCAACGACGATAGGAAGTCGCCTTCTTCCAGCTGTCCCAGCACGTGCTGGAGGGTGACCATCCTGAATTTCTGCGCCTTGATGTATTTGTTTAACCGACGCAGGTCCAGGATGGGGCGCCAACCGCCTGTCTTCTTTCTGATGAGGAAGTACCTTGACTACACTCCGGAGCCCGGAGCCTCCTGGGGACGAGCTCGATGGCACCTTTCTTGAGCATTGCCTTTACCTCCAACAGCAGTTGAGGGATGTGATTCTCCATCCTGGCCACGGGAGGAATGCAAGGGCACTTCTTTTGGAATTCCAGCGAGTGCCCATTGGCCAGGGTGTCCAACACCCAACGATCGGTGGAGAGGGACTCCCACACGCTGACTAACTTCGTCAGCTGGCCTCCCACCGGGGTGCTTCAGTGGGGGCCCGACAACCCGGCCGGTCAGTCTTGCTTGGAGGCGGCCTTGCCGCCTTGGCCTCCTTGGCGACGACGGCGGGATCCCCCTAGCTTGCCGCGACCTCTGTAGGCCTCCTGGGAAGAGGAGCGGGCCGCCTGGTGGTAAGTGGAGGAGCCACCGCTGGATCCTTTGGAGGCAACCTGTCTGCCTCCAGAGCTCCGAAAGGGCCGTCGCTGTTGAAGCACCCCAAGGGCCCGGGCCGTCTCCGAATCGGTCTCGATGGCCTGTAGAGACTCGTCCACCGCCTTACCAAAAAGGTTGTGGCCGTCGAACGGCATGTCCAACACTCTGGTCTGGACGTCCTGGCGAAAGTCTGACGCCTTTAGCCATCCTCGTCGTCAGAGGTAAACTCTGTTGCCCAGTTGGGGAAATCCGGTATCGGCATGTCCATTGCCACCATTATGGCATGATCCGACACCACCTCGCCTTCCTGCAGAATTTTTAGGGCCTCCGCCCTTTTGTCATCAGGTAGGAAGTCTAGCAGGGGAGCTATCTTGAACCAGAGCTCACTGTCGTAGCAGGCCACGATCGCTAAGGCATTGGCCGCCTTAATTGTCGTCGCCACCGACGGGATGACTCGTCGTCCCATAGAGTCCAACTTCTTGCCCTCGCTGACGGCGGGGAAGTGGAAGTTGAAGCTGCCGCCGCGCCCGCTGCCTTCTTCTTAGCCGCTGCCGAGACGACAGAGTACGGCGTGGGCTGGGCCCTGAGGCAGCATCGGGGACTCGGTACTTCTTCTCGTACCTGTGCCTCTTGGCGGGTGTCGTGGAAGGGTTCTTGAGGACAGCAAGCCCCTCGTCCCAGATGTCGTCGAGTAAAGGCACCGCGAGGACCGTCTTCCTCTTGGCCTCTCGCCGTTGGTACAGAAACCCCTCCTTTTTCTGTTCTTCAGGGCAGAGCTGGAAGAGCTCGGATGCCCTGGTTAGCATGGCGTGGAAAGAGCCAATTTCGTCGGCTGGAGACGCCCGCGGGGGGGGGGGGGGTGATGACGGGATGTCTGCTGTGTCATCGCCGCCATCATCATCAGTCCCCGTCGCTGTATCCGTCGCCGTATCCTCTCTAGGGTCCGGCGAGGGGGATGAGGGATCCGCCGGTCTCGCAGGCACGAAGGGCGGAGCGGGGTGGACTCTCCTCCGCTTGCTCGGAGGGCTTCCCGACAGGCCTGGTTCTGGATCCTCCGTCGTGGTCCGTGGTAATCTCGTCCTTATCTCGGTACATAAGGATTGGATTGCCAACAAAATGGAACCCGAGCTATCCTGGGGCTCGGGTAATGGCTGCGACGGATGGGATGGCCGCTCCACTGGGCCCTGTTTGTCGGCATCGTCGCTATCTTCGATCACGTCAGCCGGGACCGCATCCTGGGATCGAACCTTCTCGAACCTCTCGTTGAGGCCAATGAACCTTTCGTTGAGGCCCTTCTCGGTTTCCACCAGCTCCTCCTCAGAGGCTGATTCCAAGTCTGTAATGGCCACCCCCCCCCCTCTTTTTCCGCCAGGGACTTCACGGGGGTCTTAACGATGGGCTGGAAAGAAGATTCCCTCCGCGGTGGCAGGGATACTCTGGGCCCAGAGGGCGTTTCCACTGGCATAGCCTCAGCCGGCTTCGCCAGGGTCGCAGTGACCACTTCGGTAGAGGCCTTTGCCGGGTGGATCAAAGCCCTCACCACCTTAGGTGCGTCCTGGGCCTTCGCCTTGGGGGGAGGGTCAGCGCCTCGCTCCCCCTTCGAGATCAACCGGGTCCGCTCCAGCGGCTTACCCGGGTTCTCAGACTTCCTCTTCCCCGAACCAGAGCGCTGGCTCGTGGTCGAACGTGCCGGGGAAGTAGCGCCCTGCTTGGCAGCCGAAGAGCCCGACCTTTCGGCGCTCCCAGTGCCCGCGGACTCACGGTGCTTGGCCTTCTGTTGGGCCCCCATCGCCGTGGCGCCCTGGCAGGACTTAGAAGCCCGCTCAGACTTCTTCTTCGTCTTCTCACCTGCTGTGCCCTTCTCCAGCCAGGCGGCGAGGCGGGAACGACGATCTTGTTTGGTCCGTTCCGAAAGGTTCTTGCAGAACGCAGTCTTTCTCCACGTGCGTCTTGTCCTCATGAAGGCAGTAGAGACATTGCGAATGCTCGCCCTCCTTGAAAACGTTCTGTAATCCGCATCCAGGGCAGCACCTGAACAGCTTGGATCCGGGCGTCGAGCTTCCCTTGTCCTCGGCCATGTCCGTTGAGGTAGGCCGCAGATCTTCCGGAATCCTCCAAGAAGTGTAAACTCGACGAAAACGTCACCCTTGAGGGGCGTGGAAGAATTCCGAAACGGGTCCCCTTTGTCGGAAGTAGAAACGGTGGTTCTTGAGGCTCGATTGAACCGAAAAATGAGAAAATCTCCTGAAAAAGCGTGAAAACGCAGCAAAAAAACTCGAGAATTAAACACGAGGACTCCCAACACTTGAGCGTGCGGTAAAAATCTGAGGATGGCTGCCGGAGGCGGGGCTTAGGGAGAGGGCAGTCATTGGCTGGGGGCAGTATGACCCAGAGATCAGTGATTGGTTACTACTAAGAAAGACAGATCAGAAACAAAACTGATACTGATTTTTTCTTTACTGAGGATTCCCAGCCTGACGATGGGGAATATTCATGAGCATGTGAATCCATGCCAGACCCCATGCTGGAGAAGTCACTACTTTCCTGCGGGTGGGGGAGGGCGGGGTGAGGCTCTCCTCATGTGGTCCTGAAAAGGCAGAATCTGATAGTATCATTTCTCAAACTATCCCTTTTTAATTGACACACAACACTAAGAAGAGGGATGGAGTAATGAGGATGACCAGAAGCGGTAAGCAATCACACGCTCTAGTCTTTGGAAAACGTTAACCAATTCTGGCAAGTTTTAAAATGGACACATCTGAACAGAATAGGAGACAGAGGGGGAGACTGCAGCTGAATCCAACTTGTTCTGGTGCTGGTTGGGACACCAGAGGCGAGCAGACTGCAGGACGTGGCACAAAGGCTGATGAGAATGGTGTGCACTGAGACTGAGCCAAGAGAAGTTTGCCGCACTATTACCACAAGCATCTGGGGCTGCCAGAACTGGAGGAAGGCAAATTGAGAACCAACTGCTAACGGGACGCACTCCCAGCCAGCTGGCCGAGAGCAGAGAAGACGGAAAGACTTGAGGAAAGCCGAAGCCATCAGTGAAGACCGGTAAACGAATAACACGTAGTGTTGACAGTGCGAGAGAGCCTAAGTAAAGGAACTAAATAATGTGTACGAATTCCGAACATTGTTAAGAAAGGGTCAGTGACCCACTACTGGAAAAATATTATTTCCTGGATGCAAGAGAGTGTGAACGGAGAACGAAAAAGCCCTGGCAGGATAATTGTAAAGACTGGAGGGGGGTATCTGCATTCATGCCCCCTATATGGTGAGGTAGAGACACAGAGCACCCCAGCCAAGGTTCTCTATATGGTAGCTATGGACGAGCAACCAAGGCTTAAGCTCTCAGGAGGTGATGCAGGCTGGTTCTTACGTACAGTGAGTCCCCAAGCCCTCACAAAGGAATGTCTACACACAATGTTATGTGCTAACACAGTTCTTTATATAAAAATAAGGTTGAGAGATGTATACACAATTCAGTAACACACTTTGTACTCTGGTAATTCTACAATGACAAATCTATACAATTCTATGTGGTACCACACTTGGACTATAGATTCCTTTAGAATGCATCAACTGCTGGCAGATATAGTAGAGCATACAAATCATTCAATAAGGTGTATCAGCATAGATAATAAAGAAGGAAGGTGGGTTAAGGTTAAGCAATGGCATAATGCTTTCTTTGGATATAGATGCACAATTCTGAATGAGAATCCCCCCACCTGGGCAACCTGTAATAAGAGAATTAACAAGCCCAGTCCATCAATGCTCAATAAGCCTTGCTTCTTGATTAAAAAGTGCAACCACCCAAATGTACCTAAAGTGGAACTTTCTTCGACAGTTCGTCAACATTATCCTTTGAGGGTGGACTCCCTTTCAAGCAAGAGCCACTGAGCGTCGAGAACCTCGACGAAAACTGGCACACTTGCGGTGATGCTGCAGTTTCGACCTTTGCCGTGCTCTTCGACGATCGATCGTGGAAGTCCTGGGAAGATGAGGCGTGCGGTAAACCTCAATGCAAAGTGTTTGGTGCTGCAAATAAGACTTAGTGGACTTAAAAGACCTTCGGTAGTGATGGATGGAGGCCCGGCAGTGGGTGTTGCTTCGGCGGTCTTCTGGCCTGTCGGTGCTGCACCCACAGCACATACTTCGGGATAGCTTCGGTGATCGGGATTTGACCACGGGCTGGACCTCGGATCGTCACTCCATCAGTGTCCTCGAGATGTCTTTGTCGGCTTCTGGTGGCGGGAAAGTCACCAGCAGACTTTCCTCGGCAGCCAGCAAACTCGACTTTCTCTGGCGGGACAAAGTGGTTGGCGGTGATGGCAAGGGAGCCCTCTGTCAAATGTTCTTAGGCAAAAAAGGAGCTTTTTCAGCTCCAGGCTTCAAGCAGCACGGCGTCAAGGTATCCACGCTTCTGGGCGACATGATTTAACCTGGTTTCCAGCGGTCATGGCAATCTTCCGAACCCCGGTCGTCGCCAATGGACTTCGACCATCCTCGATGTCCAGATGCTCTCTTCCGAATTCTCGGCAGACCCCTTCTCCAGACATCAGACTCACAGAACTGGCTTCCAGGGTGCCTCGATGAAGAACTGCAATTTTTGCACTATGGTCCCTCGTAGCTCGGGGAGAAGTCTCCTAGCCAGGCCCTCTCTTGGATCAGTCCTCAACAGACTCGACAGCTTTTAGATTACATCAAACTAAATGCAGCAGCAATCGTCTTCCAGCTCGGCTTCAAGGATGAGCTTCAAGTTTCGACTTCAGCTTCTGAACACATTGGCAAATCAGAGGTCCCCGATATACACATCTGTCCATCATTCAATCTGGCGGAGCCAGGCTCAGTCAGCCAATCACACAGAAGGGTATTCATGCAGGCAGGCAGCAATCAGGCTGACAGGCATTCAGTCCATTCACGTCCATCCAGACACCCATAACAAGGTATGTGGATTGGGGCAAGCACCCAGCCTTTCAGCACACCACAATGCATTCATGTCAGTTTCAGGCAGGGCTGTCTCATTCATTATGCCACACACACAGAACCCAGACACCCATAACATAGAATACATATTGATCACACAATCCATTCACACAGGTCCCACCCAAGGGTGTACCCACAACATGCACTCACTGGGAAGGCTGCAGCCAGTCTGGCCTGGACTTCCCAACAATACCATATATGGTCCTTCCACCCAACAGCCAGTCAGGGGAAAGGGAAGAGAGTCAGGGCTTCCCAGGACTTTGGGAAACCAAGGTAACAGGTAATTGAAACCAAAAGGCCCCAG
The DNA here is from genome assembly GCF_040938575.1 of Ambystoma mexicanum. Lineage (NCBI taxonomy): Eukaryota > Metazoa > Chordata > Amphibia > Caudata > Ambystomatidae > Ambystoma > Ambystoma mexicanum. The sequence goes on from NC_090939.1 coordinate 507,187,044, forward strand.
GGGCCATCTTGCCTTCTATCAGGAATCCACTGATTCCTATGCCAGGGCCTGGGTGTCCCAAAATGGAGGATACTCAGAACTCCCGTCACATCAGCATGAAGCTGCCACCAGCCCATGCGCTGCTCGGTGGGCATCAGAAAGGTGCCCAAAAGCATACTTAAGGGGTGCAGGGTTGTAGCCCCCCCCCATGGGTGCCACAAGGGTATCCCAGGGGTCTCTGTTCACCACAACCAAAAAGAGGAAAAGCTGCGCTGCCAGAGGTCCAACTGGATTCCAGTGCAGAGAACAACACAGAACACACATGGTAAGGGAGTACATGACAAGGACATGGAGGCCCTGTCCCCCCAGTGCATTTCCAGCATCACAATAATGAACCAGGCAAACAGTGAGTCTGAGACTCACACCCATGAGAGGACAGAAAAAGTCCTGGCAGGAAAGCAGACCGGGCAGTGTGCAAGTCTGGGACCTGCACCCAAGTGGGATACCCTGGCAGGAGAGTAAACCAAGGGTGAGAAGAGAAGTGAGAGAACTCAGGGGTAAAACCTACGCCATGAAATTGTGGAACAGTGATAACCGTATGAAAGGGAAGAACCATACAACTTTTGAGGATAATTAGCAAAGTGTGAGTACACTGGCAGGAGAGTACACCACGGGTAGGAAAAGGGTTGAACAAGCTATGAGGTGAAACCCCTTCCTTGAAATTGCAAAACAGCGACCATCAATACAAAAAGGGAAGAACACACTCCCTTGAAAGAGAATTGAGACCCAGAACGAGAGAAGTAATAAAGCTGCGAGTACCATGGCAGGAGAGTATACCAGGGAATGGAAAAATATTGAGAAAGCTCAGGGGTTGAAAGCCCTCCTTGGAATTGTGGAACAGTGACAATCAATGAAAAAGGGAAGAACCATACCACTTTAAGGATGATTGAGATCCAGGGAGTGAGAGATTGAAACATTCAAAATAACTGTGTGCTTACGGGAGTCTCAAATGAGGAGACACCCCCCTTGAAACTGTGAAGTAAAACATGTATGAAAGGAGAAATGCAGGGGAAGAGTCACCCTGTGAAGCAGTGGAACATTAATGACCTTTTTCCGGCGGTACCACATAGACAGTGGAAGACCCCTTTCCTGGTGGATCTATTCCCTTTCTTTTCTGCACTTTAAAACTTTATTGTTTGGAACTTTGAAAGAAATCCCAGAGTTGCACATGATATTTTTTATTTTCATGTAAGGGTCAGTTTAGGGTTTTGGATAGAGGACGAAGGGTGCTCTTTGGTTTAACAACCTGACACAGACATTTCTTAGTTTTATTGAGGTAGGGAAACCCCGTTTTTTTTTTTATTTATTGTATTTGTGTAACGCCCAAACCTGAAGGTATCACAGCGTTTATACAGAAGACACGAGGAGGTAGAAAACAGAGATAAGGCTGGACATTATTCATATTTGTTAAACAGCCATGTTTTCACAAGTCTTCTGAAAGTCAGGTAGGAGTATTCATTTCTGATGTTTGGTGGAAGGGAATTCCAGAGGGAAGGTGCTATGACACAGAAGCTCACAAACCCTGCTCTTTTACTTTGGAATCTAGGGGAGAATAGGGGCGTGGTTGGCAGATTGTAGCAGGCGCAAATGGGATTTTGGGGGTGATGCTGTTGTGAAGGTAAAGTGGACCCTCTTTGTACACACATCGGTGTGCAATGGAGATAGTTTTGAATTCAATGCAAGCTTTGATGTGGTGCCAATAGATGTCTTGCCTGGTTGCTGAGATGTGGTCTACCATGCGGGCTTTGTTTAGAAGAAGTTGGAGTTTGGTGAGTTTTTTTGCACAGGTACCCATGAGAGGTGCATTACACCTGCAGTAGTCCAGTTTACTGTTGCTAATGGCTCTTGCAAGCATCACGCAATTGTTCAGAGTAAGGAATTGCCTACTCAAAGAGATACGTTTAGCGGTGTAGGCTGTAGTTGAAGAAAGGGTGTTGATATGTTTGGTCATGGGAAGTTCTGCATCCAGGTAGATTGCCAGGGTTTTGACATGCTTCACGACTGGTAGGTTGGTGCCATCAATGGTGAAGGAGGCGCATGCAGGGTCTAGGTTATTGAGCCAGAGGGGGAGCCCACAATAAGCAGCTCAAGAGCCAGAGATTGAGGAGTTTGATGGGGGGTGGCCCTTCCTGGAGGCAGAGTGTTGGGAGAGAGGTGAGGAGGGAGTTGGCTAGATTTGGGGTGATAACGAATGTATTCCCTAGCAGTGTGAGAGGTTGGTGGTGGTTGGGCGTGGCCTTGGGTGCGGGCTGTGGTGGTCAGTGGTACGTAGAAGAAGATTGCTGAGTGATCTGTCCATAATAGGGGGAGTGGGGGCACTGTGGATATGTTGGTGTTGAAGATCGCATCGAGGGTGTGACCTCCAATATGGGTGAGTGTGGAGAAGTGTTGTGTCAGGTTGAATGCTTCTAAATTGTCTGTGAGAGATCGGGTCATAGGGTTTGAAGGCAAGTCAAACCAGATGTTGAAATCCCCTAGGATGATAAGTGTAGGGTGGAGGGTGAGGTTGGTCATCAGAGCATCGCAGAGTGTGTCTGCAAAGTTTTTGTTGTAGCCAGGGGGTCTGTAGATGAGTAGGAAGCTGTGCGAGTCTGAGGGTGAGAATAGGAGTTTTACCAGAAGAGATTTGTAGTCTGTGGTGTTGGCTGAGGTGTCCTTTAGTATTAGTGGGAATTGGTATTGGAGTAATATCGCAAGTCCTCCACCCCTTCGTGTTCTGTTCTGAACCGTAAGGTTGTACCCGGGTGGGAAGGTCTTGTGTGCAGTGGGCTCGTAGTCGTCAGCAAACTAGGTCTCTGTGATGGTCTGGATTTCCTTCTGTGATGAGGTCAAAGATGTGGAATTTCTTTTTGGAGACTGACCTGGCGTTGATGAGGGCACAGGAGAGTTAATAGGGTAAGCTTGCAAGTGCTGGCCGCGTCAGATTGGGAATGGTAGGCGGAGCAGGAGAGGAGGAGCAGGAGGTGGCCAGGAGTTGGGGGAGGGTGTGACTAGGGGGGATTTGGGGGATAGGGTTTGGTCAGGATGGGTATGGGCAAAGCGGTGGGCGGTGTGGGGAGGAGGCGTGGGGTGGTGGAGGTGGAGGTGGACCTGGGGGGGTGGGCGAAGAGGGGAATAGGGCTAGGACTGGGTTGGGTGTCGGCAGGGAGGTTTGGGCCCTATATTGAGGAGGCAGGGTTTGGGGTCTTGGTTGGAGAACAGGTGATGCTAGGAGGGGCCTGAGGTGGCCTAGGTCTGGGCCTTTCCTTGATGTTCATGCAGCTCATGGGATGTGGGAGAGAGTGGGGGTGAGAGGGCTGTGGGGGTTGGGGTTTTGACCAGGGCTGCTCTTGCTGTGCTGAGAGAAGGGATGTGTGGGTTGGGGGTGGGAGGGGGTGCTATGATGTTCGGGACAGGTGCAAGCAGAGGGTGCAGGTGATTAGCTAGAGGGGGTGGGGTGGGAAGGTTGTTTTACGTGGGTCGCAGGGAGTTCTGGTATGTTCCAGGGCTCGATGTTTTCAGCTCCCGCTCTCCATCTTGCCGCTCTTGATTGAGCGGAGTGAGATCTATGTTGAGGGTGTGGCAGGAGGAGGAGAGGGGGGCTCAACAGGTGAGGAGGAGGGACATATACCTTGGGGTTTTAGGGGATAGGTGGGGGGCCGGGAGACGAGGTGGAGGGTTGTGATGATGGGCTGTGTGCTGGGGATGGCTGAGTTAGGTTGTGGTGAGTCTTGTCAAGCCTACTGGTGCGCCAGTGTGCGGCTCTGATTTGGCCAGTGTGTGGCATGGTGTCTAACCTGTGGGAAGGGTACCTCGGATTATGTGACTGAGTAGAGAGGGCACGTCCAACTGGGGTAAACAGTAAATATGTGCTCACCTGGCCTTGGGCACCTGGTCAGGGTGAGGACACTTAGATAACGGGAGAAACGCCTAAATGGGCATACAAAAGTAGACCGTAAAACGCAGTAGCGCATAGATTTGGGACAGCTGGATAGAGGGAGTGACGCTTAAAAGAGGATACAACAGTAGACAGTAAAATGCAGTAGCACCTAGATTTGGGGCACCTGGATAGTAGGAGGAACGTCTAAATGGGGATTGCAACAGTAGACCGTAAAATGCAGAAGTACCTAGATTTGGAGCACATGGATAGAGGGAGAGATGCTTAAATGGGGATACAACAGTAGACAGTAAAATGCAGGAGAACCTAGATTTGAGACGCCTAGAAAGACGATGACATGCCTAAATAGGGGTATAATGATGCAGGCAGTAACTTGGGATACCAGGGCGGGGGGTAAATGACTTTGCTGCAAGTATAGCAATGGGTAATTTGCCTAGATGTCAGGTGTTGCTTCCTGACCCAATCTGTCTGAATGCAAGATATGGTACTCACACAAGCTGCCGAGATATGGCTGACTAACAAACCTAAATGCTAGATATGACTGACTAATACAGTCTACCTAGATGCAAGATATGGCTGACTAACACAATCTACATAGATGCGAGATATGGCTGACTAAAAAGCCAAGACAGGCAGCAGGGGTCTTGATTGTGGGCATTCAGTTGTGGCCAGCTTCGCCTGCCTGCTCAGGGTCTCATTCCCCTTATGGCCCCTCAGCGACAAATCAGGGCACAGATACTGATAAACAGAAAGACAGCCAGGAAGAGAGGTTGGGATGGTGGCAGCCGTTTTATCATGGAGGGGATGCTCCTGTGTAGTCAGTGGGTCTGATAGAGGATTAGGTATAAATAGGACTTCTCCAAAACCCTCTTATTATTTTGTGATTAATAAAAGTCTGTAACCAACACTTAAGATGCCTCTGTGTCTGAACCTTACTCTTGATCCCTTACATTTTGCAAAGAGTTTTGCACTGGAAAAGGAGATAGACCCTTTTCAGTGCATCAGTTCACATATTTTCCCACTGATTTTCTCAGTATCTAGTATTCACTTTGCTTCATATTCTGGTTCTTTGTTGCCACTGGTTGCGAGATATGAGTGGTGGAAAGTACGGGTTTTAACAAGGAAACATGAAGAACTTGACAGATTTTTATTCGTTTTGGAAACGTTCATTTGTCTCCACTGGAGGAAATATTTTTGCAGACTGAAAGGGGCACAAAAACGATGGCTGAAATGTCCGGATTCCTTTCAGCTCGATGTATGGGGAGGATAATCATACCTTGTCTCGAGTTCTGTAATTAGCCGGTAGTCATTGTACCTTAGCTGCATAGCTTTTATAGATTTGTTCTGCAGCGTTTAGGTGTTCCTTGGCAACTTAATGGTTTGTTGGAATCTCTTTCGCCCTTCTTCTATTTCCTCTACTTGTTAGCCATTTTTAACATAGCGAGAATCCTTCCGAGGTTGCAGAAGAATGATGAGTAAGGCAGCAAGGATGAATGTAGGAAAATGTTGCTAATCACAGCAATTCCAGCAAATGTTCTTTTCCTTTCGTAACAGGAACAGTGCGGATATTGTTCTACTACTGGGTTTACCCGTTTCACTGTCTCCATTCAGTGAAGGAGGCAGTCCAAAAGTGTCACTTATCAAGAGTTCCTCATTGAAATATTACGTGGGCAGTCCTTTGTAATCATATAATATGTTGTAGGAAGAGATTTAGCTAGCATTTTCACATTGGGAAGACCTTTTTTCCTGAAGGAAATATGTAATTTTCCCTCATGTTACATAGCATTTGTACTGGACTCATCTGCTATTGAGAGGTCTGTCAGTGTTGTGAGCTGTCGTGTGCAGTGTTGCACAGTTCTGGGTTTCAGCTAAACCATCGTGTGGTGGTGCATATCAAATAGCAGTACATGTAGACAATGAAGGCTTCAAGTGACATGAACAAAATGGCAAGTGCATGGCAGTAACAATAAAATAACAAGATCTGATAAGTATTTCAATATTGTTGTAGGCTTGGTTAACATTGGCTTTGTGATAACCTTGCAGGACTTCCTTGAATATCAATGCATCCGCATACGCGTCTATTCATTATCTGTACCTGAACGCATAGTAGAGCTACAGGTTGGGATGTTCCATGCTGCAATGTTAAGTTTGGTTGGGCGCTAAGTCTCGGCCATTAAAAGACTCAGAACTTCATTGAGTACTAAGCAGATTTGTAGACTTGCAAGTTCTTCTTTCTGTTTCTTTAGGATCCAAGAAGTTGCTTCTATCTCCTTCACGTTCCCAAATTGCACATTGCATGATGATTCCACTTCTCTTATCGATCTCTTCATTTCAGTCCCTCAGCATTTCCATTGGGAAGATTACAGCTGTAAAAGGGAACGTCACTTCTCAACATGCAATAAACTTTGCTCTCACATTATATGATCATCTCGGACTGCCTTTGCTTTTTCAAAAGGCATTCGACTTTAAATTTCCTCGGGATCTTGTACTGGGGATAGAGGGGGAGTTAAACATAGGTGGATTTGTGACAGAAAGTCTGCCTGGAAAGTGTGACAAGGAGGGCGTAGTAGTTTGGAGGAGGGAATTATAGTGCAGAGGAGGGAGTTGTAGCTCACAGTCCCTTTCATAGAGAAGAAATGTCCCTGCATATCAGTCTTTGTCTGGGGTTGCTGTTCAGAGGAGAATTGCCTGATATGCAGGGAAATTTCTTCTCTGTGAAAGGGACAGTGAGCTAAAGACTTGGTAGAGTCTCTCCCAGGGGTCATTCACCCAAGAATAGGTAATTGGGCTGTGTTCGTACTGGTAGAGAGATTCCCAAATCCCCCTTGTTTTACATTAATTAACTTTGGGTCTCACCCTAAGTTACCAGGGCGATCCAGACGTGGACCCCTTGCTCACAGTTTTTAGAGAGGCACAATTTTACCTCACTGATGATGCCCAACAAGGCTGAAACACGTGTATGGGGTTGCTGTTAGTACTTTTGTTCAGAGGAGAATTGCGTAGTATTTCGGTGCTGGACTCCCACTGGGCAGGACAAAGACTGATATGCAGGGAAATTTCTTCTCTGTGAAAGGGACAGTGAGCTAAAGACTTGGTAGAGTCTCTCCCAGGGGTTATTTACCCAAGAACAGGTGATTGGGCTGTGTTCGTGCTGGTAGAGAGATTCCCAGACTACCACGTGTTTTACATAAATGTGTGTAAGTATGTTGAATAAAGAATCAAAGAAGACATTTTCTCTTTGGAGAATCCTACCTTAGTTATTTAGAACGGGAGTGGATTGATGCTTTCTGTGTGTATGGTACTGGGGACCCTCTCCCATTGTGGGCTTCCTGGGGATTTCTGTAAGTGGGAAAATAGTTCAAAATGGCCACCTTGTAAGTGAACCATTTGTAGTTATTGTGGTCTACCAGCTCAGCAAAGAGACTAGGAAACTAGGGAGAGAACATCCATTTAACAAAGGCTGTGCTGTTTTCATCATTCTTCAATCGAAATGATGCAATCATTTGTTCTTGCAAATCTAGATGTTCCCAAACAGAATATTTAGCATGTTTATGTAAGAGTCATAAAACTTTGTATAGCCTTAATCTGCTTGATTGGGTCTTTCACAAATTGTGATTGAGGTTTTGTTCTTCTGTGTCTCTTCACCTGAATCCAACTTTCCTTATCAGAATCGGGGTCATGGCGCAAATCCCCTTCCCTATTTGCATGTTTCCCTCCCTTGTCACTATGACTGTAAGGCAACTGTCACTCAAACTCTGTTTTTCTCCCTCTAACTAGGGGATCTGAGGCATCATCATAGACCCTGCTAGATGGGGCTTTTAAAAAGCTGTTTTTAGGATGCATTTTCTGTCAGCCAAACGGGCTAAGTTATGTTATGTTACTTTGCATTTATATAGCGCCTTATGTACCATTGGTATGGTCTCAAGGCGCAGGTAGGTTGAACGCCCTCGGGAACCGAAGTTCAAGTTAGTAGAGAGAATAGAGAGAGTCAAAAGGTGCGTGTGAGCACCGGATATGTGTGCAGCTGGTGTGGCACTCGTGTGATAGCTGCTTCTTAGCGGTAGGTGTGTTGGTTGAGAGATCAAGAGTATGTGTTTGTTCTGGCAGGTTGTTATCCAGACCGATTCTGGCTGCGTTAGGCCTGAGGAGAACGCCTAGGCTGGAGGTTGTGTAACCAGCAGTGTTTTAGTTAGGGTGATGGGGAGTATGAGGCAAATTATGGTATGAGAACAGCTATACCGAATGGTGTCATAGTATCGCTGTGTTCTAGCTGAGTGGTGGTGTAAAGAAGAGAGTAAGCGTGGAGATGTGCTATGGTGGTTTACCTTAGGCGCTTGAGATCGGGCCCACTCCAATAGGTCCATTGGCTCCATCCGTTCCATGTACTCCGACTGTTCCACGCATTACGACAGTTTCAAGCACTAAAACCGTTCTGAGTGGTCTCTCCATTAAATCATATTCTGTAATCCATGTTGCCGTAACCAATTTTTATGTCTTTAATCACTAATTCATTGTTTGGGTGTACTCTCACTTCCTCTCCTGTCCACTCCTGACATGCTAAGTATGTCACTCCCCTCTCCTCATAACTGGATTTCTCTATACTATAAATCAGGTCTACCTGTGCATGGAAGAGGGGATGGTGTGTCTGACACATCCTATACCATGACTATGGCTAGCTGCGCCAACACCACCAGCATGACTCTGGGAAGTTTGGGGAATGGACAGGTAGTTTCAGGAATTGGGGATGATCACCCTTCTTGCATGAAACTCATCTTTCTGCGAGTTTTAGACTGAGAATATGAACCAACTTGAGCACCATTGATTTCTTGTCCTCACCTAGCATTATGATCCATTTCAATTATTATCTGCTATTCACTTCACACTAGCTGCTCAACAGACTCAGACTACCCTGGCTAGTGTCCAATGTCCTAATTTTGGAAGCCAGTTTATCTCTCATATTTTTGTCATTCTTTCTGTAAGGTATCTTTTACTTTCTAGTAAGCATGTATCTCCCCCGTTGATTCACGGCTGCTAGTTTGCCAGATAATCACTTCTTTCTATAAGTTTTTAATCTTTGACATTACGTCATTAAGATCTTTCCCTAATATGTCCGTTTTCGCTCTCAAGGACACATTCTCCTCTCTTCTCTGCATTAATTCATCACAGCCAACATACCTTGCTCACCCCGTGTCAGTTGTGAGGTAAGCTGATGTATTTGCGAATGACAGCATCTTTTTCTTCGACTGAGAATTTTGTTTCTTAATGATTTTTGATCATTATAAGTTTTGCGCTATACAAGTTCAAGATAGATAGATTATATGAGCTGATCGAATTCGGTCTGAGAGTAAATGTCCTTCATTACAAGTTTTGCATTGGACACTCTTTCAGTCACAGTTTGTATTCATCATGTCATCTAGTAAGCCTTCAATATAAATGGCTTGGTTAGTTATTTTGGCCTTCAAATCATCATGTGTCAGTAGACATTGACCTTGAATGTCACTAACAACAGCCCGATGCACAGATCCCACTAACACTTACCTTGATCCCCTACAGATAGGAAGGGTGCCCGTTGGTCTGGGTCAAAAACAGAATGGACCAACTAAGTTGGAACCCCTGCTGTGTCACGTAAGAAACACAACAACAGTGCCAGGTGTCACTGCTGCAGGAACCGAAACTATGGACTGGTCATGGCTATCAAGGGCGCTAACCCTTCAAAATGATCTTTAGCCATTCACATGACCAAACCGTAAATCAATTCTGGAACCGGGTAATGGGCATAACATCTGACAGTCGACACAATTAAAATTAGCCGCCTGGAACACGAGAGGCTTCACTCTTCCTAAACCAAGCGAAGTCAACCTGTGGGATTTTGATTTATTCTGTTTGCAGGAGAGATGGCTTAGGGAGACGCCCATCATGGATGGTTTTGAAATCTTGTTGAGTCCTGCTTCCAAAGGTAATCAAGGGAGCCCGTCTGCCGGTCTTATTACAGCAGTGAAATCTGGCAGTCCTTTGAACCTAATTGACACAATTTCATCCAGCCTTTTGACTCAAGAACTTCTCATCGTGTGGGAATCTGAGGATGTGGGTCAGGCAAAAGGGACACCAGTTAAACTGCCTTTAATAAATGTTTACTGGAACCCTATGCTAACTGCGAAGGAAACCTTTATAGACCACATTGCAGACTTGATTGATGATGCGTACATAGTCCAACAGACGCAACATGTGATCATATGGGGGGATCTAAATACACCAGGTTTGACTGAACATTACACGGGTCAAGTCAGTTCTCGTGGGAACCACGGATACACAGAGAGATATGTGGAATTCCCTGATGGAGGCAAAAGACATGCACATGCTGAAAGGAAACATCAGAGGCGATATACTGCCTCACCAGACGTGGGAAAGCATGGGCCGCTCATCAGTGATTGACTACATTTTTCTCTCTAGGAACTTTCTTCCTCTAATCCACACATTTAAAGTGGTAAATACCACCGACAGTGATCATCATCTACTACTTCTGGATTGGTCGATTCAAACCCCTAGCATTTGAGAAAAAATGCTAGGGGTTGTGGATATATGCAGCAGTGGTTCGCACCTGAAAATCTCTCAAAACTTCATAAAACAATTTCCAAGGGACTATGGTCAGACTGGAGCTACAGTTGAATATACGCCTCTCCTTGAAGTATACCGGACAAACTGGAACAAGACAGGAAAACCAGCCATAAACCATCGGCATACTTTCAACAAAGAAGTAGTATTGAGAAGAAAAGAGGTTAGAAGGCTCCAAAGGATGGCAAATAAATCTAATTTTCAGATAGACGAAGTATCTGTCAGAGAAAAAAAGAGATTTAAAAACTGACTGTCTATCAAATTGCTAACCTATCAGAACGATTCTGAAGCCATGCTCAAGACCCTTGTAACAAAAGTTTCCAGGGACTTTTGGTCCCTGATAAAATCGGTGAGTTTGATTATGGAAAACGATCAGACCAATTCTATAAGTGAAGGTGGCTGGATAAAACACTTTAAAAATCTATACGTTGCCGGAATTGAACCTACTTCCACTCGACAACGAGCTCAAGACCTGGCTCCTTGGGTCTACGAGAGTGACATAAATGATATCCAAATACGTATTCAAAAGTTGAATGGCTTGTGCGCCCTTGGTCTGGCTGGTCTGACCAACTCGATGTTGAAAGAACGTGCTGAAGAATGGTCGAGGTTCATTCATGCTTTATTGTCTCAGGTTTCCCAACTGCATCAAATTCCGAGTTCATGGAGGAGGGCGATAGTGGTCCCTATTTTTAAAAATGGAGCACAGGAAAATACTAAAAACTACAGACCTATCGCCCTCCTCAACGTGATCGGAATATTATATGGTACGATACTCCTGGACCTCTTCCATAAGTGGAGCCTACAAAAAGGTTGCAACGACCCCATGCAAACGGGTTTTGTTAAGGGGATCGGGACCGGAGTAAATATATTATTACTGAACATACTAAAGGCACGAGTACAAGATGGAAAACCCAAGATCTTTATGGCCTTTGTGCCCTTGGTCCAGACATTCGATCAGATCGACTGGTGCTAACTGAACAAAACTGGAGGCAAACAATTGTCTGGGGGGCCTTATTAGATCCTATAAAGGCCATGCATGAGAACACAACCCTAATAGTTTGGTTGAACAGCTTGGGCCTCCTATCAAATGAAATTACTACATCAAAGGGAGTCAAACAGGGGTGTCCAATGGCTTCGGCTTTATTCAACTTTTTTTTGGTGGATATGAAACATACAGAAATGTTATCTAGAACTTTTACACCATAGGTCTGAGGGGTTCCACTGTCCCGCCTGTTGTACACAGATGCTGTTGTACGCAGATGATGTGGTCCTAATCGATCAGACATCAACAGAGCTGAAACGTCAATTGGACTCATTGCATTGTTATATCACAGCAAATGCCTAGGAAATAAACATAGAAAAAACTAAAATTCTGTCCTTTGGAAAGTCCAATGGAGGAAGAAACAGCTGCTCTTGGTTTTTGGAGGGCAAGCGGATCGATCAAGTATCTTCGTTTAAGTATCTGATTGTATGGCTTAGTGACACAAAAACTGAGGCCCCAATTGTCAGGAACTGGAGATTGTGGAAGCGCTGGAGGCTATGATCAGCGCGCGCTCCAGTCCTCACCCAAGATGGCCGCCGTACCTTTAAGAGGCTGGCTCCTCCCACAAGCCGGTACATTGTATCTGTTTGTCAACACTCGGTTCGTGTGTTGTAGTTTCTTCTGTGGATCCTTCCGTGCCTACAGCGAACTTACTTACCGCCTTGAATCCTACTCTAGTCTCCCTCCTCCTTCCTGCCCGTGCCTCTTTTGTTTGTTTGCTCTGTTTTGCTTCCCGCCTTATCTTCTTCATCTTTCTACTCCCGGTGTCTCGGCGCCGCCTGTTCTGTGCCTTGCCTTTAGTTTGTCCTTCTTTGCTCCTGTTCCTTTCGCTACTCAGCCTCTCCTTTATTATTTTATTTTGAATTGTGGGCTCCGGTATTTCTTAATTCTATCGGCGCTGCCTTGCCTTTCACTTGTTGGGTCCCTGTTGCTCTGACTACACCCTGGGAACCTTTTGCTCTTGCTTATTTAGACTAGATCCGCATACATTTCTATTTCCTTTCGGTCAGCATTTCATAACCAGTTCAGGATATTCTTTTTGTCCTAATCCTATTTATATCCATCTTCGGTCTCTTATCACGTGGTGTTGCCTTTTCACCGTATATCCCTTTACTCTTATCAGCATTCAATTTGGAGAACTTCTGGTGTTCTATTCCATTTATACTCCCTACAGTCTGGACAATTGTGGAATCAGACATCTATTCAACCAGCATTCCTTTTTGGTGTGGAGCAAACAACGCCTTGCTTGTCGATTGAGAGGAACCGACTGTCCCCCATCTGAGCCCATCCAGAAACAGGGTTTTTTCTGCATTCGTGCTTTTTCCCTGGAAATTAGGACTGGCCCTCTGGGGATCCCCGAGGTTAGAGTTACATCTCTGCCAAGGTGGCCTCCGGAGGGGCTAGACCCTACCTACATGATAAGAAGGTCCGAACTCCAAAGGACAAGACTCCCTCAAGGAGAAGGGATCAGAATAAGCCAGAGGCCAACCCTAAAGAATCCTTCCCAGAAGAATCAGGTGAGGAGTTGGGGGAGGAAGCCTCGGTTCCTGACAGCATACAACGCCCAATAACCATCATGGCCTCACTAGAGCAGTATCAGGAGTTGGTAGCTGCTTTACAGAACCTTACTTTAGAGGTGCAGGCTTTACGGACAGAGAACGTAGCCCTCCGGCAGCAGGTAGTGTTACATCGGGATGATCGTGGAGACCTGCCTACGATGCCCCTTTCCTTTGGCAAATATGATGGTCACCCGGGAGGTCTGAAGGAATTTCTGGATGCCTGCAGAGTGTATTTCGCCTTCCGACCTCACGCCTATGAGACTGCCAGATCTAAGGTGGGGTTCATCATAGCCAATCTAATCGGAAACGCCCTCGCATGGGCCACACCCTTGGTTACCAGAGATGACCCCGTTTTGAGCGACTATGATCGTTTTACAGAAGTTTTTGGTGAAAGATTTGATAGACCAGAAGTATTCTATTCTTCTCTGGAAGCAATACTTGATGTCCAACAGGGAAACACGGACATACAGACCTATCTCTCCCGTTTCCAGAGGCTGGCAGCCAAGGCAGATTGGCCTGATTCCGCTCAGCAAACAATCTACAGACGGGGTCTTCGTGAAGAAATCAAGGACGAGCTAGCCAGAGTGGCTCGTCCGGCATCCTTTCAGGAATTGGTGACTTTATCACTTCAGATCGAGTTCCGTCTCCAAGAAAGAAGATCCGAAAGAAGAAGAACCAGAGGCTTCCCACAACAGTCCAGTCAACCATCCCCTGCTCCTCCACCTCGAACTAACCCTATAACGGATGAACATATGCAGATTGGGGCGGCTCGCGGTCCCTTGACGCAAGAAGAAAGAAGAAGGAGAGAGGCAGGATTATATATGTACTGCGGCTCCTCGAAGCATTTATTGAGAGACTGTCCGGAAGTCCCACCTAGACGACAGGGAAACTTCCACCCCCGATCCACAGCAAGGGAGGTTTCGGGGGAAGTAACAAGCACCCTTGCTACTACACAGGAGCAGTGAGCACCCCGGAAGATAACAGCCTTATGGTGTTTCGCGTCAACCTGTGGTTGGCCGAGGATTCCCCCACCGAGGTGTTCGCTATGCTAGACTGCGGGGCTGCTGGAAATTTCATTGACTCTAAGTGTGCAGCAGAGCATCTAATCTCCACTATACCCAAGGCCACTCCGATTCCAGTAGAAGGGGTCGATGGTAGGCCCCTGTCGTCCGGACCCATAACGCTGGAGACCATTCCATTAAGGATGAGGCTAGGCCAACATGAAGAGTTTTTGGTGTTTGACCAGATCCGTGCTGCTCATTTTCCGTTAGTTATAGGAATTCCTTGGCTAAGGAGACACAACCCTCACATTGATTGGACTGCCAACAGGGTCTCTTTCAATTCGACCTTCTGTGAGTCCCACTGTATGAACCTGTCTGCTTCTCCTAACACCCTAGAACACAGCTAGCGTGGGGTTCAGGAACCTGTCACTGTGGCCTCAGTTCCCGTACATTATCAAGACTTCTCAGAGGTGTTTATGGACACCATACCCAGACAACTACCGCCCCATAGACCTGAGGATTGCTGCATTGACTTAATTCTGGAGGCGGTGGTACCCTTTGGTAGAATGTACCCCTTGTCGCTACCAGAGAGGAAGGCTTTAAGAGAGTACATCGACGCTAATTTACAGAACGGCTTAATCCAAGAGTCCAAGTCCGCCTGTGGGGCTTTCTTATTCTTCATTCCCAAGAAGGACTCGACAGAGCTCCGCCTTTGTATAGATTACAGGGGTCTAAACAAGATTATCATCGGGGATAGATATCCCATGTCCCTAATCCGGGATATCTTGGAGGCAGTACAGGGGGTGGTGTACTTTACTAAGCTTGACCTAAGAGGCGCTTATCACCTCTTGAGAATCAGGCAAGGTGACAAGTGGAAGACGGCGTTCCGCACCCCCTTCGGACTCTTTGAATACTGTGTGATGCCCTTCGGTCTCGTAAACGCACCAGCCATCTTCCAGAGGTACATGGACAAGGTGTTCGCCGACATGTTGTTTTTGTCGGAAGTAGTGTACCTGGACGACATCCTAATCTTTTCCAAGTCTTTATCTGAGCACCGATCATTGGTCAGATTAGTTCTACAGCGTCTACAGTCCCATCATTTACTGGTAAAGCCAGAGAAGTGTTCATTTGAATCCACAACAGTGTCCTACTTGGCTTTCATACTGTCCAAGGATGGTATTGAGATGGATGCTAATAAGGTAAAGGCCATTAGGGATTGGAAGGAACCTACCAATGTCAAGGAACTACAGGGTTTCTAGGACTGGCTAACTTTTACAGGAGGTTTATTCCCAACTTCTCCAAGAAGGTACTCCCCCTGACCTCCTTATTGAAGAAGGGTGTGAGGTTCATATTCGGAGATGAACCCCAAAGAGCTTTCAGTTTCCTAAAGGAATGTTTTTCTACAGCACCCATCCTGGTCCAACCGGATCAGGCCAAGCCTTTCATTCTGGAAACGGATGCTTCTGCAGGGGCGGTAGGGGCAGTCTTACTCCAAAGGACTGAAGACGACTATGAACATCCGGTTGATTACTACTCCAAGACACTGACTAGTAGTGAGTGCAACTACTCTGTAATCGAAAAGGAGCTGTTGGCCATAAAATTGGCCTGCCAAGAATGGAGACATCTCCTACAGGGAGCCACACATCAATTCCCCATTAGAACAGACCACCGTAACCTTCGGGTTTTGCAACAGTTAGAATGTTCTAACGCCAGACACGCCAGATGGGCGTATTATTTCTTACAATACGACTTTATGATTACTTACATACCTGGCACAGAAAACAGGAAGGCGGACGCCTTGTCCAGAAGCCTAGGAGAGTGATCTAGTTCCTATAAGGAACATGAACTGGTTTTTCTGCATCTCACAGTCCTAGCTTCTACAGTTTCGTTCCTTCAAGACCTAATCCCACAGTATCAGAGGTGTTCCGAATTTCCGTTATCTGTTAACCAGGATAAGGATGGATTGTTCTATCATGAAGGAGCTCTCTACATTCCTACTAAGGAGTTGCAAAGGCTGATACTTTCTTGGTGTCATGACACCCCCCTATCCGGCCATTCCGGAATTAGGAAGACCTTTGATCTTATCCAAAGAGGATTCTGGTGGCCTACCTTAAGAAGAGATGTAGACCAGTATGTGTCTGCTTGTTCGGTATGCGCTTCCAACAAGAACCGAACAGGAAGGCAGCTGGGGTTGTTGCAACAACACTCCCTATCAGACCGTCCTTGGGAACATATATCCACAGATTTTATTGTGGATCTCCCTCCGTCATATGGCATGACCACAATCATGGTGACCATCGACTCCTTTAGCAAGCTAGCGCATTTCACTGCCTTCAAGCAAATCCCTTCAGCCTCTGAGATGGCCGCAACCTTTCTCCAGGACATTGTTCGTCTTCATGGATTACCTAAGACCATTGTTTCTGACAGGGGACCCCAATTCACCTCGAAGTTTTGGTCCTCCCTTTGCCAAGCTCTCGGGATTCACAAGGCTCTTTCCTCAGGATATCATCCACAGAGTAATGGCCAGACGGAAAGACTTAATGCCAATTTAGAACAATATCTTAGGTGTTTTTGCAGTCCACAACAGGAAGAGTGGTATCGCTTCCTCCCACAAGCGGAATTCGCTTGTAACAATTCCCTGCATACCTCGATCCAGACGAGCCCTTTCTATTGTACATACGGATACCATCCTCAACACCTACCCTGGCTCAGTCCTCCTTCTATCAAGATCCCGGCTCTAGATTCGATTCTACAAGACCTACAGAAGGTGCACAAGCTCGCTAAGGAAGCAGACCAAGCAAGTCAACTAGCGCAGAAGAGGTGCGCTGACAAAGGTCGTCGCGCCCATCCAAGCTGGAAGGTCGGACACTTGGTCTGGTTATCCACCAGGTATCTACCTAGATGGGTTCATAGGGGGAAGTTCTCCTCTCGTTTTCTTGGACCTTTTTCCATTTTGCAACAGATCAATCCGGTTGCATATAAGCTCCAGCTACCAGACTATCTTTGGAAGGTGCATCCGGTCTTTCACGTATCCCTTCTCAAAGAATATAAGGAGGATCCCTTCAAGAGACCGGTGAACCGCTCACGTGCCCGAGTGATCTCGACACCCGAAGAATATGAAGTGTCTCATTTGGTGGATTCCCGTTACCGCAAAGGGCGGTTGTACTACTTG
The DNA here is from genome assembly GCF_040938575.1 of Ambystoma mexicanum. Classification (NCBI taxonomy): domain Eukaryota; kingdom Metazoa; phylum Chordata; class Amphibia; order Caudata; family Ambystomatidae; genus Ambystoma; species Ambystoma mexicanum. Next base: position 507,204,346 of record NC_090939.1, read on the forward strand.
GTTCATTGGAAGAATTATCCAGTAGAAGAGAGGACATGGGAACCTGTGAGCCATATACATGCCCCACGTCTGGTGCAGATGTTCCATCGACTTCATCCGGGCAAACCTGGGGGTGTCCCGAGGAAGAAGGGGTATACTGTCAGGAACTGGAGATTGTGGAAGCGCTGGAGGCTATGATCAGCGTGCGCTCCAGTCCTCACCCAAGATGGCCGCCGTACCTTTAAGAGGCTGGCTCCTCCCACAAGCCGGTACATTGTATCTGTTTGTCAACACTCGGTTCGTGTGTTGTAGTTTCTTCTGTGGATCCTTCCGTGCCTACAGCGAACTTACTTACCGCCTTGAATCCTACTCTAGTCTCCCTCCTCCTTCCTGCCCGTGCCTCTTTTGTTTGTTTGCTCTGTTTTGCTTCCCGCCTTATCTTCTTCATCTTTCTACTCCCGGTGTCTCGGCGCCGCCTGTTCTGTGCCTTGCCTTTAGTTTGTCCTTCTTTGCTCCTGTTCCTTTTGCTACTCAGCCTCTCCTTTATTATTTTATTTTGAATTGTGGGCGCCGGTATTTCTTACTTCTATCGGCGCTGCCTTGCCTTTCACTTGTTGGGTCCCTGTTGCTCTGACTACACCCTGGGAACCTTTTGCTCTTGCTTATTTAGACTAGATCCGTATACATTTCTATTTCCTTTCGGTCAGCCTTTCATAACCAGTTCAGGATATTCTTTTTGTCCTAATCCTATTTATATCCATCTTCGGTCTCTTATCACGTGGTGTTGCCTTTTCACCGTATATCCCTTTACTCTTATCAGCATTCAATTTGGAGAACTTCTGGTGTTCTATTCCATTTATACTCCCTACAGTCTGGACAATTGTGGAATCAGACATCTATTCAACCAGCATTCCTTTTTGGTGTGGAGCAAACAACGCCTTCCTTGTCGATTGAGAGGAACCGACTGTCCCCCATCTGAGCCCATCCAGAAACAGGGTTTTTTCTGCATTCGTGCTTTTTCCCTGGAAATTAGGACTGGCCCTCTGGGGATCCCCGAGGTTAGAGTTACATCTCTGCCAAGGTGGCCTCCGGAGGGGCTAGATCCTACCTACACGATAAGAAGGTCCGAACTCCAAAGGCCAAGACTCCCTAAAGGAGAAGGGATCAGAAGAAGCCAGAGGCCAACCCTAAAGAATCCTTCACAGAAGAATCAGGTGAGGAGTTGGGGGAGGAAGCCTCGGTTCTTGACACCAATGGTGGCAAAGTCAAGGGCAAAAACTAAAGATATGGCAAGCCAGGCACATGCAGTAAATCAGAAGTTCGGTCGATTTTCAATAAACCGGGTAATGTCGTTTTACAAATCCAAGGTTGTCCCTGCCATAACTTATGGAGCTGAGGGAATGCCTAACATCCCGGATTCTGTGTGACTCGACTCCAGCTGGAGGGTGTATTTTGGAACAGAGTCTATCCGTGGAACCATGAAAACTAGATTTCGTATGTAACTATCTAAAAACAGTTTCCTAATAGAAACTATAGAGATCAATTCCTGAGAACCCGTTTGAATCTTTTGCCCACGAATGAGATACGGGCAGTTCCTGGCATTTCATATGGGAACAAATGCCGATTATGTAAAGATTCTTTGGCAGTGGATCTTTGAAGCATCTTATCATATTCTGTCCAGCTTTAGTAGAGCCTTGGACAATTTATTTTGGCCCTCTACTATCTGATTATCGAATACTCGATCCGTAACTATGGTGGAGAACGTTGATGGAGACGTCTTATGTGATTGCAGTTGTAAAACGTGTATCTAAATTGTTTTAAAAGGATACATTGGGGAAACTTCCAAAGGACGAAGGAAGCTATGACTGGGAGTGGGGGTTTAAAATGCCTGTTCTGTTTTTGCAAACAAATTGTTTTTCAATTAAATGCAAATTAAAACATATTTTAAAAAAGAATGTCACTAAGATATGAGAGTTAGGCCTCTCTGCACTGTTTGTCTTCTTGCACAAGTACTAATGCTGAGGCCTTTCATGTATGTTATGTAAGGTGGTGCAACTCATGTCAGCTTTCAGCAAATCTATTCTCCATTATTTGAAAGTAAAAATTCACAATGGTCATTTTCTCATCAGCTATTGCGGAGCTCATCTATAATTTTTGTAGTGCTTCGCCTAACAGGCCTTGTGGTGGCCAAATATCAACAGGCACGTTCAAATCTGCCATGATGTCCTGTGATATCAGGACAAGGTAAAGCAGTCTAGGTCGAGAAGGGCAGACAAGGCTGGATTATACATGACAACTTCTAATAGAGCCAGTCCTCGGGCTAAGAGGAATCCTACCTCTCAGACCACTATATTCATCCCCATAAACTTCCTAGCAGGCCTCAAGTACATTTAGGTGGCCTGGTTGAAGGCTTTGCTCCAGAGGAACCACAATTCAAAATTAATTCTCATTTGTAAAAGTTCCTGTTGTTCCTCCCAGCTCTCCTGTCTATAGAACCTGGCCATACATGTCCTGCGGAGCAAGTGCAAGGGCTTTTCTCTCCTGCTCCCTTCTGCATGGTTTCAACACAACTAGGCTCACAATGACACCCTGGGACTACAGAAGCCTAAAAAAAACCCTGAGCAGCGCTGAGCCAAAGGCAGATGCTCACATCCTTAGAACGTTTTACATAAAAGGTGGCCAGATTGTAACTCCATACAGAATGCCAGATATCTGGCCAAACCCTCCCTGCCTATCCTTTGTGTCCCCCTCCACATTCCCATTTCACAAAGCCTATTCTTGACTTGACCAATGGACTTGGCAATCCCAGAATGACTATTCTGGAGCTTATTTTGTGGGAGAAATGAAACGCATTCCCAGGCAATTAAATCTGACATGGTTTAAGTTTGAGGGACACATTGAATCCATCATGCCGCCATACACTACAATTTATAACATTCTATATTACACCTGCTCTCACTTCGGACACCTTTGCCTTACTCTTAAGTTTCTGTAAAAATGTTTAGGCTCCAGGCTTATTGGAGCATCATGCACTCAAACGTTCACAAACACTGATCCTCTCCATGTTAACTACTAGTTTATGTCTTTACCTGTTTGTCCTTTATTTTTCTCTTCCCCCACTCCATCCCCTATAGTGTAGAAAGGCCTATGTGTTGGGACACATAACACTACTGTTTAAATAACCCTAGGCTCTCTGAGACGACTAGAATGATTTGGTGCAGTATAAATTCTTCTTAATATAGATTAACGTGTCTTGAGCTGAGCTGGAGACTTGATATATTTATAGAAGCCTAGGTTCAGTTTTGGGTATTGCCATGGTAAAATGACTTGGTATCACACCTTTATTATAAGGGGATCCACATGTGGTGGATATTCTGGGATTCCTACTACCCGTACTAGATCACTATAACAAGACACATGATTCGCAGCAAGAAAAGACAACCGACAGCAGTGTCTCTAAACATGGGTCATGGAGAAATGTTGCAAGGCAATGATTTAAGTTGGAAATTTGCTAACAATTGGTAAATAGCATTTGTGGAGAAATGCAATTAATTTACTGTGGAGTTGAACATTTAATAAAACTATTTTGAAAAATCGGTACTTGCTGTTTTTATGAGAGCGCTTCTAATGAGAAGCTGATTCCCTACCTTACTTAGACGTTTCTCTGCTTCGACTGAGGCATGACAACAGCAGCATATACAAATTACAATTATTGAAATGTCAGTGTGACCTAAAAAATGTGATTATTAATACTAAAAAGACACACACTGGACCCTAAAAGAGAGTAAGCGTGGGTACTCATCGAAAAGGATCTCTGCACAGAGAGGCACATTCAGGGTTACCGATATTAAAGGGACTTCCAAACAAAACTAGTTTAAGGGTGTGCCAAGTTATTCCACATACTTTTGTGAGGACAAAAAAAGAGTTTTTAAGACTGCCTCATTTTCCAACAGGTTGGACTAGGCCTACACTATAGCAGGCCGGTTTGAAGATAAATGGCCACAAGCAGAGGAATATCGCTGCACCTCTGTTAAGGATGTTTATAGGCTCCTGAAGCTGTATAAACTGACTACGAAGGCGCTTGCTGGCAGGATTTAAAGCCTAAAAATAAAAGTAGCCAATTTTTGGTGTAAAGGGCAGGCAGAACATAGTCATGTATCCAATCTCATCTACTTATTCATGACAGCAAACATTACATCATACCCAGGAGTTTCCATAATGGGTGAATCCAGACTATGGACACAATGCATCCTTGCACTTTTTCTCTGGAATCTCTCTAATTGCAAGTGTCAAGGATTCCCCAGGCAGATTGGTGGTTCCAATTATACTCACTTACTCCAGTATCAACAAGTCTATGTTGCTTCTACTATGGTTGAGGACACACCACTCATTTGCTACTAATGGCTTCAGCAATGGCTTGGAAATCTCTTTAAGTCATGTCCTTCTTTGTGCCACTTGGTAAGTAGAGGATTATTCTCTTGTGAAAGTGCATAATTCTGTCTCATTGATACACTGACTTCATGGTGCAAACATGGGGGCTTCCTGATCTTTCCAAAGCATAAACAATGACATTTTCAAACAGGATTTCCTAATCGATTTAGGTCACTGCAGCAAGGACTGTGACCTTCCTTACAACAATATCATACTCTGCCACCAAACCATTAAAATATACCGATCAGAAATCTATTCTGAACTTTTAGAATATGAATATGTAGTCCTTACACTGAGTAGACACATAACAAGAATGCCACCACTGCAAATGTAACTCGGGGATTACATTTCAACATCAAACAAAAATATTTAAAGATACAGGGAAAACAGTTGGGGCGTAATCCGCCCTCATGGTTTGCTGTGAAAGCACTAACAATAAAATGTTCTACACAGCTACCCAGTTTACTGATCTGGAAAAAAAAGGAACGGTTGAGTTGGCCCATGCAAATAGGAGCCTATTGTTGTTGGAATGCACACATACTTCTTCAGCAGTGACATGAGCTCACCGACCTTCAATACATATATATATATATATATATATATATACTTTTACTAGACTATCTGATATATAGGCTGGTTAAGTTACAATATATAAGCGCACGCAAGCGTAACACACTGCCTTTATTGTTGTACTAGACCAACCTATGTGCTTTATTATGAATATTCACAACATATATTCTGGATTTTTATGTCCTTCTTAGTATATTTATGTTGAGTTGATTTGTGTATGATAGAACATACCATAGAGGCCCCCGCAAGGGTTACATACAGCCTCAAGTCGATATATATAGCACATTGCACTTTATTACTTATGAAATATCTGTAACTTTGGTACTGACGTTTACAATATGTATTTTGTAAACTTTTGACTCCACATTTCAGTTCAAGCTAAGACATTGCGTCGGCCCACTTGGGCTAAAGAAACATGCCTAGTGAAATAGAAAATGATGAAGAATCGCTTCCTTCAATTATGTTGGCAATGGCGAAAACTAGGATGGAAATTATATTATATTAAACTAGTAATTCCGTGCAAATTGTCCACCCTTAACCCACTTGGGCTAATAGGCATTTGGGACGAGTGCGAGAGGAATTACTATAGTGCATTTAAAACAATGTGTCTTTAATGAGTGCACTGAAACTAGGGGTCATACAGTTCCAATATGGTCGCTTTCTTGTCTATCTAATGCTATTCTACCTAAGTGCTAAACACTAAAGATGGACTTATACACCTTTCTCTATAATACCACAGTCCTCTCTCTCTGTCACATACCAGACGAAGCCCGAGCAGGGTGAAACGCGTCGTTCTTCTTTTGCATCAAAGACCAGTGCTGCCTCCTTTGTCCATGCATTTTAATCAATAAAGGACACTTTGACTGCACGGTACACAAAGACTGTTTGTTGGTGATATCCAGTTTTTCGTCATGAACACAGCCGGAGTGCCGTTGTGACTCGGATTGGTTTCGAATCCACCTCTTTTGTGTATATATATATGGATTATTGGTACGATAGTGATGCTGTAGTTCATTGGCAAATGATACATTGTGTAATTGGAGGGATGTAAATGTTTCCCACAAATATGCCAGAATGACCTTGTGCAGGGAGGGAGCCAGAACCAACCAAGAGGGATACTCTTCCCGAGAAATGTTTTTGAATAATGGGTTAAAATGGTGCATTTTACAGCACACTTTGTGAAAAATTGGGTAAAAAGCCAGACAGTTTGCAATAGGTGTTGTAGTGTGACTCATGAAAAGATTCAATCAATGCAAGTCACCAACAGTGCACGAGAGCATTTCCCAAGGCATGGTAATGATGCCTTTGCCCACAATGTATGCAAGTATAAAAATATTTTCATAATGGGTGTGCCTATAGCTTTCCACGCTAGCTGCAGCAGTCTATGCTAGTATTTCCATGTATGAACATACTGATGTTTGCTTTGTGCACATAAGAACATACTTCTGTTGCCTTTGCCATTAAAAATACCATGCCACAATATGAAAACATGTCCAAACTGGCTTTATCAAAATGCCAGTCTAGCAATGAAATAACACTTATCATGCTTGCTTCATTATAAATGCCATGCCAAAGAAATAGACTGGCTGCACTAAAATGCCAGTCTAGGCACCTATTAACACTTAAGATTAAGACTGTCTTTTCCATTATTACTGATTTTTACACATACATAATAAACAGATATCATGCTGTTTCCTTTCAGTATTTATTTGTAAAAATAGAAAAAACGGAAATACAGTTCTATTGGTTCGGATCTCTAAGTAGTTATTCGTGCATTGCAGGTCAAAGGCCGTGAGAAGTGATATAACAGAGAGGTTGAAAAAGGAATGAAATTAATATGTACATTGTTTAAATGGCTGCAGATATACATGACTTGTTGTTCAAGATCCATCATCTATGAGCGTCGCATTACAGGCATTCAAGTGCTGATGTGTTTTTTTTTCATGGAAATAATTAAGGAAAAATACTAGTTACAACTTATTTTGGAAAAATACAGAACATATGATCAAAACAAATATGGATAAATACAGACGGAAATGGTGAAAAAATAAATACCATAAACCAGGGAGCCTTACTTTTGATGCTTGTTTATCAAATATGCCAGTAAAAAACGTCATGCCACAGTAAGAAATGGCTAGACTGGCTGCACCAAAATGCCAGTCTAGCCGCATAATAACACTTCTCATGCTTACTTTATCATATGCCCATTTTAAATCACATGATGCTGTTGTATCCCGTCACCAAAGCCCCTCCAAAATCAGTGACCCAGCCCGGCACAAACTAACCACAAACATATTTACACAACATTCACTTGCCCATTCACTGAGCAGTCATTGGCGCACCCATAGACCACACACCTGCTCATTCAGACGTGCACCAAGCACCTATCCATACATCATACACTCATTCATTCGTTCACACACGCACTCATACATAATACATTCCTTTCAACTTCAGCCCCAGTCTGGACTCTGCTCCTCAATGCACACTGGCCTCCCAGGAAGCACAGAAGCCCTCCAGCTCCTGTGCCACATGAACAGGAATCAGGAAGCAAAGAGCACTTCCTGGTTCCTGCACATGCTTGCAGGAGCTGGAGCACTCTCAAGTCAACGCCCCAGGCTATGCAGAGAGGCGCAGGACTGCCCCTACACACATTCAGAGATGCAGTTCCCCAGCCTGCATCCCCAGTGGGCCATGCAAGGCTGGGAGAGCAAAACACCCTTAGCCTTGCAAGGCCCATTTTACATGCACGCTGGGGAGTGGAACATGTTGATAGTTGACGCCAGCTGAGGGGTGCTTCCTCTGCTATATAAAACAGCTGAGGAAGCACTCAGTATTTACAATGGGCTGGCTCGTCTGCTCCATAATGGTTGAGGGTTCAGGCGGGCAACGACCCCTCGACATTTATGGATGAGACACCACTGATCTAGTTAACATTACATTGAACTTTACATAGGAACATACAAACAGGGCATGGAAAGGAGAGAAGGTACTATGCGTGGTCCCTTCTTCCTTTCCGTGATGGCCTGTCGGAAATCGAGAGTGGACGCGCTGGGGACTAACAAAGTTACTCACCATAGTGACTACCTTACCCCTAGTCCATAGTCTCCTTTCCTCCATACTTGTGGGATATTCCGTCCTTTGGGACGGGACCGGAGGCCCTTTGTTAAAAAGCATCAAAATTGAAAAAAGTTTGTCCTTCTTCTCTTTTTACGTGGGGTACCGCATGCGGCCGTAACCCTGCCCTCCTGAGCTCTGCCCCGCACATCGACCTTCAGTCCTTTAAATTGCCTTCAGTCCTGTTATTGCTTAAATGGTCTACGACCATTTATGCAATAACAGAGGATACTTGTTAGAGGGGACGGCGGGCGTATGGAGGAAAAGGGACTATGGACTAGGAGAAAGTTAGTCACTACGGTGAGTAACTGTTATACTCCTACGCCCCGTCCCCTTTCCTCCATATTTGTGGGAGATTCCAAAGCACTCCTCACAGGTAATACGGGTGGATGGAACCCCCTTACTGAAAAAGGTTTTTAAGAACAGCCTGACCAAATTAAGCATCGGCCCTGGAGCTCAGGTTCAAGCAGTAATTCTTACAAAAAGCTGATGGGGAAGCCCACGTAGCTACCTTCGCAATGGTTTCCCAGGGAAGATATTTTTGGAAGGCAACAGCAGCCGTTTTGCCACCACAAGATTGGCATGAATACCTCTCGTAAGGTGAAGGCACTGATTGGTATATGCTTCTGAAATACAGGAGGCAATCAATCAGGAGATAGTAGCCTTTGAAGCAGGTTTCCCTTTCGGGTCTACGAACGTAACAAAGAGTTGAGAAGAGTTGAGTTGTTCTGTCCAGATAGAACTTCAGGGCTCGCCTGACATCTAAATTGTGTAATACTCTCTCGGCATCTGAGGCCAGGTTCGGGAAAAAGACAGGTAATGAGATAGATTGATTCAAATGACAATCAGTCACTACTTTAGGGAGGAAAGAAGGACGAGTGCGGAGCACAACCTTATCCTTATGAAAAGTAAGGAATGAATGTTTCACGGACAAAGCTTGAAGCTCGCTTACTCGCCCTGCCGAAGTCATTGCAATCAAAAAGGCAACCTTCCAAGAAAGGTACTTTAGATCCATCATAGCCATGGGCTCAAATGGTTTATGGAATAAGGCGGTCAGGACCCCATTTAAATCCCACTTTGGGTGAGGATTGCATACAAGTGGAAAAAGATGTAATAAACCTGCAAAATGCCTTTTAATGAGTGGGTTCGTCAAAGAAAAGGAACAGACGTCAGTGGACAGGCAGGCGGCAATAGCCGACAAGTAAGTCCGACAAAACAAGACATAAATGGCCAAAGCAGCCAGATGAGAAATGAACGAAAGGACAGAGTCAATCGTAGCATGTCTGGGGTCTAGTTGCTGAGCTAAACACCAGTGAAAAAAACGGAGCCACTTGCTCCTATACTGAGACCTCGTAGAAGGCTTCCTGGCCGCTTGGATAATGTGCATATTGTCCTCCGACAGGTTAAACTGCTCTAAGGATTTGAATTCAGGCACCAGGCCGCCAAGCTGAATGATTGTGGGGAGGGGTGCCACATCTGCTGATCGCACTGTTGAAGCAGGTTGGGAATCAACGGCAGTCTGATCAGGGGACAAATCGACAGATGCTGAAGTTCGGAAAACCAGAATCTGGCTGGCCACCAAGGAGCTATGAACAGGAGAGTGAAATTCGATGTATTCCGGAGCTTGCAGAGGGACCGATGAATCAGAGGAAGAGGCAGGAAGGTATATGCCTTCATGTTGTGCTACAGGATCTCAAGAGCATCCCCTAGAGAGGAGGCCCTGAGACTGTTCCTGGATGCATAAAGAGGAAGTTTCCTGTTTGTGGCCGACGCAAAAAGGTCCACTTTTGGAGTGCCCCATTGGCAAAAGATGGTGGAGAGGACCTCCATGTTCAGTTCCCACTCGTAACTGGCCGCTGTCTGTCGGCTGAGTGAGTCTGCCATCATATTGAATTGACCCGGAATGTGTACCGCAAATAGCCAAATTCTGTGCTGGATGGCCCATTCCCAAACCTGAATGGCAAGGTCCACAAGAGGTGGTGACTTGGTATCACCCTAATTGTTGATATAAAACATCGAGTTGTCCTTGTGGAGGCGGACCACCCAGTTCGTGATGGATTTTGGAAAGCTTTCAGCACCAGAAAAACAGCCAGGAGTTCCAAATAATTTATATTGAACTGCCTGTCCTGCAGGGTGCAAAGATCGAAAACCTGGAGATGATCCAAAGTCGCCCCCCACCCCAGAAGGGAGGAATCCGTGGTAATCGTCACTTATGGGCAGGGCTCCTGAAAGGAGGCCCCCCTGTAAGATTGTTGCTCGAAGATCACCATAGAAGGTCTGTCATCATGCAGGATGGAACTGGGACCATTTTGGAATCCGCATCCGAAGCCTGACATCAAGAGCTCCGAAGAGCCAGCTGCGTACGTCTCATCTTAAGACGCCCAAGAGGAAGAGCCAGTACGCACGAGGCCATGAGGCCCAGAATCTTAGGAACCACCAAGCTGTCATGTGCTCTGACTGTATGAAGAGCTGACACGTGGCGAACAGATCCGCAATCCTGTCCGCTGTCAAATATACCCTAGAGTCGATCGTGTTCCAATGGAAACCCAGGAAGATAAGGTCTTGGGAGACCATCATGGAAGATTTCCACCAGTCCACCGAAAGCCCAAGATGGAACAGGAGCTGGAAGAGAGACTGGAGATTGCTCAAAGCCGTCAGTGGACAAGGGCTCCGTAGGAGCCAGTCGTCCAAATACAGATATACATGAACACCCCGAAGCCGAGGGAAAGCTGCGATGACTGACATCATCTTCGTAAAGACACACGGCGCCGAGCTGAGACCAAAAGGGAGTACACAGAACTGGAAGTGCTCCCCTCCCAGGGAGAACCGCAAATATTCTCGATGCGGCCTCCATATCAGGATGTGTATACACGCATCCTGAAGGTCCACTACACTGAGCCAGTCGCCCTTCCGAAGAGAGGACTTTATGATCATCTTGAATTTCTCTTGGGGAAGAGAAAGGTTGAACTGGGAAAGGTCAAGGATGGTGCGCAGGCCAGCTTGGTTGGGCACTGTGAACAGACAGGAGTAGGGGCCCTCCCCTTGTTCCCTGAGGGAAACAAGTTCCACCACCCTGAGGTCTAGAAGTTTCTGAACCTCGGCTCTGAGGGAGGGTGTCCCGATCTGTTGGAAGGGAGGGTTGAAGGGGGGATAGAGGGGAGTGGCAAGCGAAAGCTCACCCGAGCGATGGACAAAACTCACCAGTCTTCGGTGATGGTCTGCCACGCCTCCAGATGAGACGAGATTCGTCCTCCCACCGGAGTCTCGTGCGACCGACAAAAAATATAATTTTGCAGACTGGCAGGGAGACTACTTGCCCCTGAAGAGGAGGCCGATGGCCAAGAGAAAAACTGACCGTGCTGCTGCTTTCGACAGGTGCCGCCAACCGAGGTTCAGTCCTACCCCCCTGGCGGTCCTGGAACCCCCTGAAGCCAGAGAAGGATCGAGGCTGAGACCCTGACCTCTGTGTATAAGGGGCCTTAACTGGGACCTTTGCCAGGACTGACAAAGATTTGGCGGTTTGAGTGATTGCCTTCGTCTTTGTAAGTTCGTCATCCGTAGAAGAATGGAACAATTCCTTGCCATCGAAGGGAAGGTCTAGAACTTTATCTTGCACCTCCTTCGAAAACTTCATCGTGTGGAGCCACGCTTTGCGGGAGGTGTCGATTCCCACCATCAGGCCTCAAGCGGAGGTATTCACATGGTGTGTCGCAGCTTCCAGGAGATCTTGTGCCAACACCCTGGCGTTAGACAAACCGGCTTTGAAGTCGTCTAGCCTATCCGCAGGAATACACTCCTGGAAATCAGCCAACTCCTTCCACAGCTACATATTAGCTGCTGCCAGGATCAGCTCGATATTTGCCTGGCAAAGTTGCAGTGCTGAGTTGGCAAAGACTTTCCTGCCCAAGGAGTCCAGAATTCTGTCTTCCTTGGAGAGAATCTGAGCCACAGCTGTAGAGGTTGCAGAGGTTGGCTTGGATTGAAGCGTGGCCGCATTTACCACCGTCGAGGAAGGGAGCGGACAAGATGCTAAGGCTATCTCCTCGGAGGTGTGAAGCCTGTAATGGGCGTAGATTCTCTTATTAATATGGGGCTCCCAGACCTTACGGGCCTCAGCCAAAATGTCCTTCTGGAGGAACAGGCCAGTACGCTCTTGTGGTGACAAGGAGAACGCTCCTGAAAGCACCCCTTCCTGAGGAGCGGGGGCCTCAGGTACTGGAATGTCAAGGAGGGACATCATATCCAGAACCCGGTCACAGAATGCTCTGACAGAGCGGCGCTGCTCATCGCTATCATGATCTGCTTGAGGGTCATCCAGCAAATCGGGAGCAGACGGCTGGGCCGCCACAGGTTTTAAAGTGCTATCCCATTCTACTGGTGTCTTCTCTAAGAGAGACAGCGGGGTAGGGGAGGAAGCGCTGGAGGCGGACCATTAGGAAGAGGTGGTACCACCGCAGGAGCCGCCGGGGTGGAAGGTGGAGCCGGAGGTACAGGGTAGATTTCCTTGAAAAGACCCTTAAAATACTCTTCCATAGGGTCAGAATGCATGAGCCTCTGAAATTTCCCCAAAAATGCATCCTCTGATGAAGATTTAGGAGCTGGGGTAGGCAGAGGCCTCTCATATGGGGCATACCCCCACAAAACTAATGAGGATGGTTACCAGGAAGGCCCACCACCAATCGGGTCCGCATAGACCAGTGGAGCAGAAGTAGGCAGAAGCGAGACAGTATGTGGCAGCGGCATCCGAGCACGCCAGTCATAAGAAGGGCGGAATGGATGTTTACCTTCCACCTACCTGAGGTGAAAAAGGCTGCTCAGCCCCAAAATTAAGATTCCCAGCACCGCCGTCGAGAACTTAAGTGTAAGGGAAGAATCAAAAATGGCCACCGTGGACCATGAGGGGTGGGCCGCCATTTTGTCGATGCCTTAAGAGAACTGCATCACATGTGTAGATGAAGCAATCATCTCCTCAGGCTGGTCAGGGGACTTAAATGACATCTTAGCCTTGACACAAGGATCCCCGGCAGAGCCGGTACTGGGGGGTCTTGGATGTTTACTGGACATCTTGCAGGTGGCCCCAAAATTAGCCTCCAGAGGAGGAGCCTCGGCAGAGTTGGTAACAGAGGAGTTACGGTCTGTCTGCCCTCTTTCCCCCCTCGACAGAACCGGTATCACTGCGACCCTGAGCGCGTGAATGCTGAGGAATCACCCTTACAGACAAGACCCTAGGAGCAGGTCCCTCGGGTTTTGTCCGTACAGACCTTAACATCAAAAAGAGGAACCTCTGGTTACGTACCGGTATGTGGAGCTCCCTCGTGAGGGGCCTCAAGCCGTGTCTTGGTACAGAAAGCTCCAGAAACTGAGATCTCAGAGCGAACCCCGGTGTCCAAAGCCACAGTTGAACTGGGCTGAAGTTTAGCACCTGACAGGTGAACCTCGGCACGTGGTCCGGTCTTGGCAGGTCCGACGTGGGAACCCTTGGAGAAAACTCTGGTACGCCTATTAGGCCCGCGAGGCACCTCAGGGGAAACCCTGGTGGGTAGAGCTGCTCAAGCCCCTCCCGGACTGAGAAGACCCGGCCGGGGCACCCTAAAAAGTAAGGAACTTACCGGGCGTCTCTTCTTTTCGATGATGAAAACTTGAAGATGATGTGAAGGAACATGCTGAAAGATGTCCTCCCACCGAAGAAGACGGCATTGGAGTGCCCAGACAGAAAGGGAATCGCAGTAGAAGTACAAATCCCAGCGGTGGTCCGGCCCGAGACACTCCAAGCAGAGAGAATGGGGATCCGCCCCAGCAAAGCGACATTCGCATGAAGAACAGGACACAAATCCCAGACGCTCTGGCATAAACGGAGGACTAAGCGACCACAGAACTGGAGCAGGAGAGATGGACAACGGGAACAAGAAAAAATGTCCAATTGCGTCCATCCGCGAGCACGTCGAGAAAAGGACTGAAGGGCAATGCACGGGCAGAACTTAGGAGGGCGGGGTTACGGATGCGTGCGGTACCCCGTGTAAAAAGAGAAGAAGGACAACAAATGTTACCTTTTGATGCTTTTTAACAAAGGTGCTCCGGTCCCATCCTGAAGGCCGGAATGTCCTACAAGTATGAAGGAAAGGGGACGGGACGTGATGTAAGAGGTTTCCCCAGCACGTCCGCTCCCGAAATGGACTGAAAAGATGATAAGTGAGGCTGAGAGAGGGTCTGGGAGGGAATTCTGTGGTTGAGGGCAGGAGGGAGGGGCGAGGGGGAAGACCACACTTACCTCGTTCCCGTAGGGGGAAGGTGGCAGCCTCCAGCTGAGAGGCGCTCGGAGCGAGGGGAAATAGCGCTGGTAATGCCCCCATTGTGAGCCACCTCATTGGCTGAGAGGCTGCCACATCCCCCTGCTGGGTACTAATGTTAAATAAAGTTAATTTGCCTTTCCATTTCTACTTCAATTTTAGAATCCAATGTTTGTGGGACCTTTTCATATATCGATATTTTGCTCTCCGAAATAAAAGCTTCTACTCTTAACCCAAACTTGTAGCCAAAGAAGCCATACCAAACACTCTTGTATCCATGTCCAGGCTAGAAACAAATGATGTCCAACGTATTAGAGTTGAATTTGCCCCAGAATATACTAGTCATATGTTAACACAATGTTTTTCTCTGATGCCAAAAGTGTGGACGGCGTCAGAGAAAATTAAGTGAATTGTATCATTAAAAAGTGGATACATTTCTCAATAAAAGAACTAAAACAGAAAGGGAGATATATTCCATAGAAAACATTCATTACAACACACACACAGCTTAATCAGGACTCAGGGACGAAATTAAAAATACTCTACAAAAAAAACAAAAACATCAGCAGTCCCCAATAGAGGCACATACATTTTAAGGCCAATAAGTACTGATATTTTCATACCTTTCAGCACCCCCTGAATTCACGTTTTTTTGTTATTTTAAACTGGTACCTTAACGTCACTTCAACTCTTCAACTAAAGTTTTGTCACTAAATATTAGGGGTTTGTTGTGTTGAAATTATTAACCTTAACACACTCTTAACTCATTTTTAAAACCTTGGTTGCAGGGACAGTAAGGTAAAAATGTAACGCAACAACACCCCTGAAAATCAGCTAAAGCCAACTTAACAGTGTGCCCCCTGTTGCGCAGCCTATGACCACAATGATGACATCACAGATGACATCCCTGGTGACATCATTGATGACGTCACTGGTGACATCACTAATTACATCATGTATGGCATAACTAATGACATCACTACTTATATCATATATGACACCACTGATTACATATGTGATGGCATCAGACATAAATAATTTATGAGTTGGCTAATAAAAAGCATTGATTAACTAAATAACAATTTAGGCTGTGGTCTTTGCCATGGCCAAGGCTGTGGCCACTGGCTTTGTCCAACGGCCATGGCAGATGCTGGTTAGTGCTGTACAATATACATTGGGCACAGCCAAAGGCCGTGGCCGCTGGCCATGGGTGAAGGCCATTGCTAGTGGGTGGTTAATGTTGTAAAATATTCAGTGGGCACAGCCGAAGGCCATGGCAAGGGGTCAGCAAGTGTTTAAAAATATACATTGAGCATGCCCAAAGGCCTTGGCCACTGGCCATGGCTGAAGGCCATGGCTACTGCCCCATAATGTGTTAAAATATACAGGGCGGACCGGCAAAGGACGTGGCCACTGGCCATGGGCGAAGGCCATGGCTAGTGGCTGGTTAGTGTTGTGAAATATACAATGGGCACGGCCAAAGGCTGCGGCCACTGGACATGGCCGTTTAGTGATGTCATCAGTGATGTCATAGATGATGTAAGTGATGTCACCAGTGATATCACCAATGTCGTCATCATTGTGGTCACAGGCTGTGCAACACAGGGTGCAAAGTTAACAGGGCTTTAGCTGAATTTAAAGGGGCGGGGGTTTGCATTAAATTTTAACTTAACGTCCCTGTAACTAACTGGGAACCGGCGTGACCAGGTAAAGCTTAAAAGTGAGGCCCAGGCTGTGAGAGACGCATCAGTGGCAGGAGCGAAACCACTGAGAGCCACTGTGGAGACTGAGCGAGGTGCCACACCAGAGAGAAAGAACTCGTGGCAGCCGGAGACCTCGCTTGAATGCCGTAAGCACCGACCAGTGAGTCAATCTATGAAATGGAACACAGGGATGGCAGGTGCATGTTACACTTATATAACTTTAATTAATGCCAAACCAAACGAAAGCAAACCTTTTTTGAATACTGCTTTGAATGAGAGCAAGAAAGTAAACACTTTTGAATACCGCTTTGAATGAAAGCAAGAAAGCAAGCACTTTTGAATACCGATCAGAACGAGAAGCAGGTACTGTTGAAGACTATCATTCGTTTATTTAGGTCGAGAAATCCCACCTTAGCATAGTGCAAACTAGGCCTTTTTCCCAACTCCTTTTCTGTTAATACAAGTTTTAAAGTTAAACTAGAATTCAGCTGTCTGTGTCTACTTCCTGATGCCTTCACGCCACCTACTCACATAAAATGTTAATGACAAGTTTCTATGATTTATGCTGCAAAATTACATTTGTATTTTTGAAAAAGTAGTTTATTTTGGACAAAATTCAGAGTGTAAACACACAATAAATTTGCAGACTTTTCTAGAAAGTTGCATTGAGGTACTTCAGAGAATCCACAAAGTAGTAGTTAAATTAGGCAGATTTTCTGACACAGATGCAGCTGAAGACACAGTGTGAGACATTGATCTTTTCATTCACCCCAACATGCTATTAGCATGAAGTCATCAAATTAAAGCATACCCAAATATCATAACGATACGCGATTATTAAATGTGGATGTCCCAATATCAACTATATCTTAAATCTATCACATACCCAAAAAGTACATAAAAACTATACTGATTTTCTCTTAATTGTCATTACAATACTTCTTGTAAAGTCTGTGTACATCCTTATTTTGGTCACCTACACACACAAGAAGGAAATAACAGCACACTACAATCTTTCATTAAAATGTCTGTTATCTTTCACAAATTATTTATTTTTCAAAACGTTACTATTCTTTTTTGGTCTGTTTGCTAATGTTTATTTGTTTCATGTGTAAACAGTTATTTCTAACGACACCCCCTAGCACTCAAAATATTATACATGGAACCACTTACATAAGCTAGTTCTAAAATATACATGTAAAACTATATGGACCCCCAAAATATTATACATGGAACCACTTACATAAGCTAGTACTTATAAGGAACACTTTTACATTTTAAAATATACATGTAAAAGTAGACAGACTCCCATTGCCTTAACCAGTTACATGCATTCTTAGCCTCCATTGTGACTTTAGAACTTATGTGAACCCTTATTATTAAATGAATGCACTCTAGCTTTTACTATGATTAATAAACTTAGGTGAACCCGTATTACCTGGACTAGCTGTCCACCTCCTTAGCCTCAGCCTTACGGTCACAAATTTAAGCTAACTCCATTGAATCCTGCCACTGCACTGCATTGTCATCTCATACTATGATTATCTAATATAGGCACACTACGACTCAGCCTCTGCTGAAACTGCTCCCCTGACCTGTACACTGTACTCTTAGCTCTACCAGCTCCTGTCATCCTACTCCAATGAAACTGGTTCCTGTCCAATTTCATACAACAGCCCTCTAGCAATACCGAATACTTGTTGCCATTACGAACAATGCCAGCCAACTGTCCACTGCTCACTAGCACCCTGCCCAACATGAGTAAAAATATAAATACCCCAATTCGTATGCTCACGATTGGTCTTATCATAATCATGGCCTATGTTACCTAGAGCACAAGTCCACCCACAGACAGAAACCTGAGACTCAGGTCAAGGCTACCCTGCATCTATGAACCCAAAAGAAACCAAACAAGAAATACCTATGGACTCCTCTCCACCCACCATCACCCGGCCAAACAAGCCCAGGTAGCTAAAATAGTCACTCCTATCTCTATACCAGACCACTCTCACATAGAGAAACAGCCAAACCAAAATAGACACACGACCAAACCCTCTCACAAACCCATCCCTAAGAGCTCCTTGACGCTAACAGGGTCACTCATCAACGCCAGATCCATGGTCTCCCACGCCACTGAAATTGCAGACATCCTAAATACGAATAGCTTGGACCTACTCGCCATAACAGAGACCTGGCTCCACAAGGCTGCAGGACCCACCCTGATGTTAGCCATTCCCGATAATTACCAGATCCTTAGGGTAGATAGACCCAACACCAAGGGTGGCGGCTTAACCATTATTTTCAAAACCACCTTGCCCATTAGGCTTGCCACCTCTCCCCAATGCTCATCCTGCGGAACACTCACAGCCAAACTGCTGTTATCTAATAACCGCACACTAACCATCCACTTGATTTACAGGCCCCCGGGACCACTAGGGACCTTTGAAGAAGACCTGACTAACCTCATAGCGAATAACTCACAAAAACAATCCCAAACCTTGCTGATGGGCGATTTCAATATTGGACTGAACGACCCAAATAACAAACATTGCAATTCAATTGCAGCTCTACTCAATGACCACAGGTTTAACCAAAAAGTCCTCACCCCCACTCACATCAAAGGTAGAACCCTTGACTGAGTTTCAGACATTAACTGTAACATTGCCATTACTGACATTGTCCCACAACTCTGGACGGACCATTATTTAATAAACTTTACAACCACACATGATCTTCTTAGCCCCAATACCATCAACATGGCACCCCTTCTCCCCACCAGAAGTAAAAAAGACATTACTGCCGAAAAACGTATCCCCCTCATCCTCCCAGCTATTAATAGCTTGGACAATAATACCAACTCAGACATCCTAGTGGATACCTTCAACAAAGCTATAACTATGGCACTAGATACCATTACACCAACCAAACTGCGTAGAGGCAAGCAAGAAGCACACCTGAATGCCTGGTTCACACCCCAACTTAATAAAACAAAAAAGAAAGCTCCAAGTCATCTGGCGCAACTCACCTACCGAAAACAACAAAGTTAAACTAGCCCAATTCTCCAAGTTCTATAAGAAAGAAATGATCAATACAAAAAAAAATGGATCGAACGACAGAATTATAAAAGCTAAATCCAATACCAAGGAACTCTTCTCCATCCTCCGGGAAATGGAATCCCCCATACAACCAGTAGACACCACTCCTAAGGACAAGAACATGGTGTTCCAACATACAAAACGCCCTATCCAATAAAATCACCACCCTCCAACACAAAATAATTAAAAAAAGGACTGTCTGGCCCTCCCTAATCAAAAACCACCACTGCCTACCGAGCCAAATACTATCCCATCCTTCAGTTTCAAAACTATCTCCACTACTGACACTGAAAAAGTCATTCTCTCCTTGAAACCGTCCAATTGTAAAGGCGACAGCTGCCCAGCGCAAATAATAAAGGATGAGCTAGAGACTTAGCCCCTTTTATATCGAAGCTCATAAACTCCTCTTTTAAATCAAACACAGTACCCACCAATTTGAAAGAATCCTGGGTCCTCTCCCTACTCAAAAAACAAACCCTTGATCCATCCATCCCAACTAACTACAGACCCATCACTACTGTGCCTTTCCTTCTCAAAATCATCGACAGAGTGGCTTACTTACAAATCCAGGACTACCTGGAAGCCAACCACCTGCTAGGTTCTCGACAATCAGGTTTCCATCCCCTCTATGGCACCGAAACAGCCCTGTTAGACCTTAAGACTAAAATTGAGGAGCTGAAGGACAGCCGGAAAAATGGCATTGCTACTTCTACTGGACTTGTCTGCAGCCTTCAACCTGGTGGACCACGCAGTTCTATGCAACCACCTTAGGCTCGCCGCCAATTTCACTGGGGAAGCTATAGCATGGGTCCAATCCTTTCTAGCTAATCGAACCATGTGGAGTCCCACAGGGATCCTGTGTCTCTCCCATCATGTATAACATTTTCACCAAGCCACTGTTTGACAAGTTGGATAGACTGGGCGTCACCTACACAAATTATGCAGATGACACCCAGATCCTCATACCCCTTTCAGGCAACTATGAAACGGACCTGGCTTTGGTGAACAAGACATACATCCTCATTCAGGCATGGATGGCGACCCACTGCCTCTGCCTGAATGACGACAAAACAGAGATACTGCTCCTTGGATCCGACACTAACCTAAATAAATTATCCCCAAACTATGCTCTTTTAACATTGATAACAATATCATTACAGTTATGCCTGTAGTAAAAACACTAGGTGTCTATCTAGACTCCTCCCTTACCCTTAAAAAGCAAACTAGCTCCCTCGCCTCCACAACAGCTTACACTTGCAAGCTAATCCAGGCTGCTAGACCATTCCTCTCCAGGGCCAGTTGTATCACCTTGGCGAACGCTCTAATCATGTCCAGATTAGATTACTGCAACGCCCTGTACTCTGGAGCCAACAAATATGTCACTGACAAACTACGACGACTACAAAACAATGCCCTAAGTTCAGCGCTGAATATCCCAAATTGAGACCACATCACGAAATTCAGGAAAGAGACCCAGTGGCTAAAAATAAAAGACAGAACCTTCCTAAAAACCATCTCCATCACATCCAAATGCCTAAACAACGTAGCTGAACTGCCCGAACTGCCAATTCATTCATGCTTGAAACCCCTCGATTCAAGCGGACTACGGCCGGAGGAACCAGTTTTCCAGTCAAAGCGGCGCAATCCTGGAAATCCCTCCCTATCGACCTCAGACGCCCACTACCGTACGTCAGATTTAGACACAATGCCATCAAGTGGCTCCGTACCAATGACCTATAATCTCCTCATCCTGTCTCTGACACCCCACCATCACCCTATAGACTATGTTCAGAGCTGATCCCCGATCTGCACCTGATCAGCCAGATCCAGTATTAGACATTGTATCCTTAGGTATGCACACTGTATGTACACCATGTACGACCCAGTCTGGGCCTGATTTGCACCTTGATCAGCTATATCTTGTATCATATTTTGTATTATATACTGTATTATATTGTATTGTATTATATTGTATCGTACTCACATGTATGTACCTGCCTGTAACTAAGCTTCGAGAATTCCTGTACTGTTGCGCCCGTCTACCTAAGGGTTTGGTGCGCATTAATAAATAAACAAACAAACAAACATAGTGTTTTGAATAATAAAACAGAAGTACAATATTACAGAATGTTTTTTTTCATTATAGGATGTTGACTATATACTATACACGTGTGTTTGCAGGGATTTTATGTTGAAACTTAATAGATATCTATTCTTTACTTTTTACAAATAAGTTATTACCTATTTTACCTTTTAAAATGACCATATTGTATTCTTATATTCATAAAGAATATAGAAGATACTTTAAAATGTAGGTTCTAGACACATTAACAGGGTAATTCATAGAATTTCGCACAAAAGTGGCGCACACGGCTGGCGCACAGTGTGCGCATGCGAATGTCTGCGCCAGCCGCGTGCGCTAAAATCGATTTCGGCGCACAGCGTATTCATGGATTTTAGCCTCCAAAACCAGCCGTAGCGAGAGTGGCGCAGCGACCCTGCAGCAGGGCCAGTTACACTCGCAAGAACGCCCTCGCGCAAGGAAAAGCCATCAAAATTCCTAATTCAGTGCAAAGGGCTGCGCTAACCCTGGGCCAGTTTACAGGGCTGCCAAACAGCAAATGCCAAGCGGGGAACGTGTATTACTGGGGTGCGCGTGAAGTTTCACACGCAAAAGGGCCTGTGCGAGTGGGGTATGTGTATTAATGGGGTTCGCAGGAAGTTTCACACGCGATTTCAGCAGGGTACGTGTATTACAGGGTTCGCAGAAACTTTCACACGCGAAAGGGCCTGTGCGAGTGGGGTACGTGTATTACGGGGGTACGCGGGAAGTTTCACACACAAATGGCCTGGGTACGTGTATTTCAGGGGTGCATGGGAAGTTTCACACGTGATTGGCCTGTGTACGTGTATTTCAGGGGTGCGCAGGAAGTTTCACACGCGAAAGGGCCTGTGCGAGTGGGGTACGTGTATTACGGGGGTGTGCGGGAAGTTTCACACACGATTGGGCTGGGTACGTGTATTTCAGGGGTGCGCGGGAAGTTTCCCATGCGAATGGCCTGGGTACATGTATTTCAGGGGTGCGCTGGAAGTTTCACACGCGATTGGCCTGTGTACGTGTATTTCAGGGATGCGCGGGAAGTTTCACACACGATTGGCCTGGGTACGTGTATTTCGGGGGTGCGCGGGAAGTTTCACATGCGATTGGGCCTGGGTACGTGTATTTCAGGGGTGCGCGGGAAGTGTCACACGTGATTGGGCTGGGTACGTGTATTTCAGGGGTGTGCGGGAAGTTTCACGCGTGATTGGCCTTCTTATGTGTATTTCAGGGGTGCGCAGGAAGTTTCACATGCGATTGGCCTGGGTACGTGTATTTCAGGGGTGCGCGAGAAGTTTCACACACGATTGGCCTGGGTACGTGCATTTCAGGGGTGCGCGGGAAGTTTCACACGCGATTGGAGCAGGGTACATGTATTACCGGGCTGCGCATGAAGTTTCACACGCGATTTTGCTGTCAGAGCGGGGAACGCGTATTTCGGGGGTGTGCGGGGAGTCCTACACGTGAATTGGCAGTGTGGGTCCTCCCAGGTGTCCCCTCTATCCCCTCCACGGCCCCTGCAGGCAGCCCACACCACATGGGACTACGCCGCACCCTGATCAGGTCCCGCAGGCAGCACATCCACCATGGGCATGCCCCCCAGCCAAGCCACATGTCACGTTGCAATATGATCACCAACTCATGTCTCCCAGCACCCCCACCCCTCAGCAGTGCAGGGCACCTGCCAGCAGGCCCCCACACATGTCCCCCAGCACCCCACCCCCCAGCAGTCAGGGGCACCTGCCAGCAGGCCCCCACACATGTCCAACACATGTTCCCCTTCACCCCCACCCCCCAGCAGTCAGGGGCACCTGCCAGCAGGCCCCCACTCATGTCCCCCAGCACCCCACCCCCCAGCACTGAGGGGCACCTGCCAGCAGGCCCCCACTCATGTCCCACTCATGTCCCCTTGCAGCCCCACCCCCCAGCAGTGCAGGGCACCTGCCAGCAGGCCCCCACTCATGTCCCCCAGCACCCCCACCCCTCAGCACTGAGGGGCACCTGCCAGCAGGCCCGCACTCATGTCCCCTTGCACCCCCACCCCCCAGCAGTCCAGGGCACCTGCCAGCAGGCCCCCACTCATGTCCCCTTGCACCCCCACCCCCCAGCATTGCAGGGCACCTGCCAGCAGGCCCCCACTCATGTCCCCCAGCACCCCCACCCCCGGCAGTCAGGGGCACCTGCTAGCAGGCCCCCACACATGTCCCCCTGCACCCCCACCCCCCAGTAGCAGGGGCACCTGCTGGCAGGCCCCCACACATGTCCCCCTGCACCCCCACCAGTCAGGGGCACCTGCCAGCAGGCCCCACTCATGTCCCCCAGCATCCCCACCCCCCAGCACTGAGGGGCACCTGCCAGCAGGCCCCCACTCATGCCCCCTTGCACCCCCACCCCCCAGCAGTGCAGGGCACCTGCCAGCAAGCCCCCACTCATGTCCCCCTGCCCCCAGGTCATGACGATCCTCAATCATGGCCCTTATGGCCAGCCTCCCCAGCCCAATGACCCAACCAAGTATTGCATCCACCCACACAGAAAAGGCAATTACATGATACAACCCCAATGGCAAGTATGTAAATGAATACATGTCCGTCACACACACACAATGGTTGCAAGTGAATGTGAAAACCCATATCATGACATGCATGAAACCAATGAGATAATACCACACATCGAAATATGAAGAAAAGAATGTATTAAAAGCAACATGAATGGAATTAAAATCAAACAAACAACAATGGGAATAAAAAAAGAAAAGCTGCATGTCCGTAAAATAATGAAAAACAAGAAATCATAATCCAAAGGAAAGGTGTCCAAAGTCACAGAAAAACATTGCTCCATGGGGAAATCCAAAAAAAAGAGATGAATCCAATAGTGAACTATATACAGATGAACAATCCAGGGTCCATGATCCCAACTGTAGAAATGAAACCTATCTAAAATACTACCTAATGAAAAACTATATACAGAAACGTGGTGCATTGTCCAAGCGCAACCAAAATAAAGAAAAAACCAAAGGAAACCTAACACCATCTAACTATTTACAAGGGCAGCGGGCTAGTCCGACGGCTCACTTTTGAATGTCCAGGGCCAGGGCATCATCGAACTCCTGCTCAGTGTCCTGGAGGCGGCCCTCTTCCATGGCCCCGAGGGTTCGCAGGGACGACGACATGTTCTCTTCCAACTCCCTGCGAATTGCCTCGAGGCACTCGGCCCGCTTCAGGGCCCTCCGCATGGAGTTCTCCGCCCTGACCATCGTGAGCCGTGCCTCTTCTGCCCGCTGCCGCTCCGCATCTATGGCATGGCCTAACCGCTGCCACACGGAAGACATTCCCGTCCTGGGTCCTCCTGCCCTCTGGCCGATGCCTGCCCCTCCGATGACGAAGGCCCTGAGCCATCATGGCTCCCACCTTGTTGCTACTGCTGCTGCTGTGCCTCTGCCCGTGCCCTGGCTCTTGCTGCCTGCACATCCTCCTCCGGCTGGGGTGCAGTTGTTGAGGTGGCCACCCCTGCTGGACGTCCGACTCCTGACTGTGGCAGGGATGTGTCCTCCACCAGCCTGGCCGCAGGGTCAGAAGCAGCTCCACAGGGCACCCAGGTGATACATGGGTGGGAAGATGGCACGGAGTACGACTGGCGCATAGGGGGTTCAGTTGAGGAGGGGGTCGGAACAAGGCCCAGCAAACGGAGGAATCTGGCCCTGGTGACCTGTCCCAGTAGGTCGACGTGGTCAACGAGCCATTTGAGACGACATGCAGTCTCCCCATGAAAAGACTGCATTTCGCCTCGCATGGCCCGTTGACGCAACGCCACACCACCCCAGGATAGGCTCAACCCGGTCCCGGATAGCCACGTCCGCAGGCAGAGGAAGGCCAGTTGTCGTAAGCTCATCCCCTGCCTGAAAACGGGTCTGGACGTAGGTATCCCTGCTGGTGCAGGATGATGCAGTCACAGGATCGGGGACAGGATTACACACAGGCACCTCCGCGGCAGCCTGTGCTGCCTCCTGTCCCTGCCCCTGCACTGCACCACTAGCACCAGTGGAATCCCCACCTCCAGACCCAGTCTCTGTCCCTTGCGTGGCCTCCTCCTCCACCAAACCCCCCACCAACCTGGATGACTCCGTGCCATCTTCCTCCGTCGGGCCCTGTGGGGTCTCAGCTGCCCCTTCTGCTGCCGAGGAGTCCAACTCCGACCTCCGCCTCTTGGACCTCCCCTCGGCAGCTGCGACCTGGGACACGGCACCGGACTCCTCACTCCCCGACGAGATGACAACCTGAGAGGGGTGCCGGGCCTTGCGTCTCCGGCTGGCGCTGCGATCCCTGCCGCTGTGCTCCACAGCACCCTCTCCGCCCTCTTCATCAGTCAACGCTGCAGACAGGGAGAGATAGGACACAGGCATCAGGGCACTGTACAATGGTCTCATACACACATGACAGTTGCACACGAGTGTCAATGTCAAACTTCAGACATTGCATCACAATCCCCAACACACATGTCATTTCAAATCACACACATGAGCTATTCCACAGCCATATCGCAACAGCCAGCACCATCCATACACATACAACAGCACGAGCAGGCAAAGGTGAGCCAGACATCACATGAGACACAGGGAGTGCACTAGACATGCACACACGCCACCACACTTACATGCATGTGTACACCTCCACCAAGTGTCGCAGTGATGAGATCGGCATCCATGTCACATCTGGCAATCAGTTCTCTACATATCAGTCTCACATGCATCCATGTTGCATGACAGTTGCACACTTGTCAGATACACATACATGCACACAGTGCAGATACATGCAGCTGGAACCAACATCCATGTGTGACACCACAACCTTGACAACTGACATACACAGTCATTCAAACATGTGTGCTCACACATCTGCACTTGGCCTGCATGCTTACCCACAAATACACCATCCATGTGTCTCACACATGAAAAGACTCGCATGTGTCAGCCTCACGGCCCTGTACATACACATCCATACATGGCCCTACAAAACCACATGTGCAAACTGTAGACTACTGGCACACCACCACACGCATAGCTTCCAATCAGTATGCATGTACACTTACCGCTCGACTCCAGAGGATGTGCCTCTCAAGGACCTGGACGTGGAGCGCTGGGCATATGCGTTCCTGGACCCTCATTTGGTCTTCCGACAGGTGGCGCCGGGTATTGTTGTGGGTCCTGGACCTGAAGTCCTCCCAGCGCTTCTTGACATGATGGAATTCGCGGACTGCCACCCCCTCCACGTTGATGGCAGTCACGATGTCCGTCCAGATCCTGGTCCGTCCTTCCTTGTCGACGTGCGACCTTCCGAAGAGGGCATCATACTGCCCCAGGACTTGCTCCACCAGGACACCAACTTCGGTGGCAGTGAAGCTGGTGGCCCTCTGCCTCTCTGGCTGGGGGTTGCCAGTGCCGCCAGATGGTGTAGTGCTGGACATGGCAACCCCAGAGGCAGGAGTGGGTGGGCAACTGGGTCCTGGGGCTGGGCTGTGGAGCGATGGAATCCCAGTCGGGAGTCTTCGGTTCCAGCAGGGTTGGTCACAGCAACAGCACCCCTGGCTGACGTGCAGGCAGCAAATGGCAGGGCACGTGGGCAGCAGGCAATCAGGCAGCAGCAGATGGCAGGTGGGAGCGTGCTTGGAGCTCTGGGGGGCAGTAATTCGGCCTTCTGGGCAGGAGCATGGTCTTCCATGTGTGAACGCGTGGCCAGCTTGATTTGGCACGTGAAAATCTTGCACGTCAGCGTGTAATCCGAGGAAAGGCCCTTAGCACGTATGCGCGTCAGCGCACGTACGCGATTTCATTGGACCGAAGGCCCTTAGCGCGTAAGCGTGTCTGTGACGTAACGTGTGCGGGTGTTTCCCTCATAGCACGTGATGACAGAGCACACGTGGAAAAGCTGCACGTCCGAGTGTCGGCGCGTGTAATTGGAGGAAAGGGCGCGTACACGCGTAAGTGACGGGTACGTGTGGGCCGGTTTAAAATGTACGTGTAGGACGCCATTTCCTTGTACGTTCTTTTTGTGGAGAGTGAGTGGGGGGATTCTGTACTTCTTGTCGGCTCACACACGATTACTTCACAGCGTTTCAAGTTCGTACTCCCTGTTACCTCTGACAGCTTTCATTTTTCTACTTTTTTTGGGCCTGTTTCCTCAAACAGTGTTCACTTCTCCTTTTGTCCCGTCTCCTCAGACAGCGTACAATTCTTCTTTTGGTGGGGGTGTTGCCAACGCGCACACATCCGTATTTTTCATGTTCTTTTTCCAGGCAGACGGTGAGTTCCACACGTACTTAGCAACTGTGCTTGCCCCGTGTGTCGCGTACCCCTTCAGAGGTCATTGTAGGATGTGTGTATCACGCATACGCTTATTTTTGTGTTTCTGGGCGCCATAGCATAGTGCGGGTTCATTTTTCCACGCAAGTGGTCTACGAGGGGTTGCGTGCACGTTTATTTTTGTTTTTGGGCTGCCTGTGCGTTGCGTGACCCGTCATCTTCCCCCAGGGGTCACAGACAGCCTTGTTAGAGCACTAGGGTACGAATTCCATCTAGTACCCCCTACCCCTTTGACCCCCAATAGCCCAGGACAATAGTTTACTGCTCCTCCCATACGCACAACAACATCAGTGCCATGGTTGGGAGGCGACCAAACGGTAAGGGAGGCAAAGGTGGCCGACCTTCAGAAGGTGGACGTGGTGGGCCCGGTAGGGGACGTGGCCGGGATTTGCAGGGTGCCCCTATACCCCCATGTGTGGAGGACCAATCAGGGACACCCATGACCCCCCCATGGTTGAGGGAAACGTGGCTGAGACCATCCCAGCTCAGCCCTTGTTGGACCAGCCCACTGTGGCACCTGGCCTGGCACAGGATGACTCCCTGGCTGACTTCCAGGTCAGCAAGTCTAAGCAACGTGTGGTGGTGCAAGTTGTCACCAAGCCACGTGGATCTGGGGCAGCTATGTCATCTGCTGCCCCAAGTATGCAGGGTGGTGAGGCTGCAGGGGCAGCTGCAGCTCCATCCGCTCCAGCTCTGACTCTCCCAGCCAGGACCATGTTGGTCCTGGTCCATCATACTGATGTTCCCCCTGCCAACATCACACTTCAGACAATGCCTGCACCAAGTCCTATGGTCAATGTGCATTCACACACTCCAACAACCCAGTCCACCGGTGATTCTGCCCCTACTGACCAGAGCGGCGTTAGCCACTCTGGCTCCGCTCCACTTTCTAAAAAGAGGAAGAAGGGTGCTCTGGCACGACAAGCTGAGACCCTAGGCACGGCTACACACTCCGGTACCTCAAGGAAGCCTTGCTTCAAGGATTCAGAACTTGATGCACTTGTGAGCTATGTGTTGCAACATAGCCACGAAATGGTGGTGACTGCAGGGTCCAAGACCATACCTGGTCAACTTAAGGCACACTGAAAGACCATCGCCAAACACATAAGTGCCCTTGGATTTGTAAGGCGCTCAGCTGATGATTGCTACAAGCGGTGGAACGACCTGAAACGCAGAGCAAAGAACAAGCTGGCCTCAAGTCATGCCGCTACTCTGGTGACTGGCGGTGGGTCTCCACAAGAGGACAACAAACTCACTGAACATGAGTCTGTTGCTGGGACCTTCGTCACAGAGGAACAGATCCGAGGTGTGGGAGAATTACCCGATTATGACACATTGTCCGGTGAGTGCCCATGCGTGTGTGTGTAATGCATGTGTATGTTGTTTGGGTGACGGGTTCTGATTGAGTGGCAGGTGAGGGTGTGTGTGACTGAGTAGTATGGGTCACCCATGTGCTTCATCCAAAACATTCTGCGGCCTTGAGTTTGGGTGTGACACTATCCCTTCTGCCCACAGTAGTAATTTAGCGCAACAATACGGCAGTTGCCCTTGAGGTGGCATCATGCAACAACATTGTTTGTATTTTTCAGTGTTCTTTCAGGCTGATTGTTTCAATTCTCCCACTTTTGCAACACATTCCTCAGCCCTATTGTGACATGCTTCTGTCATTGAAGAACCCCACATTGGCCCACATGTGTCACCTTGGTAGTTGAATGATTTGACCATTCAGGCTGAATGAGTATTGTCCTGATCACATGTTGTTTTGGGGCCTGTTTGAACGTGGAACATGCTAGTTGTTTCCTGTCATGTTGAAGTGCACAACCATTGATGTGTACATGGCCCTGCAATCACTGTATTTTTGTACACTGGATGTGTTGCAGTGTGTGGCACATGGCATATCTTTTCACACTATGTGGCATTTTTCATCTCTTCATGTCCATCTCACATGGATGGGTGACAGTACTCATTCACTGACATATGGATGTACTTGTGGAATGTACCATGGCTATGGTACATGCCATCTGTGTGATGGCATGTGTCATTTATGTGTATAGGACATGCCACTCACAGGCCAATGTGTGATGGCAGTGCTACCCAGCATGCAGCAAATGTGTTGCTCTTCCATCTTGGTGTCATCAGTGTCTGACTTTTGCCTCCCCTTCCAACTCTGTGACAGTGCATGCATGGGAGGGTTATAGTCATGTGGGACATGTGTAAATCATGTACTGGTTCTGTAGCTTGTCAGGCCTATTTGTGTGCTATTGTGCTAATGCCTGTTTCCATTTTTTGTCTTTCATGTTTTTGCAGGGGATGACGCACTTGATGCTGTTGAGGTTGAGGAAATGGTGCAGACCCAGGAGGAACCTGAGGCACAACCGGCCACCAGTGGGGGACATGGTGTGGTGGCGGGTGAGAACCCACTCTTGCTGCAGACGATTCTGTCCAGGGGTGTCTCTGGGTGCACCTCCCCAGACCTCTATTCAGGTGTTGATTTGGATGATGAGACCTATGTGGCGTCGCAGGTAAGTGTTTCTGGAAGGGGTTCTGTTCTGTCCAACCCACCTGCACCAGGGGTAGAACCCTCTATGGGGATGTCAGTGTTGGTTAGTATGCCTTTGGCAGTTACGGGTGCAGAGTCACACTCCACAACATCTGATCCTGTTCCTGGGCCAGCAGATCAGAGGGGGAATGCAGTGCTGCAGCCTCAGGCAGTGCCGGCACAGCAAGGCGCAGATTGCCTTGCCCCAAACAGGTGTGGTGCCCGCCGACGTGGTGGCCGTACGCCACCAGGCAATACCACATGGGAACAATCCATGTACGGTATGGCAACCCAACAGGCAGCATCAGTTGAGATGATGGCTCAAGCAATGGAGAGGGTGGCCACTTCCATTGTCCCCCCTGAAAGGCAGATGGAGCAACTACAGCAGGCAACAGACTCCATTTGCCAATCACACAGGGAGGACATGTTGGCGTCCAACAGGGACAGATGGGCGTCACTGGAGACTCTACGCCAATCAATATCAATAGAGTCCCAGGGCCACAGGGAAGCCCTGAGGGTAGAACTCCATCACCTCAGGGAGACTCTTGTTGACCTTCAGACTTCCACTAACTTGAGGACAGAACAGCAGCTGGAGCGGCTCACAGGTTTGCTCTCAGCTGAGATGCAGGCAACTCGGGAGGAGATCCGGGCTTCACGTCAGGTGCTGCGTGGGGATCTCCGCACTATAATCCTCCAGAACGAGACCTTCCACACCCGCATGCTTGCTGCCATGGAGGACCATACCAGGGCTTTGCGTGGGCTGCCTCCCATAGCACCACCACCTCCTGTGGCAGCAGCAGAGGGTAATGAGAGCGACAGCAGCAGTTCTCCCACATTGGCATAGTCGTGCAGGCCATGAGCCCATGGAGGTGTTTTTTTTCCCAACATCCACACAGGCGGCTGTTGGTGCGCATCCTGTCCTCGGACCTCCTAGGTGGCCTCTCCCCCGCCCCGTCCCCCACATGGCCATTTTTGATTTTTGATTTTAAATTTTTTGATTTTAAATTTTTTATTATTTTTTAACAGTGTGTTGCCTTGTGTGGCGTTCGTGGGCATCCACTGTATTCCGGCTGGGCACATGCAGGCTTGTCCTGAGTTTGGGTTCGATGCTTGGGTTTGTGAGACACACACCCCTCCTGCTTCCCGTTTCCATGGGCTTGTGCAAAGGGTGTGACCAAGTGACAGTGATGTACACAGTGATGTTGGGCTCCCATGAGCTCTGTGGGCAGTCTGTAGTCAATACTGTGTAGACATTCCTTGTGTATATTGTTGTTGTATTGTAGGCTGCATGTTGGAATTATGTATGCTTCTGCTTCCATGTCTCCCTCTGAATTTGCAGGTTCATTCCTCATATCTTCACAAGGCCGTCTACTTTGGAGATGGAGTTCATGTTGTATGCAGTACACAGACAAGTTTTGAAGCCTGCAAGACTACAGTTGGAAGGGGGCGATGTGGTGGCATATTCAGGTTGTAAGACTACGACTACTTTAACTTACTACTGTCATGTTTTAGTTATGTTTGAGCTTAAGTAGCTGCATTGTATTGTTGCTAAGTATTTGGTCATGTGTGTTGTTAGTTCAACATTACTGGGAGCATATTGTGTGTGACCAGTTTCCATTAGGGACAATGTACTTTGTGACACTTGTGTCAGGTATTCAGGATTGCTTTGTTTGCTCTCACATAGCATGACATGCCATGGTGTGTTGGGTGGCGGTGCTGGGGAGGGGTTGGGTAACATGGCACTGTTCTCATGTTGTATTTTGCAAGGGGGTAATGCATTTAGCAGCATATGTGTCTTTTGATGACACAGCATTGGTTGTGTTTCTGTAGGTAGAGATGCACACATTGTGACACTTCCAGGTGACCAATCTCAGGCTGGTATGGTTGTGACAGTTGACTGTCCCTTGTGTCATCGTTGATTGTCAGCTGGTATGTGGCAGGGCTGTGTGCACTCCACAGGGGTGTGATTCTAAGTGAAGTAATTAGCCACCAGCTGCGTTTGGGCTGCCTCACCCCGTGCCCTTTCCCCTCCCATGCGCAGCAGGCGTGCATGTGGTTGGGGATGTGGGGGCACCACCATGTCCACCGGCAGGCCCCGGCGTGTTGCAACGTTGTGCAGGACACATGCTGCCACTTTGATCCTGCACACTACTGGGGGAGCGTATAACAGCTGCCCGCCAGAACGGTGAAGGGAGCGAAAGCGTGACTTGAGCACTATGCCCCAGGTTGCAATATGGGCTGTGTTGTATCTTACCTCGGGTGGCGTGGTGGGGTTCCGAATTGGCGTCATCATGTGGGTGCTCGGAGGGTAGGCACTGTCCCCTGGGGAGGTGGTGATGGGTATCATTAGTAGGGTTGTGACATTACTCAGTATCTGGCATGCATGCATGTGCTGTGGCATTTATACTCGCCAAGCAGCCATGTATCGCCATGCCGCCCAGCTTCTAGGTCCCGGTTTAGGGTTGACATTCTGTAAATGAAACTGTCGTGGGTGGACCCTGGATAGTTGGCATATACTGAGGTGATGATTCCCTTGGCATCACATACTACCTGGACGTTGATGGAATGCCAGTGCTTGCGGTTTCTATAGATGTGCTGTGATGCCCTGGGGGGACGTAGAGCCACATGGGTGCAATCAATGGCACCTAGGACTTTGGGGAATTGTGCCACCCTGTAGAAATCCTGGATGGCAGCCTGCCTTTCTGCAGGTGTTCTGGGCAGGTATATGTGCCTGCGGACTGATGGGCGTGCAGTCATGATGGCCAAGACCTGGTGTAGGCAGCGTGACTGCGTGGCCTGTGACACCCCCCCCCCACTATGGCACTTGTCCGCTGAAATGATCCGGTGGCCAAAAAGTGCAGTACATTGAGGACCTTCTCCAGGGGGCTGAGTGCTTGGGAGCAGAGGGTGGGTGATGTGAGGTCATCCTCCCACTCACTGACCAGGTCGAGTATTATGTGAGGTGGAAACCTGTACCTCCCATACACCTGGTCATCAGGCATGCCGAAAAGACTGGTTCTAGGTGTGAAAATTCTGGGCCTGACTATCCTCCTCCTCCTCCTGCGGTATCCCACGACCACTGCTGCTAGGAACGGTATGTTCATCCTGGCATCTGAGCTTGCTTGTTGTTTGCGCGCACTTTTATGCTGCGCGGGTCCAAGTACGCCTGCTTCCTGCTGGCATACGTGTTTCCGGATTAGCGCGTCTTTTTTGGCGTGTGCGTGTGGGCGTTCCGCGCATTTGCCTCCTGTACTTCCCCACCCACCCCAGTAATACACGTACCCCTCTCGCCCAGGCCCAATCGCGTGTAAAACTTCCTGCGAGCCCCTGAAGTACACGTACCCCGCTCGCCCAGGCACAATCGCGTGTAAAACTTCCCGCAAGCCCCTGAAGTACACGTACCCCACTCGCCCAGGCACAATCGCGTGTGAAACTTGGCGCGCACCCCTGAAATACACGCTATTTTTGACACAGGGTGTCCGTGTTTGTCGCGTACCCCTTTGCACGTCATTTGTCCTAGAGGGCCACAGTATGGGACATTCATCAGAGCTCTATATATAGGCTTTTTGTTAGCGCACATTTTTTTAATGCGCAGGGACGCTACCGCCTGCCTTCGTGTGGCGGACATGTGTTGATGTACATAGTTGACTTTTGGTTTGTGTCATGAGATCGCCATTTCACTGCTGGGGGGTGGGGGTGCAAGGGGACATGAGTGGGACATGAGTGGGGGCCTGCTGGCAGGTGCCCCTAAGTACTGGGGGGTGGGTGTGCAAGGGGACACAAGTGGGGGCCTGCTGGCAGGTGCCCTGCACTGCTGGGGGGTGGAGGTGCAAGGGGACATGAATGGGACATGAGTGGGGGCCTGCTGGCAGGTGCCCCTCAGTGCTGGGGGGTGGGTGTGCAAGGGGACATGAGTGGGGGCCTGCTGGCAGGTGCCCTTCAGTGCTGGGGGGTGGGTGTGCAAGGGGGCTTTGAGTGGAGGCCTGCTGGCAGGTGCCCTGCACTGCTGGGGGGTGGGGGTGTAGGGGGTCATGCGTTGGTGATCAGTAGTGCAAGCTGACATGTGTCTTGCCTGGGTGCATGCCCATGGTGGATGGGCTGCCTGTGGGACATGACCTGGGGTGCAGGGTAGTCCCCTGTGGTTTGGGCTGCCTGCAGGGGCCGTGGAGGGTGTAGAGGGAACACCTGGGAGGACCCACACTGCCAATTCACGTGTAGGACTCCCCTGCACCCCAGATATACACGTACCCCACTCGCACAGGGCCTGTCGCGTGTGAAACTTCCTGCGCACCCCCGAAATACACGTACCCCACTCGCACAGGGCCTATCGCGTGTGAAACTTCCCGCGAACCCCAGAAATACAAGTACTCTGCTGGAATTGCGTGTGAAACTTCCCGCGCACCCCAGAAATACACGTACCCCGCTCGCCCAGGGCCAATCGCATGTGAAACTTCACGTGAACCCCAGGAATCCACGCACCCCACTCGCACAGGGCCTATCGCGTGTGAGACTTCCCGCGAACCCCAGATTTACACGTACCCAGGCCAATCGCGTGTGCAACATCACGCGAACCCCAGGAATACACGCACCCCACTCGCCCAAGGCCAATTGCGTGTGAAACTTCCTGCGCACCCCAGAAATACACACACACGCTATTTTTGACACAGCGGGTGTTTGTGTTTGTCGCGTACCCCTTTGCACGTCAGTTGTCCTAGAGGGCCACAGTATGGGACAATCATCAGAGCTGTATATACGTGCTTTTTGTTAGTGCACATTTTGGCGCACATTTTTTTCATGCGCAGGGACGCTACCGCCTGCCTTCGTGTGGCGG
This sequence comes from Ambystoma mexicanum, assembly GCF_040938575.1. Lineage (NCBI taxonomy): Eukaryota > Metazoa > Chordata > Amphibia > Caudata > Ambystomatidae > Ambystoma > Ambystoma mexicanum. Next base: position 507,239,351 of record NC_090939.1, read on the forward strand.
ACGTGTTTAGGCCCGTGTGCTGGTTTGCCCTATTCAATTCCATGAATACGTTTTGTAGGCGAGCGTGTGGGCGTTCCGCGCACTTGCCTCCTGTACTTCCCCCATGACGCCCACATTTTCACACGTTGTTCCCCATTCCCCGTGTTACGCCTACTTTTGTTATGTGCGCCGTGCTATGTGCGCTTTCGCTGTGGCCGTAGCGCACGCCGTTAGATGACCTGTGCGCCGGCGTGCGCCACGCAGATTTTCAGCGCACATCCCAGATTTTACTCGCGCACGGACTTCCATGAATCGATGTGCGCGGGTTTTGCTGCAATTTTCGCACTTGCACTGCGATTTTCGCACTTGCACTGCGATTCGCACGCTTGCGCAGGAATTTTCAGCGCACATTAATTCCATGAATCGGCCTGTAAATAAGCATATTTAAACCCTTTAGAAAACTAGCTTGGCACGCTACCATAGAGTCATTACACACAAGCCATTCTACTTCTGTATGCACCCATGTTGTGAAATGTCCACAGAGAATGGATATTTAATTACAAATGGAAACATGACTTTTTAGAAAGTTTAACACAGCCGTGTTCATTTTCGTACCATCCACACTATATCTTTGAAACATTAGTAAAAGATACTTATAATCTTGTTTTCTTTGCAGTGTAGATCATACTTATACATTCGTTTTTGCAGTGTAGATTGTAAATTACAACCACACTTACTGCATCTCATTTCATGGTTTGCTTTTTTTTTTAATAGATCAGAAAAATGTACACTTTTCTGACCTGGGACATGAAGATACAGAACTGTTTCTTTAAGATATCGAGTAATTTCCTGTTTCATACATTGTGGGCACCCATGGTAACACTAATAAGACATTCCTACATCTATATCTACACTAACTATTTCCTGCTCTAACACCTAAAAAAAAGTAATAACAAATGATTGACTATCTTCCTGAGTTGTTTCAGAAAAATATTCTCGTCCACTCTCTACAGCCACTACATTTCAGATTGACAATGCTGAATGTATGTTGTGTGGTCTTTCATCTACTGATACTTTAAGAATAGAACATTCTCTACATACCTTTTTCTCTACTGTTGAAGCTATTTCATGAATCAGTTGTGTTATTTGAAACAACATGCACAAAGCTGCATTTGAATAGCACCTGTTCATAACTAAATCTACAGTGGGAGTACGTCATATTTGATTCACTTTCAAACACTGGTAGATTGTCTTCTTTTGTAGTCTTAATAGGAACCTCTTTGTTTGAATGTAGGTTTACCTGTTGCTTATTTTCTTCTTGTTAAATGCTTTACAGGAATAGGAAGAAGGTCAAGCTGAGGAGCATAAAGTACATGTAACCTATTATATTCTTCAATACATGAAATGTCAGCTGACACTTTAGACATGTCAATGTTTTTCAAAAACAAAACTTCAATACAGGGGCACATATGACATTCCTTTTTTAAACACTGTCTGACCAATGTCAATCAATGCGGCTTCTAAAGTCAATCCTTGTGATGTATGCACAGAAATTGCATATGCAGAGCAAAATGGAAATTGTGCTCTTTTCACAAAGGTATTCTTACAAATCATGACGCGTGCGGAGGAACGAGAAATCAAATGGGGTTCCTGTACATAATCAAGCTTCATGAGAAATGCTCAATACTTGTACTGTGAGGAAAAGTATCAAATGACAACACTCTTCCCATTGCTCCATTCACTAGACCCATTTCTACATCCAAGTACCGTTTTAAAATAACTTGTGCATAAACGTACAGTTTTAAAACTGATTGCAGACCTACTGATTTTTAAACAGATTTGTCTAATGGAACTAATCATGCATTTGCTTTTGTATATTATTCTAGAGGCATAAACTGTCCATCTAAAACATAACAGGATTTTATCTGTATAATGGGCCTCAGTACAATTTTGCTGGTCTAGAAACAAGGGTGCCAGTGAGCTCACTAGCACCCTTGTTTCTGGCATGGCCACAGGCCCCAGAACACAAACCACACATCTAGTGATAGGGGCAATGAGTCACTAGACTCACTTATGTCCCTTTGGGATCCATAAACACAGGGGCCCTGGCTGGACTCATTCCTGGCGCCAGGCTCATATAGAGATGTGAGTAGGAACACTTTATCTCAGTGCAGGAGTGCTTTAACATTATTTCAGTGCTTTTATTTTACAAGAACTTTGCAGGAGCGGAAAGCCTTTATTCCAGAGAACATTCTCATGTGTTGACTCATCGGTTGTAGCTCCCTAGGCCTGGTCTTCATGTGCTGACTCATCGGGTGTGGCAGGCAGGCTGAACCTGGTGGGCGTGGCTTCAGAAGCTCGGCTATATAAACTGCTCCATCCTTAAGGCCGGTGCTTCGCGTTAGAATGCATTTGCGTGCAACGTGACACTCACCGCCGCTTGGACCAGTTTACTTACCTTTGAAACCAGGCGTTCTCCTGCATACTCACCTCCAGGAAACCGGTGCTCCATCGCTTCATCTGCATATTCATCTCCTGACATCTAGTGATCTTGATCCCGACGCCGCAGCACCGCACTCCGCATACACGAACTCGGACCCTGTGAAGAAGAAGAAAGACAAGGTTAGAACATCCGTCCTAGGGCTGCGCCACATTTGAAGCCTGCGCGCCCCCTAGTTAACAACTTACCAGCTACTGTACCGTTGCAGCTTCGTTCCTCATTCCCTCCGGCTGCCGCCTCTAGCTCTGCAGCTTCTGCCGGGCCAGCAACATCACCTGCAAGGGAGATAGCAAAAGAGCAAACTTCAAAAGTGGAACGGGCAGCAATACAAGACAACGAACTTTACAATACAACAAAAAACAGACGAGGAAAGACAAAGGCAAACAGGAACACTTACCTGAAGAATAGTGGCTTAGTCGCAGCAGGACTGGACTACCACGTGGAAGGGACCAGTGAAGGAAATCGGTCCAGATCATACAAGCGCCCCTGCCAGAAGCAGCAGGACAGAGTGCTCGCCAAAACTAATCAACAGGAGCAGTCCCGAGCAGCATCACCTATTACCACCAGTCACCACATAAGCGCAGGGGGAAAAGTCGGACCCGAGCAACCTCACCCCTGGGAGGGCTGCAACCGTGCCACAACGCCTCTGCATAGACCAGGTGAGCGTAACAGTTTCTGGACCGGCAAACTACGAGTTTGCATGACGTGGCCGCTGCGCCCGACAGGCCCGACCCTGCCGGGTGCAGCAGCCACGGTAGGCAGACTCTTCACAGAAGCGCTGGCCCCGTTAGCAATGGTGCTGGCGCTTCTGAGTCCCCACTCCCATAGAGTCCTCCAGGACTAATATTTTACCGGCGCCTGACTTCCCGGGCCGCCAGACTTGTAATGTCCCGGTGGCACCGGGAAGTCAGGCGCCAGTAAAATGCTACGAGTCCGGCGGCAACTCGCCAGTAGCAGTGTTATCGCCGGACTCGTAATGAGGCCCAACGTCTTGCTACTCAGACAGCAGCATTATTGAGTTGGAATTGTCGCACTTTGTGACTGTACACATCAAAGCAGCAAAATAAATGTTATTTTCTTGAAGAGTCAACATGACATCAGATCCAGTGCAACCTGCTTGAAACATATTGGAATTTAGTCTCCCTTTTAATACTGTTTTCATATTCTCCTTAGGCATACCTATACATATCTTATTTAGCATTTCTGCATACTCTAAATCCGCAGATTGCCTCATATTAATGGTAAGTTCATTGAATTCAAAATCATTCCAAAGGTTGACATTAGCAATACTACCTATAGTTTTTGGACTATCTTTAGATTGCAGCATCTTGAAGACTGGTTGATCTTACACAGGAGTTAACTAACAAATCTCCAAAAGCAATCACATTTTTCCCTCCAAACATAACATCATAGTCAGTCCTCACAACCTCTTGCATTCGCAAGTGAATGAAAGCTAGCATCAAGTTAGACACCATGCTCACTTCACCTACAATCAACACATTACATTTTCTTAGAACTCTCCGTACTTCTTGTGTTGCATTTGATACAAGTTTTTATATTCAAGTTTATTATCATGCTCCACTGGCAGACGTTACCCAAGATACATTAATCTATGGACAAACCACCAGGCCGCCCCATTGTTTCAGGAACAAGTTCATTACTAGACCCATTATCTAAACTGGCTGATACATACCTGAAACCATAGGTTCTAACTATGTATTCTTACATACAAGATACCACAGATGTTATCCACTGTGTTGAAAATTAGTTTTCATCCTAGTACACAGTTGTTAGCGAGTATGGATATAGTAGCATTATATACTTGTATCCCACAGAAAGAAACATTGGAGGTTTAGAAGACGTGTTACTGACCAAAAGAACTTCAGGCCCCACGCCAAATAGCTTTGTACTTTGGTGCGCAGAATTATCATTAACAGAAAACTATTTTTGCTTTAACAAGAGACTATATCCCCAAATTCATGGGACAGCCATGGGCTCTCCTGTGGCTCCCAGTGCAGCCAACTTGTATGTAGAATACTATGAATTAACACATATTTACCAACCTACCAACCCATTATTTTCTAAAATAGCACTTTGGCGAAGATTTATTGATGACATCCTCATTTTCTGGGATGGTACAGTCGACTCGTTTGTTGAATTTTGCAAGTGGGTCAATCAATAAAACCAATTTCTGAAATTTACATCCGTCTACAGTAAGGAGAAGATTGACTTTTTAGATATTACAATAGCAGTTGACCCTCTAGTGAAAGTATTGAAGGTCAGTCCTTTCCATAAACCTACTGATAGGAATGCCTTACTCAGGTTTGATAGTTGCCATCCAAGGCACACGCGCAAAAATGTGCCCTTTGGACAATTTTTGCATTTGAAATGGAATAGTACATTAAATAGTACTTTCCTAGAAGAAGCAGAGCAATTGAAATCGAAGCTACATGAGAGAAGGTACCCCAAAAGAATAGTGAGGTGAACCTTTAGGAGGTCCAATAATAATAATAGGGAAGCCGTTTTGGAATATCGCCCCAAGCCAACTGCGAAGAATTACATTGTTTTTGTGAGTACATTTTGCTCAAGAACTAGCCAAATAATTAAGTTAGCCAAGAAAAACTAGCATATCTTATCAGGAAGTGAATGCCCACTGAATATGCCGATATGTGCATATAAGAGAGCACCTAATCTTAAATAGCTATTAACGAGAAATGGTATTTCCTTAAAAATAACTCCACAAAGAAGTGTCACTGAATCCTGGGGACTCCCCACGCTAACAGGACATTCAGCCTGCAGTCAATGCATTAAATGCAAATTTTTCTCAACGGACTGAAGAAGTCGATTTAGGATTTACTAAACCTTGGATTCAAAAACAATTCACGTATTGCAATTCAGCTAATGTGGTGTATGCCATCTGGTGTTAATGCCCCAAGTTATACATAGGGATGACAGAGCGAAAAAGTAATTCTGGATCAGCGAACACAGGAGCTGCATCAAAAAGAAAAACTTCACAGCACCCTTGCTAAGTCATTTCATTATGATGGATCATAGTGTAGAAGAGCTCAAATGGACCATTTTATGGCAACTTGAGTATACTAGTGATGCTAATACTCGAAAACCTTTCTTGAAAGAACAATGGCTTATTTTCTTAACTAAGTCCTTCGAATTAGGACTGAATGAACAGGTCGACTGGAAGCATAATACTTAATTCACGGTATAATTTTCATAATGTTCTAGTCAGGGTATACTATGCACTTTTTCCTTGTACATATACCAGCTACTTCAGAAATATAAATGTTAAATCAATGTAGCTGGAAATGCCTTATGTCATGTAGGGGAATAGACCCTTGAACAGGACTGACGTGCATGCCTCCATGGGATTGCGTACGGGTGACTCCATATTGGTTGTCCAAAACATGCGGTACAGACATCTTTTCAAACACTCTAATACCTTGCCGCAATACTCGATATTATGATCCCGAGTGTGCCTTGTGTTTTGTCTACAAGCCCGGCGATATCTTCCGGCAGTGTTTTGAATGGGGGCGTTCTCCAGAATATCCCGCGACAGATGATGGGCGTGGTCTGTTGCTGGCGGTCGTGATGCATGTGTCATCACATGATTCGATGCAGCAACTTACGTCTCTGCATAAACATCCGGAAAGAGACACGAATAATCACAGCAGAGGCACGTTTCAAGACGGGTGAAAGACTCACTTACTGAGCTCTGCGCACGAGGGAACGGACGATCGACTTTTGACCAGATCGGTAAGTGACCCACTTCGCCGTACTAATTAACAAAGGAGACGGGTTGAGTTTGTTGTACCGCCCATCGTTCTCCAATGACACTGACGGGGCTTTCCGCTCTATGTCTTTTAGGCTCCCATGTCCGGGTTCGATGTGAATACAGATGCGCAGGCACACAACAGTAGAGTGGGTAGGTTGATATTGAAATATCAGAGACTCATACAGTTAAACTGAGGGCACAAATGCATTAGGATTTAATAACAACTTGGGCTTATGACGCTACTATCGCTTGTAGTGAAAAGTTGAATTGTACTCGGAGTCAGCAGGTGATGTTGAAGAAATATTGATTTGACACCAGTGATAGAACTGGATAGGAGCTAGTTTACCTTGTCACTTGTTTGTTCCAGTGACATGAGTATAGCATTGTCGGCACATGGACAAGATTGCAGCATTTGTGTGGTATGCGCTCCTAGATAGTGTTTAGATGCTGTGAGCACTATGCACTAAATTGACTCTTCTTCCATCTTCTTTTCTCTTTTTTATCTTCACCTCTTGTGATTAGTGTGATAATCGTCTACTAGCAGGATGCTCCCCTCGTTACCAGGTTCAAGATTTACATTGCATTCTTGTTATTTATGGTAAGTCTTACTTAGGAGAATGAAAGCCTAGTAAAATGAACAGTATATACAGTAGTAAACATATTTCTGATCACTGTTGTTATATTTTTCTCTCCTGATGTCACTGTTTCTTGGTGGTTTCACTCCACAATAGGTTTTGGAGTGCTGAATTGGGCAGCAGCACCATACTGACTACATACCTACGGGAGTAGGACGACAGCAAACGACTGTAGTTTAAGATGTGTGGACAGGGAACCTTTGGTCCCCTGATGAAGTTCATGAAGTGAAGGTTAAGCAGTCTATGAACGAAACATGTTGGGTTTTGTAAGGCACCAGAAATTATAATGGTACCTGACAATACTATATTGATTTGTTGTATTCACCCTAGTAGCATGAAGTGGGGTACAAATTACTTAGATTAAACTAAGAATGATATTCCAGGAACAATTCGCGAATGAAGGATTTCTAGGTGCTACTCACCTTTGCTTTGTTTTGCACATTGTTTTGAATTTTGTCTGTCACAAATTGTATTTGTTAGATTTGTATAGGCAGTGAAGTTTCTGTGGGGTGTTTAGGGTAAATCTATAAAAAAAATGTGTAGAATTGTTTTGTACTGTTGGTTTTTAGAAATGTGCACTAGATTTTACACATTTTTATCTCTGTGTGTTTTTGATATGAAAGTAAATGTTTTGATGTGTTAATAAATTGGTCATTATTTTTTCATCATCTTTTGACTCGGTAGCTATTTGGTCCATGGATCGAGTTCTGTAGTGAATAGAAGAGTGACTAAGGAGACAGACGGTTGGATTCCATTGTTGTGTATTGTCCACAATGTTTGAGTTGGAGTACAATCCAGACGTTGGTAAGCCACTCCACTCATCTCTCATTGTCAGTTGTTGTTCCACTGGTAGCATAAACAATCGATGGAAATTAACACCACCTATTTTAAATGCTGCTAAGCCTGTAGGAGCAGTTAGAATACATGAGAAAGAGCAATCATTGGCATGTTGTATCATTGCTCTCAAAGCATGAATTAAAATAGATGTTCCTGTTCCAGCTTGTCCACTAACATACATCAATAGAGCTCTATATTGGACACAAGAACATTCATGCTTGTCATGTTTTAAACCATTTAAAAACATATCTTTGATGTTACCATAAACATCTTTCTGCTCTTCATTTAGTATACTTACTAATGTGTCATAATGTGGATGTGTAACTTTAGTGTGTTGCATTGCACTTTCTACTTCTTCCATTGCGAGTTCAACATCCGTTTGAATAATTGGCTCGCCTAACACATTTTGACTTCCTTCTGCAGAACCTTGACTGCCCTCAGGAGTCTCTTTTGCCAATTCAGCTATCACAGCTATCAAATGTTCTTCTTGGCGAAGTTCTTTCTCCAGAAGCTCTAAGTACCGGTCAAACTCTTGATATGTAATCATTTCTTTTTTTGCAAAAAATGACTGTTCAAAGGTTTTAAAACTTCCAAGCAAATCACACTCTGCATGCTATAGGAAGAACAACTGCAAAATGCAAAAATAAAATAATGAGACTTGGCTTTTCATGTCTCACTAGACAACCAGTACATCGTTGTACTTTAAACTGTCCTCTGTCATTGTTTGCTTCAACATTTCGATATGAGTACCATTCTGCTACTTCATACAAACAAAGATCCTCCAACTCTGCAGACCTATTTGGATAATAGGTATCAACCAGGTTGGTTTGCAAGATCTCTGTACTATCAGGTACTCTTTGAGCTGACCGTTAAATTTCACCCTAAGGCTTTAGCACTCGATTTCTTGTAGTGGCTGGGCCAAGACCTAATCATACTACATTAATGCTACGTCCATACGGAGGCAGTTACCTGATCTGCAGCTTTGTAGCTTACACATACTCTGCGAGAGAGCATCTTCAGACCAAAGCATAGAAGTTTTTGACTAAGACTTTTGTCAGCTGTTAAGGCTGGTCACACTTCAGCTGCATTGCTCTTTTCAGCTTTTGTCATATATGCTGTAACATAGCGAGCAACAGCTGTTGTGTTATCTGCAATATACTTACATTAGTATTTGCATTCAAAGTTGAGCATTGACAGGATTGTAATAATAAATGGATTGGCATTGCTCATCTCTTTTTGGTGACTTGCCAGTCACATGGTGTCGACGAACAGACATAAAACTAAATGTTGAAAATGGATTTGATGTAATCAATGCTTTTAGCAGTCAAGTCATATATGATGTTATATCTGATGTCATCAGTGATGTAATCAGTGATGCCACATATGATGTAATTAGCAATGTTACCAGTGATGTCATCACTGATGTAATCTCCGATTTCATCATTGTTGTCATACACTGCGCAACAGGGGGTGACTAATTAAGGTGGTCTTGCCTGAATTGCCTGCCAAATTTCAAGGATGTTGCCATTAAATTTTCACCTTATTGTCTCCTTAACCCTTAACTGGGGTTTTTTTCAGTGAATATATTCCATATATATATATATATATATATTCCCAACGAAGTAAGTCCAACAAAGTAAGTTCATCAGCACTAAACATCAAAGGAATAGAGTCCAACTTCAAAGAACAATCCAGGGCACTCGATCTAAAAAAAAGTGCTACATTTTATTTTCATCTCTCATACCCGCACAAGTGTACTGGTGTCCAAATTCAACATGGCTAAAGACATGATTCTGCCATGCAAATTACAGCACGCCACACATTCAATTCTACACAGGACTTTGTCAGTCCATTATCACAACAAACTAATGCTCTGTGATTATTTTCATTGAAATTATATATATATATATATATATATATATATATATATATACACTAATGGAAAAAACGTTAGTTGCAGAGAAGTAAAGCTGAGAACTTAACGCATGAAAGCCCCTAAAATTCAGCTAAAGCCACCTTAACTTTGCACCCGCTGTTGCGCAGTCTATGACCACAATGGTGACATCACAGATAACATCACTGATCACATCACTGGTGACGTCACTAATTACAGCATATATGACTTGGGTAATTAAGGTTAGATTCTTTAAATAACAATTCTAAATTGTCCTACTATTTGTTTAACATCAAACACAAATACATTATATGAACATACATTATTGTTTGTTGTAAATATAAGGTAAACTTTATTTACCTATAGTCTACTTTAATGTAGTGTATGGTATAGAGTTGGAAGAACACACAAAACTAAATATATTATGTATGATAATATTTAAAATATCTTTTTATAGTATATATAGTTTGTTAATTTGAATGTATATATCACTTTCAGAACAAAAACGTAACATAATCTACATCTACTTACATGTGTACAAATTAATGTTGAATTTGGAAAGTTCCTTTTTTTATACATACATAAATGTGGAGCAATAATATGTTTTTACACTGCCATACCCATATTTACAAATTTTAAAATATTCTCAATACATATATGGCTGTTGTTTTGTAGCACTTTCTAATGTCACTTACAAATTCACTTGTGTGCAGACTTTTCTTACAATAAGCACACCAGACTATTGACATCTGTTCATATAACATATACTAAACAATCAGAGTGCAACATGTGTTTATTTCTATTTAATAATACTATTTTTGTATTAATGTCAATACATATTACATTATGGTATACATATCTCACATATATTTGCCACAACCAACTACAATCTGTGCAATGCACTTTTTAAATCGATTGCTTTTTAAAGAAAGTAAAGATATTTATCAAATATTACAAATGTATAATTACATTTTTGTCTTCTGCCGAAATAGTACAAATAAAAGCTTCACAAGTACTGATATCATACATGTGTAGCTGTTTAATGTTTCACATGTTTTCATTGTTATTAAGCACACTGAAAGCACATATGTACCAAAGATAGGGGCTCTAGAAATATTTTCGCATACCTACTGAGTGACCTTCTGTCTTCTGCCATCAATGATGTAATCAGTGATGTCATATATGATGTAATAAGTGTTTTCACCAGTGTTGGCATCAGTTATGCCAACACTGGTTATCAATAATGTCATATATGCTGTAATTAGTGATGTTACCAATGATGTCATCTGTGATGTGATCAGTGATGTCTTCTATGATGTCATCATTGTGGTCATAGGATGCACAACAGGGGGCACAAAGTTAAAGTGGCTTGAGCTGAATTTCAGGGATTTTGTTGCATTACGTTCTCACCTTAATGTCCCAGTAAATAAAGTTTTTCCCTGAATTTCAAAGGTTTAGTTATACCATAGTTTAAACATTTTCTTTGTTACATATTTTCTAAAAATACGTAGAAAAGAAACTCAAACACTTAATTTGCGAGAATATTAATTGAAAACAATTCACATGCCAAACTATATTTTGCAATATTTCTTACCTAACTTCTTCATTTTGTTCTCCATTTTGCCAGCCTACTCACCAACAAGTCTGTCAAAGAAAATGGAAGATATCTCAAAATGCAAGTATAAAAAACAGTAGTAACTTTTTTTCTCTTCATCATAGTACTGTATGAATATTGAATGTGTTCTTAGTACTCAACCAATCAAGATTGTGAATATCAATCATCTTATTGTAGAGGAAAAAGCCTCATTGGAGAGAAAAAAAGAACTCTACTCACTGTACTAAACTTTGTGGTAAATTCAAACATTAACATCTAAACTGTTTTCTATTCTTACAATACTAATAATCTAAAACAATATAAATAATACTCATGATTTCATTCTGCATTTCCTAAAAACATCACTACTATATACATAAACTACTGATAATACATCAATGTTCCATACATGATTTTCCTTACTAAAAGAACATCTTCATTCACATTAGATTCCGTCTGAGTTTCCAGGTACCTCACTGGATGCCATACGCCCTGAGGATGTTAATTTAGCAATAACTCCACATTATATGGCTACATCAGCCATTAATAACATGGGTCACAAATTACAGGCCCAAGCAAAGGGAGCACCCTAACTACAGTTCCTGCTGCTGTTTCTAAATCAATGTCACCCACAGAATGTGTAATTATTGGTATTATCATCCTAAAGCAAACTCTAAAAATGCTAATACCTCTCTCCAGCGCTGTTATGTTTGCAACACCGACTGGAGAGAGTCAGGGTTGCCATGGAAATGAAAGCTAGACATTTCATAGCAATTCCACTTCCATTTTTATAGCAATGAACGAGGAAACTATGTACCCTAGACTTAACTATAGAGTTAAGGTTAGGAGTGTTAGATTGAGAATGGGGAGTGCTGTGGAGGGACTGCTTTAAGGGTGAGGATAAAGGAAGGCAAACAACACTGCAGCGATAGGGCGGCTGCACTAAGCATTCAGGTTACTGTAAAACTGGTCCTTCTTCAGCAAATTCCGAATGGGTTTGCAGCAATTTCATTGGTTCGGGCACCTGCCAAAGTTAGTTTTGTAGATAAACCTTTCAAAAAACCCACAGCAGTGCCAGTGGTTCAGATTAATTAGCAACCTTCAACCCATCACTCTTTTAGTTATCATTTGTTTCCCTATGTGAAAGAGGATATGCCCAGACGTAGGCGTCTTCCTCGCTGTGTAATAGGGAACCAAGCTGCACCTCACTGATGAGGCCCAACAAGGCCTAAACATGTCTGGGATTGCTTGTGTTTCCGCGCAGAGGGGACCTGGCCAAGCAGTTTGGCTGGGCTGCTCCCATTGGAAGCCCTACCTGACTGGTTTGCATATGGCTTGACCCGTTTTGCAATCGCGTAGGCGGGCTGAATAACGGTGGTGTGGAAGGTTGCCCAGAACAGTACCAGTGGTTCAGATTAATTCAAACCCTTCAACCTATTACTTTTTGGGTAAATGTTTGCCCATGGAAAGGAAAGCCAGATGTTTGATAGCAGTTCCACTTCCATTTTTATAGCAATGAACGAGGAAACTATGCACCCTAGATCTAACTATAGTTAAGGTTAGGAGTGTTGGATTGGGAAGTGGTATGGAGGCGCTGGTTTACGGGCGGGAGTTTGCAAAGGAAGACAAACGACGCTGCAGAGGTAGGCCAGATGCGCTAAGCATTCAGGTTACTGTAAAACTGGTCCTGCTTCAGCAAATTCAGAATAGTTTTGCAGCAATTTCATTGGTTTGCGCACCTACTAATAGTTTATCTCCATATGTGAGAGAGGGTATGGCCAGATGTGGGTACCTTCCTCGCTGCACCATAGAGAACAAAGCTGCCCCTCACTGATGAGGCCCAACAAGGCCGAAACATGTCTGGGGTTACTTGTGCTTCTGTGGCGAGGGGACCTGGCAAAGCAGTTGCGCTTAGCTGCTCCCATTGGAAGCAGTACCTGACTGATTTGCATATGGCTGGACCCCTTTTGCAATGGTGAAGATCGGTTAAAAAAATGGTGGTGTGGAAGGTTGCACAGAGGAGTGCCAGTGTTTCAGATGAATTCAAAACCTTCCACCCATCACTGTGTTGTATATTGTTTGCAACAGCGACTGGAGAGAGTCAGGGTTGCCATGGAAAGGAAAGCCAGGCATTTGATAGTAGGCCCACTTCCATTTTTATAGCAATAAACGAGGAAACCATGCACCCTAAGATTAGGAGTTTAGATTGGGAATGGGGAGTGGTGTGGAGGGGCTTCGTTAAGTGCGAGAGTCAGTAAAGGAAGGCAAACAACACTGCAGAGGTAGGGCCCAACTCTTCAAGGATTCTCTCCTCATCAACACCTAGACCATCACGTCGTCCCTCGCGCAACCCGACTCGCAAGACAACGCTCACCCCTCTCCTCCCAGTCACCCACTACAGCTGCACTCCTCTGTGCCCCTCTGTATCCTGCCCCTGCTGTATATCTGTTCTGATGTTACCACTGAAAAGCACTCCATTATGCATCTTTAATGTACACCTCTGTAAAGTGCTCCGTTATCTATCTGCATTGGTGTATAGCTCTGTGAAGTGCTCTTTTGATTCTCAAAACTAGATCCGCGCTCAATAAATACTATAATAATGATAAGTGCGGCTGCACTAATCATTCAGGTTACTGTAAAACTTGTCCTGCTTCAGCAAATTCTGAATGGGTTTGCAGCATTTTCATTGGTTCGTGCACCTGCCAAAGGTAGTTTTGTAGACAGACCTTTCAAAAAGTTTTCTGCTACTTAATGTCCCACTTTAACAACAATACATTTTATTTACAGAAAATATGTACGATAACAACATCATAACAATATGTAACTATATACACAAAGCCAATCTTTCATGGCTATACAAAGTTCTTTTTTCAATACATACAAAATGTATGTAGTAGTTTATGCGACCTTAAGGAAACTGAGACATATAACCTAACTACACCAGTTTTACAAAAGAAATATACAGCCATGCCAACATTGTACAATTATTTTGAGTGTAAAGCTTTTTAATGTATAGTCATACTATTATTTAAAATACTAGGTAGACAGTAAAAACGACCCTGTATTTAAATATGAGTATTTACTACAAGATATACTATATTAGAAATGGCATTTCAATGCTTCTTGTAAAGTCTGCGTGTGTCCTTATTTTGGCCACCTACACACAAGTTAATGACAACATTCTCCAATATATACTTCATCTTTCAATCTTTAATTCAGTAAATTCTCTGCTTTTTTAATACTTTCATGTACACAGAGGCTTACACATATCTGCAGAATACCTTCCTGAACTTGTCAACCAAATGGAAAACTGCAATTTTGAAGTACCTCAGGAATTCCACCAACCTGTAGTTAAATTGCACAATGTTCCTCAAGCTGTTGGAGCTAACAGGGCCATATAAAATAGTACTTGTCATGGGTTTTGACCCATGTTAAATCAATAGACTGGGTAGATGTGGGGATGAGCTGTTGCCGCCCATTATTCGATCCCAGAACAAACTAAATCAATAGACTGGGTGGATGTGGGGATGAGCTATCGCCGCCCACATTCACGCCAGAATAGGAGAACTGCGCAGTTGGCACGAGACCACTCCAAAGATACAACCTTCTTGTGGGGAATTCATTTTCTTAATCCCAAAAATGGTTGCATTACCAGTACTCACCACTATCAGAAAGCCGGCGTTTTAAAACCACCAGACCAAGGAAAGACTTGCTAAGAGGTGGATACAATGTAAAACTATATTCTGAAATGACTTGAAGGAAGTAATTATTTAATGTATATGTAAAAATTGTAAGTGATTTAAACTGGGAACAAAAAGTGACGTTTAGCTGAAACCTGGCTTAATGAAACTGAATTCTGCCTGACAACTACCCCCGGCAGGAGTTGATACTGGATCAACAGCTGTGTTCCCAGGCCTGGCTGCCAGGCCTGGCTGCATCCTGAGGTCACATGGCCCTGTTGATTAGATTAGGGGTGGAGCAGCTGGGGACTACAGGGAGTTGAACAAAGGCCTGTCCTGGACTCAGGCAAATGTTATATTGGGGGGCTGTAAAGTGGCTTCCTCTTAGGGGAAACTGGGAGGGGCAGTGCCTCTGCTAGCAGCTGAGCTTGGGGGAAGAGGATAAACCAGTTATTCCAACCTGTGATGTGGGAAGCCACACCCCTTTTTGACCAGGGCATAATTTTAAAAAGATAGATAACTCATAGTGCGGACTTGTCAGAATTATATAAGTAATATCATTATTTTTGTGATTTTTCTGTGAACATTTTGAGGTGCGTTAGCACCCTGTGGTGTATTCTGGGGGGTTGCTAGCGGAAAATAGGGTCTCACCCCAAATGTCTGCATGTTAAAAATCTGACACTTCATCAATTAATGTCCATACTCCTTGCGCACATGTGTGTAAATTTGGGTAAATGTCTGATATTGCAAAACCAGGTAAAAAGCGCAAAATGTTGTCATTTTTGAATGCAAGCCCCCAGGAAGATCAGAGGCGGACAAGCATGGACCATAAGGAATATATAATGTGCACATGTAATTTCAACAAATTGTATATCTGGGAAAGATGTATTTGAATCAAATATAGATTTGTGGGCAAACTGACCAGGGGAGGTTCCTCTGACCATAAAACCTACAGCATCACTCTGACTCACATTTCCTTCCCCCAATCATGGGAGAGGGGAGAATTGGGCCAATGACAAGTAGAGAGGGGCAGGCTTAGCTAGGCCCAGGCACACACCCACTTTCCAAAACACATAAAAAGAGACTGCTGGGACAGGTAGAAACATTCAATTCCATTTACTGCGGAGCATGCTGACCGACGACTTCACATCCAGAGATCCAGACTTCAAATCCATCAATCTCCAGAACCTGTAGCAGTACCCAGAAAGCAGTGTTACATCCAGAATCCAGAGAGGCTAGACGAGCAGAGCAGAACTGACCCAGATCACTGTGAAGTGCCGAGACCAGAACCGGAGTCCAGTCCAAAACCTGACCAGATCCG
This sequence comes from Ambystoma mexicanum, assembly GCF_040938575.1. Taxonomy (NCBI): domain Eukaryota; kingdom Metazoa; phylum Chordata; class Amphibia; order Caudata; family Ambystomatidae; genus Ambystoma; species Ambystoma mexicanum. Next base: position 507,255,578 of record NC_090939.1, read on the forward strand.
TGGCGAGGCCTATTTCGAATTTATATTGTGAGTACCTAGCAGAACCAATCTCTTAGGTTAAAATAGCTTGGATTAGATTATTTTAACTAAGTAGAACAGCCTCCTAGAAATCGTGTCATCTGTCATTTTTTAAAGCTGCACAACTGTCACCTGTCAATTCTGCAGCTGCAAGCTGTCACCTGTCATTTTGAGTTTACTTTAAATCCGAAAAACTACCTTTATTTAATCGTCCGTATCTCTGGAACCGTTTGGGCTAGGAACGGAATTTAACTTTCATCTGAAAGCTTAGAATCTAGGCTGCCCAACGAACCTAGAACCGACTTGATACTCCTTATACCTTTGCCGCAATCGCGAGACACGCACTCGCAACATTTACCGCGATTTGCGATTTTGGCTCAATTTCTCCACTTGTCAAAATAGCAGCTCCATTCTTTCCTTTATTAAAATCCGTTTGCAACTTGGTAATAACTCATAGAGCATTGCTAAAGTGAGCCTGAACTAATAACAACACGCATCTCCCACTCACCCTGAATCTCTAGAGGGAATTAAAATCATTGGCACATTTTCCCATCCATTGCCATCACATTTAAAAAGCATTTTGGGCCTGTGTTTCAAACTCCTACCTGTTTCCTCTAAGCTTGCTGGGGGGGAACTGAATTTCGTATTGTATTTGATTGCATTCCTGAGAACTGTGTGCTCCTCTTTCCATCTCCTTCCATTTCTTACATTGAATAGGGGAGGAGGGTGAATTGCCAGAGAAAAAGTGATTATCTTATCTTTTGCTAAAATCATATTACTTAGTTTCTGTACTGCATTTTCATTCAACATTGCATCCATTTGAAACCATAAAAGTATTTTTGCTACTTTATCCATCCTATACTAACTCCTCATTGATTATAAAGAAGTGTGCTAGTGTCAGATTACCTATTGTTGATTAACATTACATTTATAAGGGCGATATCGATTATTAATTTATTATAAAAGCGTGGTATCTATATTTTGTTTTATTTCTCAAATAAACCTTTTAAACTTGCAAAACAGAACTACTTCTTGGCTCAGTGGGGCAGGGGGATTCTAAGAGAGGGGTGTTATATAGGGGTAGTCATCCAGAACTCATGAACTGGACATAAAGATATATCAATAAGGGTTTCCATTCAGTATCCCAGACTAGGCATTGACTTAGCTGTAGTGTTGGATTGAATCCTCTTACATACTTTTGCCATCCAATCTGAAATACCAGTTAAATAGGTTGCTCACCAGTAAACAAGACAACACTAGGGACCCAGGATGCAGAGTGGATTCCCTGTTGTTCTGATACCTAGTTGGTAGTATACTAATTATCTCTAAATCGTAATTAAAATACTTCTTTTAAAATGTGTGTGTGCCCTTATTTTATATTTGAAAAAGTTTCTTCTTTTTAAATAGTTTATCTGAGGGAAAGTCCAGAGCGCAAACACACAATACATTTCTGGACTTTTTTCCAAATTCGCACAGTTGAATGGGAGGTACTACAGAGAATCCACCAACTAGTAGTTAAACTAGGCAGATTACAGATGCACTGAAGCGACTGTGTGATATAGTGATCTTTGCCCCGTCTTTCCCCGAGATCTCCTCTCTTCTTACTACTCACTTTACTCCCTACTCTCTCTCCCTCTTCCTTCCTTCCCCACCCCCTCATTTCCCCTTCCTTCTTATATGCAAATTGTTCTACATACTGTTTTTCTGGTTTGATTCATGTAAATTGTTATTGCTTCTACTGTTCCATGTTTGATGTATTCTTGTTAAACTGTAAAGCGCTTTGTATTCAATGTGGAGGTCATATGTTAAAACTTTAAAATAAACAAATATTTTATTAAAACTATACTCATATCTTGTGTCATTACAATAAGACTGCAGGCTTCCTCATTTTGGCCACCTACACACATAAGAAGCTAATGACAACGCACTACAATCTTTCCTTAACATTTCAGTTTTTTGTCTAAACCCATTTATTTTTTAATACTTTACTTTTCTTGTTTGCTACTGTTTACTTGTTTCATATGTAAAGAGTTATCTGCAACTACACTCCATACCCCTCAAAATAATTTACATGGAACCACTCACATAACCTAGTACTTATAGGGAACACTTTAACACGTTAAAATATAAATAGTGTTTTACATAATACAACAGGAGTAGAAGATTGCAGAATGCTCTTTTTTAAAATAATGTATAGGATGTTGAGTATCTACTATACACATCTGTTCTGCAGCGATTCTATATTGCAAACTAGAACATTTCTATTCTTCAGTTTTTTAAATTACTTATCACCTATTTTACCTTTTAAAATATCCATATTGCATATCTATATTCACAATGAATATACAACATACATTAAAACTTAGATTCTAGCAACATTAAGTAAGCATTCTTTAAATTCTTTGGCAATCCAGTTTGGCGTGCAACTATAGAGTCATTGCACACATGCCAATCTACTTCTGTATGCACCCATGTTGTGAACTGTCCACAGTGAATGGATACTCCCTCATGACAAAGGATTGCACATGTTATAAATATTTTTTTAGAAATGGAAACCAAACTATTGGCAAAGTTTAGCAGAGCAGTGTTAATTTGTCTACCATCCATACTGTATTGTTGAAACATTCTTAAAAGCTGCTCATTATAAATTAGGTATGGCAGTGTTGATTGTAAATTACAACCACACTCACTGCACCTCATTTCAAGGCATGCTTTTTTTACTAGATCATAAAAATTCCAACTTTTCTGATCTGGGAAATGAAGATACATAAATCGTTCTTTAGGATCTTGTGTAATTTCATGTTTATGACATTGTGCACACTCATGGTTCCACTCATAAGACATTCCTACATATCTGTCTATACTAACTTCCTCCTGCTCTAACACTTCAAAAATTGTCATTCTTCATTATCTTCCTGAATATCTTCAGAAAAATGTTCTCTTCCACTCTCTACAGCCATTACATTTCATATTGACATTTAGGAATGCATGTTGTATGGTCTTTCATTGACATATACTTTAGTAATAGAAATTTCTCTGCATACCTTTTGCTCTATTGTTGAAGCTATTTCATGCAACAATGTCTTATTTGAAACATGCATAAAGCTGTATTTGAATAGCATTCAACCCCGGTTTCATTACTAAATCTACAGTGGTAGTAGTCATATTTGATTGACTTTCCAATACTGGTAGGTTATCTTATTTTGTAGACTTAAGAGCAACCTCTTTGTTTGAATGTAGTTTTGCCTGTTGCTTATTTATTCTTGTTAAAAGCTGTATAGGAATAGAAAGAAGGTCAAGCTAATGAGCATAAAGTACATGTAATCTACTATAGTTTCAATACTTGAAATGTCAGCTGTCACTTGTCAGGGTTCTAAGGCATCTGACACATATCTGATACTAACAGTAGTTACGTTACATTACATTTGTCACCCCTTTGCATATCTTTAAGGATGGTCTGGGAAATGTACCTGAAAGTTAGTTGGTTAAATTGTGTTTTGATCCTTAACCAGTAATGTAGATATTGGAAACCCACCCAAGCCAAGATGGAAGTAATGGAACTTGTGGGCAATAACTCTGACCTCTGCCTTTCATCACTGAAGTTGGAGAGAAAACATTTATTTCGGCAAGCTCTGAGTAGAAAACTCATTTGAAGATTCAATTTGGTCAATATGAGGATTCGGAGAATGCAGGAAGAACGAGGAGAACAGCATTTCAAAAGATAATCTGGTGGGCGTGCGGCAGTTTGTCAAATTGTCAATGGGCCAGCACCAGTTCCTTTTAGTAATTTAAACTGTTGCTAGAAGTTAAGAAATTAGATACTGTGTAAATAATACAATGCAGAGTTAAATAGAAAAACTCAGATTGATATGATTGGTTATTTATAACTCGCTTAATACCCAGAGGTTTCTAAGCGTGGACCCGGGGATAGAACCTGTGTTGTTCCGTGTCGCCTTGCTTCCAAGGCGAGCACGTTGCCCATGAGCTATCCTCCCAAGACTATTAAAGGCGTTAGCTGAGTTAACTGTGAAGATCTTATTTTTGACTTTGTTCAGTTTGATTGTATTATAATTTAAAGTCCACAAAAAATCAATTAAGGAAAAAGACATAGGGGCTCATTACGGGTCCGGCGGTAACTGTCCCGGTACTACCTGCGGGTTGCTGCTGGACCCGTAAATAGTTACCGCCGCCTGACTTCCCGGTGCCACTTTGGGATTCCGGCAGCGTCAGACCTGTCGGGCATGGCAGCTTCAGCAGGCAGATCTGTAGTATGCCGTCTGGAAACAACGGTGCGGTAGGCTTACCAGTACCGTTGTTTTCCACCCAGTAGGGTCTGAATGAGGCCCATAGTCTTAATTCAGTCTGTGTAAATATAAGCCATTTCAGAAGGTTACATTACTTCCTAAAGTTGCCGTGAGGAAGAAACTAATGTGCGCGTGTTGATTACAACGTTTCGTGCACCTGGCCTTACAACAGTGTTGTTAGGACACGTCAGGCAGTGTGCGCGCATTTTCCATTAGCTGCGTCAGAGCTCGCGTGCATGTAATAATGGAGTAGCATCTTAGTTCCCATTCACTATTTCTTACATAGTGACTCTGTAATGTAAAAGGAGGAAGAAAGTGTGGGTGGCGAGGATCGAAGGATTAAGAGGGAGCGTGGGAGGAGACCACCTGGGGGCGAAGACTGAAAGCGCAGCTCCAGAGGAACCAACGGTACAGAGTGAATTGTGGAAGTTTGCCCAACCCGCAGATTACAATTCTTGCGATATTCCGGTGGTGGAAGGAATCCTACATTACTGGCAGCTTTCCTGAAGAAAATTGGACAGCTCTTTCGAGTGAACGTCGGCGGTGAAGTTGCCTCACCCTGCCCGCGCATAGAGGTCTGGAGCGCGGTGTGTTTGTTGGGTCGCCTGGGGGCACCGGACGTCACGGCAACGAGGCGGACTGTCCAGTCTGGGCCCCAAGGCAAGTGGGACTCGCGAAGGCTAGGGCGGGGAGCCCTCGGAGCGTGCCTCTGCTTCGGAGGGACACTGTCAGCAGAGCGTGCCATTGGAGTGCTGGGCTTTCTCTGGCCCCCCGGGAGTGGAGCGGCACGCTCTGCGGGAAGGCACGGAGCGCCCCCCCCTCCAAAATGGTGTGTGTGCACCCACACTCCGCTGCAATGGACTGGCCCCTGCCTGGAGTGAGTAGCGGAGCAGGCGCAGCCAGGCGCTGGGATGTGGCAGTGAGGTAAGGTGAGCAGGTGGACCGGGCGGTGCGGGTGTTGGTGGGGGAGCAGAGGCATAGCTGTCTATCCACCTTTCCACTCATCCACTCAGCATCCAAGGGCAAAGACATCCATTGGAGTTGAGGCCTCACGCTTGGAAGATAGAGACAGCAAGCCAGGGCTGAGTCAACGCCTGGGAGGCGTCCATCTAGTTACGCGGCATATAAACTGTGCTCCTTGCTCTGGCCTTGCAGTCAATTGGATAAAACAGACAGGGGAGAGGGTTGTGTGCCCCGCAACATCCATCAAGTGGGGACTTATTTCGAGCTGCGAGTAGGAGATTGGGTATTTCCCCGGTAGGAGAGCACCCCGTGTTGGGGCTAGAGGGCAGCAGTGCAGCTGGGGACCAGTGTCGATGGCCTAGCCTCCCCCAGTGGTGAATGATAAACAAAGAAAGTTGGAGAAAGGCAGGAAAACGTGAGGAGACAGTCGAGATCGGCAAGAAGAGCTATGAGACAAAAAGAACATTGACACTCCCATAGCTTTGCCTGCAATTTCATAGATCTGTCCCTGTGGGAGCAGTGTCCAACAGGAGTATGCCCTCTTTTGAAAGAAGCACAGACCTGGTGGCATTGCATATCGTACATTCCTCATGCAGCAGGACGCAGGCCCCTCCACAGTTCAAAAGCTGCAGCAGTTCCGCTGGGAACCTTCGAGCATGGCCTCTCCCTCACCCCAAGATGAGATTGCAATCCCGGGAAGTGACCAGAAATGATCGACCAAGGCTGACATCTGCCTCCTGCTGGGAGAAATGTGTGCGTTTAGAACAAGCATGACTACAACTGTCAGCATGTTATAGGACAAGATCCACAAGATAGAGGATAAGGTGGAGGCTCTTGAGAATTACCAGCAGTCAATAGATATAAGTGAAATGAGGACGGAGGCCCGTTTTCAAGAACTCGAGCAGAAGAACTAGGACCTGAAAGCAAAAGTTGACGACTTGGAGAATCGGGAAAGGCAGGCAAATATAAGGGTTCAAGGCCTTAAGGAAGCCCCGAATGAGACCCCTTCCTCCCTGGAAAGAAGAATAAAAGCTCTCATAGCCTCTATACTTCCTTCTCCAATCTCCCCGCAGCTGGAATTTGAGAGAGTCCACCGGGCAGGAGGCCCTCCCGGCGGGCCGAGGTCAGTTTTGGCACAATTACACCAATACAAGCACAAGCTAGACATCCTCCAGAAGGCATGAGAATTGGAAACTATTGACTTTGAGGACTCTAAAGTAAGAATATATCAGGATCTTTCTGCTGTCACTCTGGCACACAGAAGAGAGTATCGTCCTCTCACCCTATGGCTGCGGGAAAAGAAAATGAGGTACAGGTGGAATCACCCGTTCGCCTTGGTATTCTCATATGGAAATGAAGAGTACAGGGTCACCTCTAGGGAGGTAGCAGAGGGAGTTCTTCGTAGTTTACAGGCAGGGCCTGGCGCAACTGAAGGAGAAGAGGCCCCCTTCATCCTCGGAACATGCAAGAGCTCCCTCAGGGCCCTGGCGGCAAAAGAGCAAGTCCAGAGGAGGCAAGAAGTATCAAAGGTTAAACACCCTCTGATGGTATCGAGATGGGCAGACCGCGCAATTTAGATTTAGCTTATTTGGAAGCTGGGCTGGGCATTGATAGTTGGTAGAGAGCAACCACTTAAGACTTGTTTTTCTAACCGAGGAGAATCCAGAGGTTCCTGGGGTTACTACCCCGTATGTGGCCCCATGTTAACACCCGGGGCGTCTCTGCAGTTGAAGAGAACCCAGTTGAATGTTTTCTTGTACTTCTTCTTTTCTTTCTATTCTACATCTTCTGGTGGAAAAGGGGGTGGGAGGGCTTGACTGCAGTTGGCAGTTCATGCGACAATTTATACAGAGAGTGAAAATGTGGAGAGCATGACCACAAATGAAGCTGGTTTGGGAGGGGGGGGCGGAAACAAGCTTGCATCCGAGAGGTCATGGGGGTTAACACAATTAGAGTTGGTTCCCTTAATGTCAAGGGTCTAAATTTGCCGCAAAAAGGGCCATGCTTAGGCGCACTTTCAGACTTGCTAATCTAGACATACTATTTGTCCAAGAAACAAAATACATGCAGTTGGGGGAATTTGAAGTAAGGAGGGGGAGTGTATATGGGGATCAATATGGGCATCAGGTCCTCAGAATAAAGGAGGGGTGGGCATGTTGTACCGTGCTTTGTTGGGGCTTCAGATAACATGTTTGCGCAGAGATCCAAAGGGTGCATTTCTTATCGTTCAGGGGTCCATTGGCTCCACGGCGGTCATGCTCTGTTCAGTGCATGCCTCTAATGCTCAGCAGCTACCATTTTGCAAAGATTTTCTGATGACCGTAGAGAGAAAAGGGGGAGGCCCTGTCATTTGCTGTGGCAATTTCAATCAGATCATGAACCCGAATCTAGACTGGCGGTCTTACCGCATTGGCACGTCACCCCCCCAGGACACTAGAGCCTTTCAGCGGCTAGTCGCAGCACACCACCTTGTATTTATTTTTAAATGTTTTTATTGGCATTTATAAGTGTACCAGAAACAGTTGCGCAAAAGATGCGCGTCATATCAGCTGTAGCATGTCTTATTTGCCAAGTAAACTGTAAAGAACAACAGAAAAAGAACACGCAGCAAAAAAAGAAAGGAAAAACGAGAGAAAATATAGAGAGAGAAAAAACAATAAACAGAAACAGAAAAACAGTGGTAACTACTTTGACTGCCCTTTTCCTTCTGCCGTGCCGTTCTTCATTCTTCGTACTTCAAGCCCAGAGCCCAACACCTCCGCTCTCCGTTGCCTTCACATGGGGGGTGGCTCGAGGGAGTGCCCGGGCCCGCCGTCCTGGTCAGTGCTTCAAGCTTATAGTCTGTGCCAGAAGAGTCAACTCAGGGGGGTTTGTAACTTCTGGAGAAGATCATATCTCTCATGAGGGCCTTCCAAGACTCCAGTGTGGTGCTCACTTCTTCTCCGCCCCAATTGTTCCCTTCCTCCCAGGCTCTTGTTTCAGCGGCGGACCATCTCTCCAGTTCCCTGATCCATGGTTCAGACCTGGGGCCAGCTGGCGACTTCCAGGCCATAGCGATCGTTCGCTTCACTAGTATACACGCCATGTCCATGAGTTTCACTAAGTGCCTGACTTTGCTCAGTCTCGGGTGAGTGCCCAACAGGCACTCTTTGGGTGTCCATTCGTATATTTCCATTCCCGCTTTCCTGCAGGTCTGCTCAGCTGTGTGCCAGAGTTTCTGTGATTTGGGGCAGGCCCAAAACATATGGATCATGTCAGCATGTTCGGAGGGGCACCATGGGCAAGTCGGGAGGACTTTATCATTAAAGGCGGCTATCCTGTGCGGGGTCATGTAAGTCCTGTAAAGGACATTCAGCTGAAGCAGCCTAAACCTGGCATTCCGTGACACCTCCTTCGGATACAGCAGGGCTCTTGCCCATTCACCCTCCGTGATTTCAGTCCCCAGATCAGTCTCCCACTTCTCTTTCCGGCGCGCACTTCTCGGGTTATGCCTGTCGTTTTTTCGTGTGTAGAGCCTCGATGTCGGTTTCCAGCCGTCGCCAAGGTTGTACATTTGCTGCACAAGAGGGTGTTTCTGGCTCCTCAGGCCAAGTGTTCCAATTTGTCTTGGCTACGTGCTTCACCCTTTAGTACCATAGGAATTGTCCTGTGGCAAGCCCATCCTTCAATTGTAACGAATCGAAGTCTTTGAACAGCCCCTCGTCGAACATGTCTCCCCATGTATAGAGGCCACAGTTCTCCCAGCTCCTCATAGTTGGTAAGTCTGTGGGGATTTTGCATACGTCTGCAAGCATGGGGATGTCCGGTGCATATAAGTGTTGCAGTCCGAGCAGTGATCTGACCTTGTTCCAGATTTGTCTCCCCAGCTTTACAATCATGGGTGGGTCAGGGGGCCCTATTCGAGTGCTCCAGAATACCTCTTTTGGGTGCATTGGTGTGATTAGTTGACGGAGGAGGCCTGTCTCAGCAGTCGGTTCATCCAGTAGCCACTTAGCGACATGCGTTAGTTGTGCTGCTAAATAGTACCTCTGGAACTCAGGCAGTTGTATGCCACCCTCTGCATATGGGAGCGTAAGGGTGTTCAATGTAAGTTTGTGTCTGGCCCGGCCCCAAAGGAAGTCTCTGATTAGGGATTCCAGTTTCCTGAAGAAGGACGGGGGTATGTAGTATGTTATGTTGGTAAAGTAATAGAGGAATATCGGTAGTATAATCATTTTGGAGATTGCAGCTCTGCCCATCACTGAGAGCGGTAACTTCAACCAGAATTTGATAGACCTGCGCACTACGCGCATTGCTGCCTCCGTGTTACACTCATGAGTGGAGGCTGGGGTGTGCATGATGGTGAGACCAAGATAGCGGAAGGCTTCCGGCTGCCATTGGATCCCGATCTCGGGTAGTTCCTCTGCACCCTTCCCTTTAAGCCCAGCCAGGGGGAAGGAGCAAGATTTTTGTCTGCTGAATTTTATCCCTGAATATTTCGCAAAATTATCAAGGATGTCTAGCGCGGTTGGTGCATTCAGTTGTGGGTCTCGCAGGTATAAAAGGACGTTGTCAGCGTACAAGGAAATGATGTTATCTACCCCATTGATGTTGATGCCAGCGTCGAAGAGCTGCCTCCTGAAATAGATTGCCACTGGTTCCAGGCCAAGGATATACAGCATTGGTGACAGTGGGCACCCTTGTCTGGTTCCCCTTTGGATAGCCCAAGCCCCCGACACCATGCCTCCTGTCTTCACTCTCGCCACTGGGTTGTTGTAGAGCACTCTAACCCACCGGATGAAATGCTCACCAAGTCCAAACTCCCTCAGGGTCTCAATCAGCCACTCCCAGAATATTGAATCAAAAGCTTTTATGGCATCAAGCGAGAGTACTGCCAGGTCGTCGTTGTACTCAGCTGTTTGAGCCATTATGTGTTGGAGCCTTCTCAGGTTGGCCGTTGTATTGCGTCCTGGGACAAAACCATTCTGGTCCTCGTGTATCAGGGATCCTATCACCCTAGAGAGCCTCTTAGCTAATATCGTTGTCAATATTTTACTATCATAGTTTAACATCGCTAGGGGGCGATATGAGTCACACTCGTCGGCTGGTTTGCCTGGTTTGAGTATTGGTACTATGAGGGTCTCTCTCATACTACTTGGTAGCGTCCCGGTCTCATATTCCTCCGTGTATACTCCGTGCAGCATGGGAGCAAGGACCCCCTCATAGGCCTTGTAAAATTCTGGAGTTAGGCCATCTGTCCCAGGGGTCTTGCTCGTGGAAAGGGATCTGATCGCCTCTGAAATGTCCTCAATAGTGATGGCCTCTCCCAGCATATTTCGTTGTTCCTGGCTCAGTTTAGGCAGTTCAACTTCGGCCAGGGTGTCTCTGATGTCTGATTCAGGGATTCGGTCTCTGTGGGCATATAGTTTGGCATAAAAGTCTGAGAATACATTGTTTATTGCTTGCTGTGACCTATGAGTTATACCATCTTTATCCTTGATCTCTTTGGGGGCCTGCCTCGGGTGCTCCCTCCTGCATAGCCAGGCAAGTATCCTGCCTGGTTTGTCTGCCTCCTTGTGTGCCTTAAGGGTTCGCACAGAGAAGTCGAATTCGGACAGCCTCTCCCATGCAATTCTGCACTCTTCTCTGATCTCCTTCAGTCTGGTTTCCTTCTCGTTGGTAGGGTGGAGATTGTTCTCTAGGTGTCTGATCTCCTCCTCCCTTGACTCGAGCTCCTTTCTCAGTTCTCTCCTGATCCCTCCTGCTTCAGCTATTATCTCGCCCCTAGTTACCACCTTCATGGCATCCCATAGTGTGCTCCATTTCTCAACTGATCCCTTGTTGATATTTATGTATTCTTCCAGCTTTTCACCCAGGGCATCCTTGAATGCGGGGTCTGTTAAAGTGTCTGTCGGCATGCGCCACATCGGAATAGGTGGTCTAGGGCCCCTGAGGCAGAGCTGTATTAGCAGCGGGGAGTGATCCGATATTGACCTGCCAAGGTAGCACGCAGATTCGACTTGCGAAGTTAGCCCACTGTCGATGAAAAAGAGATCTATCCTGGTATGCAGGTCGTGGGGGGCCGAGTAAAATGAGTAGGACCTATCGGTGGGGTGTAAATCTCTCCAGACGTCAACTAAGTGCAAGTCCTCGATCGCGCTGCAGAGTGCTCGGGGGGCGGAGGTGTTGAGGATACGTGGCGCAGTGGATCTGTCCATTTCTTCATTCAGCACGCAGTTGAAATCTCCCCCCCATAAGATGATGTCCTCCCTGTGGTATGTGATTATGGCACATAGCTTCTTGCAGCACACCACCTTGTAGATGCATTGAGAATCACACACCCGCAAATAAAGGCCCACATATTTTATTCGCCACCCCACCAAACTTTCACCCGCATTGATTATATATTCTTGGAAGGATCTTTAGAACATTTGATCACAGAAGCAACCATTGAGGTGGTGGCCTGGTCGGACCATGACATGGTCGCGGTTGGCATAGACTTGGGTCGAAACACGCTGGGGGACAAAAGATGGGTATGTAATGACACTCTGTTTAAAGATAAGCTCTTCCGGGAGACCCTGGACATAGAAATACACAGCTTCTTTGAGAGGAATAACACGGGTGAGACCTGCATTCATATTTTTTGGGAGGCAGCGAAGGCTACAATAAGGGGCTTAATTATAGCACAGGGCTCCTCTGTCAAAAGATTAAAGCTGTTGAGAGAGACCCAAGTCAAAAGACTAATCACGGATAAGTAAAGGGCCCTTGCTGGGGCGGAAGGAGACATGGCAGAGATGAGGGGTGAGATTAGAGCCCTTAGGCAGGAATTAAAAAAGATTTGGCAGAGTAAGGCGTTGTCTAGCCTGCAGTTTGTCAAGCAAAAATATTTTGAGAAAGGGGTTAAAGTCCATACACTCCTAGCGGCCAGGCTCAAAAGAGTGAAAGCAGACAGAGCTGTCTTTTAGGTCAAGGCTGACTCGGGTGCGATACTCACGAACCCGGTTGACATCACAGGAAGGTTTGCCCAATTTTATGAGCAGCTTTATACTTCTGACACAGCTCCCACCCCTGAAAGTAGTGAGGAATACCTGTCCAAAGTAAGGTTCCCTGCTCTGACTGACGAGGACCGGGCCGGGTTAAATGATCCAATTACCACAGATGAGGTTGAGCATTCTATCTCCGACCTTAAGGCGGACTCGGCGCCGGGATCAGACGGATTCACCCCAGCCTATTATAAGAGATTTTAAGGCGCTCGGCCACCTTTTCTTGCCCTGCTCTTTAATAGTATATTGGAGTCTGGTTTGGCCCCCCCCTTTCTTTGCAGAGGCAAGATTTGTAGTGATACCCAAGGAGGGGAAAGACAGGATGGACTGTAGCTCTTATAGACCTATTTCGTTGTTAAATGTGGACGCAAAGGTCTACGCTAGCCTCCTAGTTAGGCGCTGTTCTCCCCTGACTGATACACAAGGCTCAGGCTGGCTACGTCACCGGCAGGAAGAGGTCGGACAATGTCCGCAAAAACTCTGGATCTCATGGCTTCCATCCCAGACACGGAAGAAGGACCCACACTGATATCGGTCGACACCGAAAAGTCCTTCGACCAAGTGGAGTGGAGGTTCATGTCTGAGGTCTTATGCAGAGCAGGTCTGGGTCTAAATTGGGTTAGGTGAGCACATGCTCTATATCGAAATACCCAAGCCAAGGTAGTGGTCAAGGGAATCGCCTCAAAACAGTTCATGCTAACCAGAGGTACCAGGCAGGGGTGCCCCCTTTCCCCACCTGTATATATTCTAATCATGGAACCTCTGGGCCAAAGCACTAGGCGTAACCCGAAAGTCAGAGGGCTTCTTCAATATGGGGTAGAATATAAATTAGCGTTGTTTGCGGATGACGTGCTGGCCTACGTCTCCCATCCTGAGCAATCAATTCCTGCTCTCCTTCAGGACATGGAGGATTATGGGGCGCGATCGGGGTTCCGCATAAATAGGAACAAAACGATGATTCTTCCTCTTAGGGACCCTGACCCAGCAGGTGCGCAGCGCTCACAGACGTGGGGCCTCCGAGTCGCGCAAAGAAGCATCAGGTACTTAGGGGTGGTAATCATGAGGGACCCCCAAGAGTAATAGCAGTCCAACTACAAGGCTCTGTGGTTAGTGATTCAACAAGACCTGGATAGATGGGGAAAACGAAACCTTTCCTGGGTGGGTAAATATACTGCAATCAAAATGAACGTCCTGCCACAACTTCTTTTCTTGTTCCAATCTCTTCCCATAGTACTTCCCAAGACCTTCCTGAGCACGGTTCAAAAAACTCTGCTGGATTTTCTTTGGGATAACAAACGACCGCGTATTTTGTATAACACTCTGGTCTTAGCCAAGGAAAAGGGGGGTCTTGCATACCCGGACATCCACACATACTATGTAGCCGCTCAATTACGTGTACTTGTAGATCATATCCGTGAGTCTAAGAGTAAACAGTGGGTCTCTCTGGAGAATGGTCTATTTGCCCCAGTCACTCTTGGGGAATGGCTATGGGCTCCTCAAGATGCTATTCCGTGCAAGGCAAGGGAGCATCCCGTCCTACAGGCACTTTGGACACTGTGGGATAGGAGAAATCCGGGTATGGAGGGGGTGACAACGTGGCCGTCACCACTTAGCTGTAATTGGGCCCCACCAATTAGGGATGCTATTCAGGACCCCCTCCGTTTTCAACCCTAGTATGAACAGGGACTGGTCAGGGCAGGGCAAATATGGTGGGAAGGCAGGTTCCTGTCTAAGGGAGAGCTTGAATAGGCACAACAGGGCCTTACTATTAACCCCTTGCCATATCTGCAACTGAAAGGAATTCTCACAGACCGTAAGTGGAAGGGTTTGTTGCTGCACCCCCTTACACCGTTTGAAAACATATTGAACACGCACTCTGGCTCCAAGGGGCTCATAGCCTCTGTGTATAGGGCGCTTATAGACAGGTATCATCTCTCCCCTCCAAACACTAAAGCCAAATGGGATCAGGACTTGGGCTGGACAGAGAATCAGGTTGGCTGGGATGCGATATACAAGGCAGTCTGGAGGTCCTCGATCTCGATACAATATAAGATGCACAATTGCAGAATTTTGACCCAATGGCACCTAACTCTGCAACGCTTAGCAAAAATGTACCAGGCCATCTCCCCTTGCTGATGGAGAGAGGCTGTACTCAGGTGTGCACATACTGACAGCAGTGGTGGGGTTGTTCACGGATTCAGCTGTTCTGGAAGGAGATATTGGGGGAGATCTTTGAAATTGAGGGAATTCGGAGAAATTTGACTCCTCTCTTGGTCCTCTTTGGAATTGAAAAGATTGAGGACAGATATTTGCTTCTCCCGCACATGCCAAGAAACCTGCTCCTGGCTGCCCGTGTATGTGTTACGATAAGGTGGAAACCATCCTCCCTTCCCACGAAACCAGACTGGCTGAATAAAGCGAAAGAAATATATGACATGGAAAGCCTAACTGCCCTCATGATGGAGTCTCACGCATATAGACCAACAATGGCTTCTGTTTCTGGAGTATCTCTGTGAGGGTCAAGCAGCCCAGGCTTAATATGGCGCCTCTGTTGGGGGACTGGCGGGGATAAAGTTTTCATCCACGTGCCTAAAGCTCTCCTGGAGCTCGGCACGGGCTTGTCTCCAGGGACCAGGCCACCTTGGCAGAATCTCATTTATCCTGTAACCTACCTATTGATCTTGGACTTTGTTACAAAGCTAGCTGTCAGACCCCAGCAGACAGTATCTGCTCTTCAGGCTCACTGGACAGTAGTCGGCTATAGCAGTCAAACTTGGGGGGGTGGAAGATGGGATGTGGGGGAAAATGTGGGCTGATTTCTGTTCTGTTCTTTCTCTCTTCTTTCGTATTATGAAATCATAAGATTGTTATCAGATTGTTAAACTTGTTGTTGGCTTTTCAAGCTGTTTGGCGGATGTTCCCTTCGTTTGTGATCACAATAAAGATATACTTTAAAAAAAAAAAAGAGGGAGCGTGGGCCACTTGTTAAGAGGTTTTGCAGACAGAGCCGCATTAACGAGAGGCTGAAATAATGGTTTGGGTCTACTTGGTCGAAAATATTTGACCTTTTCCAATTTGACCTAATTTGTGTTGGTCGTTCATTTGGTCATAAATGCAGGGGGAGATGCTCCGCAAACCACCCTCCACTTCCCACCACCATAACCTATTCCCTTAACCCTCCCCATATATTTATTTAATTGAAAAAACAATCAAAAACAAAAAGGTCAAATGTTTTTCGATCAAGTGCTAATACCAAAATAATTGCAATAAACAAACCAGCACAGAAATAAATTGGCTTTAAATGTTCTTTTGGCCATAGAGTTTGGTCAAAAAAGGTTTAAAAGCAAAACAGTTGTAGATATTCTATGCAACAGGCAATATCTTATAACTTGCAGAGGTGAAAGTGTAAGCAGTTTCTGTTGAAAGTTGAGGAATAAAAGGTTAAATAAAGATAGAATAAGCAACTAACAGCAATTGTATAACGCAATTCAAGTTACACCAGTAACATAAGACAAACGTTGGCATTAAGGAAGTTAAGCAAAAGACTTTCTTATATCAAAGCTCATGAGAGAAAAGCCTCTATTATAAAGACCACTTGGAGAAATAACTTGAGAATAAAAGCATTGTGAAAGACAACACAAAAAGATAAAGCAAAACTAGTTTAAACAAACAAGCATCACATTTCCTCAAGGCATCTTCTGAGGAAGCAGGGGTACAAAAGGAACTTTGGGACGAGTACGCACATGGGGTGTAGGAGCAGCAGGAATACAGGTCAACTCATGTAATGTTTTTTCTTCTACAGGAGAGCATCAAGTTAGAAGAATGTGAGTCTGTGCATTTTCTTTTTAGTTTATTCACTTCCCCTTTCCCTCCAGTGTGATCAGTCTCTAGATGTACTTTTAGAGTATCTGGAGTTGAAGGCCACAGGAAGAAAAGTGTGTTTCAGCAGCTCCCACATAAAGTCGAGAACAGACCAGAGTTCACTTTACACCCGTCAATGTTTATTAAAAACAAACCTTCAATATCTTTTACATGTGACAGTGCCACATGTGACATTCCTTTTTTAAACAATGTGTGACCAATATCAATCACTGCTGCTTAGACGTTTTTGACTGAGACTTTTGTCAGCTGATAAGTCTGCCCACACTTCAGCTGCACTGCTCTTTTCAGCTTTAGCCATGCATGCTGTAACATTGGAAGCAAAAGCTGTTGTATTGTCTGCAATGTACTGTAGATCAGTATTTGCATTCCAGAGTTGAGCAATGACAGGATTGTAATCATTTATGAATTGGCATTCCTTATCTCTTTCTAAGTGGTACATATTCCTTGGTGACTTTTAAGTCACATGGTGTCGAACAGATGACATGAGGCTATTTGATGGACCAACTGCACTCGCACGTTCTGAATACTCACAAGGCAAAGTAGGTTCCTTCTGATTTCCTCTCCCCAATGCTCTTATATTTTGTGTTTTTAACGTATTTTAATGTATTTCCCACTCCTGCTCCCTCCCTGCCCTGTGGGTGCTTTGAAACGGTATTTCTTATTGTGTAAGTACCTAACAAGCAAACAATAAAATAAATAAAATAAACTGGTGTAATAGGCCTAGGAAATCCAAATCTGTAGTACTCGTCTTTACTTTACTGACAGTACTTTCCACACAAGTGCCTTTGAAACCTTTCAACCTTGTTCGACTGACATGCTAAGCAGGGATGGAACAAGTAAATATTTTTCGATTAACTCCATCACACAGCTGTCACTTTCTTTACCAAACTGAGGAGCATTTTTAATCCACAACAGCATATTTATGTGGAAATCCACGTGCCTGATACTCTTCTCTCCAAAAGCAATGCTCTATAGTACAGTACCTAGTGGTCAATTTTCTTGACTACATATAAAATGTAGCATGGCTAAAAATTGATGATTGAAGAATCGCGATACACTTACACAATTTTGCTGGTGTCCTGTGTACTATCCTTTCTTTATTTGGATTTCCTTCACAAATCCACTCTGCAAGATCATCCCAATCACATACTCAGCACAACTTAAAGTCACAAACGAAGTTGGAGGGCCCAAGTTTCTGATCATGCATCTAACCTCTGAGTGTCTTCTATACCAATATTCCTTAGTTCCTCTCATTGTGGCAAGGATATTGGTAATGTTTTCTAAAATTTAATTTTTTTTGTTTCACATGCAGAAACATTTTTAAATCTAGTTCCTGTCTGAGGTGTATGAGCAATGGAATAGCATAGTGTTGAAAATATACTTTCATAGAAAACGTGAAAAATGTCCTATCTGCCTCCTCTTCCAGTGGGAAAAAGTAGAGGGAAACAACGAGCAAGGGTTTTTCCAAACACAGAATTGTGCACCTTTTGTTGGTTTCATCTGTTATAACTCTGGACTGTCACCCATAAATTCACCCGAGTGTAGAGGGTGAATAGTGTAATGTTCATAAAAACAAATCCCCTTCTGCAACAGTTAGATGTTGGAACTACCCTTCACTGCTCTTGCTTGTTGATTCAACATCAAGTATAGACATGTCTGGAACAGTTGGACTGTCTTTGTACAAATCATTCTGCTTCATTAGAAATTGTAAAGCTTCTTTCCCCTTTCTGACATCTATAAATTGTTGCCAAATTTGTTTCTCCTTTGTGGAAACACAATTTCCTGATCAAACAAAGAATAATCAATCTCAGGTTTCACTACTAGAGTGTTTATGTTTTCTTGTACTTGTACATTGAGAGGCAAATACACAACTTTGCCTCTCACACCTTGTTTGCAATGCAATCACTTCAAACACTTCAATTTGTGAAGCACAACAGGGATATCAGGCACTACCATGTGTGAGAAACCTGACAGTATTCTCCCACCTTCTCCCACGGGATCTTCCATTCAGGTGGCCAGAGAAGGGCCATCGCATTTGTATCCGACCCCGGGGGTGGACAAGTAAGGGAAGACCACCCGAGTGGAGGATCACAGGGGATTGGGAGAATACCCAAGGGCGAGACATGGTATCCCCCCTTTCCCCATTATCCACCAACCCACTCTCCCGCCGCCTTAATGGGGTATTTCCAAGCGCACCCCATCTCCCCCTCCTCATTTCCAATAAATACTGGGACAAAGAAGAGGTGACTGGGAGCAATGAGGTTTACCCATAGCAACAATATGAGGATACAGAGGGAAGCCTACCATGTAACACCAGTAGACTGTCCCACTGATAGAGCCAGGCATGGTCAGGCGATTAACCCAAAACATGTGCACCTGACTCCAGGTGACAATTGCTTCAGGTATAAAAGATGGGATTCTGCCCGGAAGTATGAGCGGGCTGGGATTGCTTGTTGGAACATTAAGGCAGCAACACAAGAATCCTGGGAGGACCGGAGGAGAACGGAACGCCAAGAGGCTGACCTGGTGTACCAGAGGGGTCGCAGCGTGGCGAAGGAGCCAGGTCTCTGTGAAGCTGGAGGAAGGCGAGGTGCTTCTTATTGGCAGTGTCCAGGCCAGTGCTCGTTCCCCTGGGACATGTTTCGGTCCCAGGCGTGTCTGAGGAGCAGGTGGAAAGACCCTGACCTCACAACCAATATCCCGGGGAGCTGCTCGCTGGCACCGTGCTATCTGGGTGAGTCTCCCTAGGCGAATGAGAGGAACCCAGGCGCCTGAGGATGGCTGAAGCGGGAGCGGCGGCTGAAAGTAAAGCGGTAAGCGGAAAAGAAAGGAAAGCAAGGATAAAGCAGAGTAAGGCAGAGTACGCAAAGGGGCGCAAGGCGAAAGACAGTAAAGTGAGGGTGCAAGCAACCCGAAGCATGAGAAGTGGATGCTGAAGTCATATACAGTTTTGAATGCTACACAAGTGAAATTTATATTCTCTGTGCTTTGAACTTGGGACTCAGGGCATTACATATGGCTGCTGTTGCGGGTCAGAGAAAGGACACTGAAACAATGAGGACATTTCTAACGTGTGTTTATTAAAGAAAAATAAAAAGGCCTTACTTTCCCTATCGCTATGGGGTATTCTCTCCATATATCACTAACTAAGGTGCTCGTCCATCATCGGTGAATGTCCAAAAGGAATGTCTGCAGTCCAAAACTAGCCCTGACTGAGCAGGCTACTATTGTAAACAAACTAAGGACAGGAGAATGACACCCTTTTCCTGATGATTGCTTCTTGCAGTTGTCTTCTTTCTTTCTCTTGTTAATATGCAATTTTTAAATAGTCTCTCATTACTTTATCAATTCATGTAGTTCTCTCAAGATATTGTTGGCTTTTCTCTCCTCTTTAGAGGTGTCTTTCTTTAACCTTTGTCAAACCTTTGGATCGGGTTAATAATAGACTGAGTAATCTTGGAAAGTATATCTCTCTCTGTGGGTTTTGCTCTCTGATCAATTATAGTTCAGCTCTTTCCAGCCCGGTCTCTTTTGTATATTATTTATCTTCGGGTTTCTCTGTCTTTCAATTCAAAATGTTTTCTCTCTGTTATATTCCACTTTTTCCTTGTTGAATAATGGGATAGTTTCCCCTTTTCCCAGGGTAGTGATCCCCAAGCACTATTGATTTCCCTCTAAGAGTCTTCTGTGATTCTCTTCCTCACATTAATACAGTTCAAGTTCATTAGCTTTTGTCTCCAGTGTTAGTCAGTTATACTGAGACATGCATCTCTGATTACATATACATAACTAGTCCCTTTTGGCCTCCCAGTCTGCCCGTTCTCCCAGTTACCTTCACTGCTCCGAGGGAACGTCTCTGGGGCCTGTATTGGCTTCGGACATTCTCTTTTGTTCCTCTGCATGGTCAGTTTGTTTTTGCTGCAGTCCTCTTTTTGCGGGTCTCTTTCTCCTTCACGGGATCTTGGTACCCCCTTGGGTAACCGGACCATTCGCTGCAGTTTGTGATTGGTGGTGTATGCGTAGTTGAATGGGTAGTCTACCCACCACAAACTCCTCATGGTCACGCCACCACCAAGGTTTGAGCTTCTGTCGCCCCTGTTTCTCCCTTCTCGCACACCCTGGGATTCCAGCATCTCCTTCTGCAATTCAGGGCCGGCATGCTTTTCGCAGGCTCCACGTCTCTCCTTTGCTCCATCTCCATCAGGTGTTACATGTCCAGGGGGGCTCCCTTGCCTGCATATGCATCCGGCTGAGGTCCCACTTGCCTCTACCCGTAAGGAGGGTGTTGCTGAATGGGCTCACCTCCGTAGACTCACAAGGGGGAGGCAACCCCTTGGGGAGAAGGGACAAATTTCCTCGACTCGTCACACTACAATGCACCGTTCTGGGTCCTGTCTTTTCCACATGTTTTAACATTGTTTAAGGCAATAGTTAAAGACGTGAGCGTATTTCAGTTGTGTGAAATTCACTTTCATGTTACTGAAATGTTTGTGGGCGTGTGCACATTTGTTCACACCTCGCACTTTAAACAGGCATCCTTTTTATCACTGACTCTGGCAAGCATCTTGCATATGAGGTATGGGGTGAGACAAGATTGTACTGCACAAAGACATACTGGCACAGGGAGGGGCAGGAGGTGAAGCCCTCTCAACTGCCACTGTCCTCAGTGGGAGGACTGGCATTGGAGCTCTCAGTGAGAGGCCTCCCACACCCGGCTGGGAGGGGCTCCCATTCCCTCTTGACAAGATCAGAATACTGGCATTGTCAGACAGAACTGTGATCTATACATTTTACCTATGTTTCAATGTAGATATACAAGTTATTGTAGGCAGGTAAAATTAACTTGTCCTTTATCAACATTGAGCCTCGCAAGGCCTACATTGGATAGGCATGCCACCCGTGCTGCAATTGGAACTTGCTGTTGCCCTTGTGTGGGGAAAATTAATCTTTACTGCTATCCATTGACAACATGATTTGAAGAGCTGATATTGTGACCGCCACAGGATGATAGAACCAAACTTTACATTTCAACGTCCAGAACTAGCACTGCTCCACCTTCGCCACTTATTAACGTGAATTACCTTAAAAATGAATACCCCACTGATTGCCATAATTTCCTACAGCCACATTGAGACCCATTTAAAACTTCTTTCCAGCTCTCCTTCAAGAACTATTGAACCGCTGTGTCTGCAGATTTCTGGTTTACTTCTAGAACACTAATATTACTATATATTTATTGTGTTATGCAAATAAAGAATTGTTTTCTTTTCCATGTAAATACCCCTATGTGGACATACATATTTATTGATTTTGGAAGTATCTGGTTTCATGTTCCCCCTCAAACCGCCTACCGTACCGAGCCTGTGCCTTAATTGCATGGAAGCACTTTAGTCCAGTATAACCTCTGCAGATATGATACCCAGCTTCCCGGACTGGAAAGAGCTAATCAGTACTTCCCTTTGGGGTCGTTAGGTGCCCCCTCCGGGTATTAAGGTATGAGGAAATGTTTGCCAACCAGTGTAAGGAATCCATCTGACATTTGTTTGTCCCAGTGTTTTTTTATTCTTTCTGGACTCATGTTATGACCTAATAGGTGGGCATGGCCCTATCGACGTTGTCCCTGCTGTCATCATGTTTGTACGCCTCTGCAGAAGTGAACATTTCTATGCATAGGAATTTTTTATCTTCTCATCACTATGTGCTAGGTTTTAAATAGGAGACATCCTCAATCCGGATGGATTAAGGTTGTATCTGAGATCCTGTAGCTTCCCTTATTGAAAGTATAACTTCCCTTTCCTACTTTATGCTGATGGATCTCAGCTGATTATTCAAGTAGGCGAAGATGGTATCATTCGTTCCAAACTGGCAATAGGTTCAGGTGTGCATGATTGATAGGGGCCTCTGCTCTGCCCCAGAGGTTTCAAAATTGGCGCCCAATGCTGAGACTGCCTCAAACTCAAATCAATCTTATCAAAGACCTACACATTATATTTGATGCTGACCTTTCGTTCACACCACAAATCAATGCACTAACCAGCAAATACCACCTTCAGCTAGACGTATTGAGGACGATATTTCTATACCTTGACACGAGCAAATGGTGGAAATCACAAATGCCCTCTGCATCTCAGAAACTAGCTACTGCAATAGCACGTCTTCCCAGGAAAGTCCTACAGAAAGTTAAACTCATCCAGAATGGAGTGGCCCTTCTGGAACTAGGCTTGGCTAAACATACACATTCCCAGGGCTCTACAATCTTTGCACTGGTTCCCGGACCAGAGATGCATCACCGACAGAGCTATTGGTTAAAAGGCACAAAAAACATGATAAAGAGGATGAATATCTGCTCACTATTAAGAGTCCAGAGTTTTGAAATAAGATTCCTCACACTCTTAGACTTGCTTGAGTCAAACTGCCTTAAGTTCAGGAAGACCTTGAAAATGTTGGTGTTCTTTGCAAAGATTACCCCTCTTCATAGTCCAAATCATCTAGCTTTCAAGGACTCTCCATATATGATGATTATAAAAGTGCACCTAGGTTTCTGTAATGCAACCTTATTTGTTACATTTCAAAGAATCTTCCCTCATAATCTTGCCCTGTTTCCCCTCTCCCTTTCTTTCTCGCTCCCTACTTTGGTCTTCTCACTTTTTCTATGGAACTCTAAAGCAACTTTGAATGCATGTAGTGCATTGTAAAACCCCACATATACCCGCAAATATACAAATGGGAAGGGTTCGAACATAGGCCTGCCCATGCCACCCTGCACCTCTTTACGCACAGTGGTGGTGTACTGTTACATTTGGTGAAACCTGAGGAACAGTGGTGAATAAACTCATAGGTCTTGTCCGTGCAGTAAAAAAGCAGTAACGAAATTACCAATTTTACTACAGTGTCAAATTTAACGTTTACAAATGAAACTCAACAATTCCACCTGGTATTGTGTAGTGGAGATTGTCTCCACAAAATAAACCTTATCACACCTGCTACCAATCCTCCATAGAGTCCTACTGGACTCCAAAATGGGGAGTAACTGAAGGGATTCCATGACTCAAGCCATGCGGAAACAACCCTGTGACTCAGGGACGTCATTTGGGGGTTGCTATGGGTCGCAGCTGCAACGCCTGCTGACTCCCTTGCTACACCTGGCAAAAAAAAAAACTGGGTAGCCCCCAGGCCTTTCAGCCATTTTTCCACGCCCAATGACACTTCTTGCACTCCTGCTGGAATCAGCCCACCTGGGTCTAATACCACCCATAATGCAGACTAGGACCCTCACATTTAACTTGTACTTGTTCTCTTTGCCTACCTGATCCCAGGATTGCAGCCTTGTTTGTTATTTTCTCTACTGCTCCTCCAGCAGATGCCCTTAAAGGACTTGATCGCATATTGAATGTTTGCACCCCTCCTGCAGCCAAGACCTCCGCTCACCACCTCCTTCCACAGCACTATGAAGCCGTTCATACTGAATGTTGGTGCAGTGCAAAACACATCAATAAAAAATCGGTCCATTTGTGCTGCAAGCTACATCTCTCCTCTACAGTAAGAACCTCAAATGATCAATTCCCTACTTTATCACCATTACATATATGTATTTATTTATTTATCCATGTATAAAGCGCACTAAACCCATGCGCATCGAGACGATGTTACTTGACCAGTTACTTGTTCACACATAAATTGCATATACATCAAGTACATAGGTTAGGGCTGAGAGATTATGCGAACAGCCAGGTTTTTTTGTGATTTCCAAAAGGTCCAGTATGATTTCTGGGCTCACAGGGCCGGCAAGAGTAAGTTCCAATGTTTGGCCACAATAGACGGAAAGGTCGAGCCACCTGCTTTAACCCTTTTGAACTTGGGTTGGACGAGGCAGTGAGCATTTGTGGCTCTAGTAGGTCTAGATACATTTGCTTTCTTGATTATCTGAGAGAGGTAGGGGTGCTCTGCCTTGGAGAGGCAAATGTGCGTCATTGATAGTGTTTTGAATAGGATTTCCAATGGGCGTTTTGTTTCCTAGCTGAGGTGATGTGCTTTCATTTTGGAATGTTGAGGGGGGGGGGCTCTAAGCATGTTGTTTTGGATCACCTACATCTTCTGCATGTTGTGCTGCGAGGTACCTGCGTACAGTGCGTTACAGTAGTGAAGCCTAGAACCAATGATGGCCCGGGCGATTGTAAGGCAGCTGTTGGGGGAGAGGAAAGGTCTAGAGGATTTGATCGATTTGGTGGTGTGGGCACCCGAAGAGGAGATACCATTCACTTGCTGTGTAAGCGAGAGGGTGTCATTTAGGTAAACTCCCAGTGTCTTCACTGCAGGGGAGACCGAAATCGGGGTGCCATCGAAGGAGGTGTAGAGGGTGTCGAGCTTCTTAATCATAGCTGCAGGGCTTACTATGAGGATCTCCATTTTATCGCGATTCAGAAACAGGAGGGGAGTAGCCATCCATGCCTGGATGGTCGAGTAGACCGAGTTTAGCCTGGCAGATTCTTCCTGGTAGAGGCCGGTGAGGGAGGGAGTAGTATTTGGTTATCATCAGCATAGTTTGTGTAGGTTATGCCGATGGCTTCGAGTACATCAAATAAAGGCTTCATAAAATTGTTGTAAAGTGTCAGGGAAACACAAGATCCTTGTGGAAAACCGAAAGAGATGGGTGCCAAGGGGGCATTAGCATTCGCAGCAAAGGCACTCGTGGATCTAATTTCCAGGAAGGTGGCGATCTATGTTGCTGCTGTTGGTAAAACATTAACAGCTGCTGTGATGCATCATAATAGATGCATGGAATATTGTGCCAGGCCTTCAGAGTACGGCTATGGCACTGCTGCCACTTTGAGGTTTCCCATCAGCCGGTCAAGGTTTTAGAGGAGACCATCCTTTGGGACGAAGGACTTCTTTTCCCCCATTCTCAATATGGACCTACAAGTGCCCATCATGCACAGCACTGTTGAGGGAAATCACATTACCATAACATGTGAACAATTAGCGGCTGTGACGTGGGAACCATTGATGTGGTGGGACTGGGGAAATGGGAGAGAAGGGGGAAGCGGCACCAAGCCATCATGATAGTCGTAATTTTTTTCCCATTTTAGTTGTTATTGGAAAAAGCAAATCTATAACAGAATCAAATAATGCTAAAAATCAATGCACTAAATCGGTTTAGGATGACAATGTAGGATCTTTTGGGTTGGTGTTCCTGCTGGCCAGGCTATATATGCGTGGTCCATAGGTGAGAAATCATGTTCATCAGTAGACTTGGCCCGTCCGGTGGCACCTGGAAAGAGCCCCATTTGAATAGGCAGAAAATTCAAGAAGTGTTTTGGCCTCCGACAATTCATACAGACTACTCTGTCCCAGTGGACTGACATAATTAGTACAGGTTATTTGATTTGTAGTGAGATGCAATCCAATTAAATAACTTTCTTAATACCAGGGACCAGTCTCTAAGTGAGGGACCGGGATTCAAACCTGTGTCGCTCTGCATTGTCTTGCTTCCAAGACAAATGATTGCCTCTGAACTAATCCAATTAAGGTTTCTAATGTCCTACAGAAATGCAGAACATGCAACCAGCCAGGAACCTCCATCCATGCTCTTGGGTGGTTGAACCTTGAAAATTAGACTGTACAGGAAAGCCAATGGAATTTCAGACCCAAACACATTCGGACTGTGGTACAATACGTTTTTAACCAAAACTATACCTTGGAAGATAAGTGGGTGGCTGGGAACAAAACTTGTTTTGGGCCAAACAAGAACGTAATTATGTCTCGGCAGAAGTAAATGAAGATCTCGCACTGACCAGCTGGAAGGACCGAATGATCATGCACCACAAACCATCTCTCCAACAGGAGACCCTGACTCAAGTGTTCCTACAATGCTTCACAACAGACTGCTACATAGATCATCATATTATCCATCCAAACAAACATAGATCACCTGCAGGAAGTGCAGACCCCTCAGCAATCGAAAGAAATATCTGGTGGCCTTGAACAACCTGCTCTAGATACAGTCATAGAAATAGTAACTGAAACCATAAAAATGGGGCAGCATAGACTAAACACCATACCACCATCATCTGCCACGTGTGCCCAGTTTGTATGTGCAACCCACAGATGCTAATGGAGGTATAAATATGCTTCCAAAGGACAATTTGTACAAAGACGGCTTTAAAAGGTTAGTTTGGAAGACTCTGCTCTATGTTTAATCAGTGTAAGCCTGCTGCTGTATTGTGACAGTTTTCTTCTTTCTTATTGGGACTCGACCATGGATATCTTCATATTGAGGTCAATCACCCGTTGCAACTTGGAGAACAGCAACAGACTTGCACAGACATCTCAATTAGCCCAAGGAATGAGCCCATTTGGGTTCTGTGGGAACCCTTGAACAGTCGGTCAATCTTTCCAACTCTTTGCTCAGTTTTCAAAACAAAGATTAGGGCCGCAGAGATCCTGTCACAAAGTGGCAATATTCCATTTGCTGTTATTGCACCTCATGGTTGAAGAATGAGCTTCTTGCAGGTCTATCCCTGTGATGCTTTGTACATATCCTTTCTGCAAACAGCCCCAAATAGCCTGACCAAAATGCAAACAAAAACCACACACTCCCACTATGTGCAATGGTCACAGTACAACCCAGTGCTAATATTCAATTTATCGGGCTGAGGCTTAATGAGCTTTTGTAGAGCAATAAAAGTTCCAATGCATTTTCTCTGGAAAAACAACCTATCCATTGGGGCAGGCATGTACTAAAAAGGTGTAATGACCTTTGAAAAGCCACAATTCCAGCCCACAAAGCAAGTGTAACGACAGTCCTTGGAGGGAATGAGCAGCACCAAGTAACGCTATTTTTCGCAGGATAACCCGGCTGTTGACTGCCGATTCGCTAAATGGAAAATATTCACTTGATGGCTCTGCCCAGTAGTCACCACCTATAATAGCAGACAAATGCTGGCCTCCTTTCTATTTGGGCAGAAGCTGAGTTTACAGGCTGTAAAAAGCTTTTTAAAACTTTTTTGTTCTGGGCATATATTGATCTCAGTGTTTCTCACTATATTGGTTGTTCATACACTTTTTTCCGTTCCAGCAGTAACAGTTTGTCACTGCCCGGTTGACAGTGCTTTATTGCCTTGCGTTGTTGGCACTATACACACTGATATTAATACTACATACGGTGATCTATTCTTGTATGAAATGTGTATCATATTACAGTGATATCTATTTTTCTTAGTGTACTGGAACAATACTTTGTGATGCAACTTCCTGTTTTGTCAAGCGGTGAAAGGTTGTGTGCCATCCGTTTCCGTGATGTCACTTGTGGGCAGGGTCAAATGACATCACTTCCTGTGATGTCATCAGATGGTCAAGGGTTGTGTGATGTCCCTTCTGCTACCCCAGGAATTTTGGTGAAATGACGTCCCTACTGTGACTGCATGCTTGCTGCATGTGGTAACAGTATTGGAGTTTAGAATCTTCTTAATGCCATTTTCCTCAGCTTGAGGATTCAAACTGCACACATTCTGGTGAGTCTTTAAGTGACTTTGCCTTTCTGGCATTGATCTAGAAATTCCTTCCCAATATCCTCTACATATGTATGTTCACTGTGTTAACAAAAATGTGGTTTCTAGTTCTGTTTGTATCTCTTCAGTTTCTTCTTTTGAATCACACAATGGCACACATTAATAATCAGGAGATAAGGTAGTGAACACATTTAAATGTTTCTCCTTTTTGGGTTTTCTAAACTACTACTTGTCTACACAATTATCTGTGAATACTGATAGAGCGAATTACACATTTAGTTGTGTTTGATATATGATAATATAGGCTAAATTGACAGAATATTGGCTACGCTTGTGAACAGTAACAATTTTATTAATTTGGGATGACATTGGTCATTGTGTGTTTTTGTAACGTACAGCAAGCTTATTAACATCAGTGATATTTCTGTTATGTTGTTTGTAGAGCCTGCCCTGATGAAGGACGTTCGACCCGAAATGGATTGGACTTGTATTCTGGCCCCCATAATTGAGCATTGGGACTAAAGACAAACTTTTTGGGGGATATGAAAAAGCCAGGATACATGATTTGTTATGTACATATAAATGTGCTTTAGTATTTACTACTAGTGTGTTACCAACATTGGAGGGGATCCCCCAATTTTGTATACAGCAGTTTTGGAGTTTGTCATATTGCAGTAATGAGGCCCCTGGTCTACAGAATGTGCTGTCGGTGACATTTCAGTGCTAGATCCAGGAGCCTAAATTTCACATCCGTACATACCGACAAACTGTGCCTCCCAAATCAGGGGATTAATAGACATAAATAATAGACCATAATTGTGTTATACTGTCTTTGGACAGATACTGAAAGTGCCCTTTAATAGATGGACCCCCGGCCCCAGCAGTGCACGGGGTCGTCAAAAATGTTCCCTTTGAAGTATATGGTATATGATATGATAGGTTATTTATAACGCACTTAATACCCAGACTTACAAGAAATAAACACATTAGAGCTATTCTCTAAAAACGCGTGGTTTAGGCATTTTATGATACGAGTGTAGTTGGGATGTGTGAAGGGGTGGAGAGGAGAGTCTGAAACCAACTCCTGTGGGTGATGGTGTAGGCCAATAATGCAGTAAATGAGAATCAGTTGGATGATGGAACTAAGTTGCCTAGAGAGACTTATTAGCACAACTTGTTACAGCATAACACATGCCAGCTGCGCCACTCTCAAGGTTGTACCTTCTTTAGAGGAGAATCCCCGAAAAGGACTACTGTGACCCTTGCTGGCCCAAAGACTGTGTGGAGACAGCTCCCTAACAACCTCCCAGGACTGGTGGAGGGAGAGGTCATCCATTTGATGCCACGGACTGCACAGCTTATGAAGCATGAAGGCTACACAGCATTGCACTAGAGCGCTGGTAGCCTCCATCACAGGCTTCTAGCCAAGAGAATGAGAGTCATTTGGTTCACGATAATTATCTCTCAGGAGAAATCCTGCAGAGAGCGCCTCACCGCTCGCGAGACAAGCCGGTAAGATTAATCAGCGAGCTAAGCACTCACCCCAGACATCTGTGTTCATCACGTATTCACAGATTCCATTTCTGGCAGGGCGACTCAGCCCTTCATCCATCCATCAATTTAATGAGTACCATTACATTGGGTAATAACATCTATTATTGAAGGTCATAGAAGCAGGGGAAATCCACTGTAAAGCGCTATATAAAAATGAGATATTTCTATTATGAAATTTCATGGTATGCAGTGCTACAGCAGTAAAACATTGTTGATATGAAGTCATCACTAGCGTGCTGGTGGACATCATCGCGAAAGCATTCTGGAACAAGAGCTTGACGTGCAGGACTCTCCAACACTGGAAGAGTCAGAGAGAGTGCAGCCAGACTTTTCACTCATTTCGTTTGCTCTCCACTGAAGGCAGTCTCACATATACGCCAATGATTTCATGCTCCAGCTTCCAAGAGCCATGTTGGATGGCCGCACCCCTGAACCAGTGGTTGAAGTGGGTTGGAGCGGTGCTCCTCTACTTAAACAAAAAAAAAAGGTTTTACTGTTCCTATACTTTTATTTTCAAAAGAAAACATTCTGGAATGGTTTACTTTTAAAATATAAGTGTAGGAAGAAATGTAAACTTGCACTTCAGTGCACTTCACTGAACATTCACTTCAACAGCAGGCGTGTTTGTTTGGGGGTTTGGATTGCACATGGGAGGGGGTATGGCGATGGGGTTTGTGGGGAGCAGGAGCAGGCGAGCAGGGAACATAGTTTCGCTACTACTTTTCGTACACTTCGACCACTGCCCTGAACTTGAAAATCTCTGAAGAGGCCAGAGAGAAGAAGCTACAGCTGAAAGGCTTGCTCGCAATCTGTTTGAAGCCAAAGGAGCAGTGGTGTAGCCAGCTAGTGGCCTGAAGTGTTTAATTCATCCCACATTGATGAAGTTAAAAGCAGAAGGCAACACTTTGCCACAATGCTCAGCCCTGGGCACTGATATATAGGGGCGCTAGAGCAAGAGACTATAAAATCTCTCACCGCTGAGAGCAGATTGGTTATATTTAGAAACTATGAACAGTACTCAGAAGCAAACAGGGGCAGAGGAACTGAGTCTGCCCGGCTTATATCAATATACCCCCATGACCAAGTCAGATAGTTTCAGATGGCTCACACCTCCTCATGATTAGCATCTCTTTGTGAAACAAAATATCATTTGAATTGCAGTGAAAGATGGACCTAACGACCAAAGGAAGGCATTCGTTTTTTTGTCATTTCAAGATTATTTATTCAAATAAAGGAAAATGCCTTGCTATCTCCAGTCTATGGCTTTCCCTACCTAACCAAACTAACCAAGGTGCTCGCTGTCTGTTGTGAAGTCCAAAAGAAAACAGTCGGTCCTCTGTCCAACTCAAAGCTCCTCTGTCCCTACCAGTAATGGAAAACAACAAAAGACCAGGAGAATGTCTCCCTTCTCCTGGATAGTGTGCTTCAGCATGTAATCTTGAGATATTGCTTGACCATCTCGTGAATTAATTGGTTTCCTTCTTGTAGCGGACTTGCTCAGTCCTGGTTTCCCCTGCTTGTTCCTTTGGCAGGCCTTTCCTCCTCAGTTTTGTTAGCTTTGGAAATCCTGGAAAAAAGATCTCTCTTCAGTGCCTCTAAAAGTCTCTCTTCCTGGCTCCACTGCAGAGACCTATTCTCTCTTTGTTCTCATTTTCTCTGTTGCTATAGTTCTTTAACTCTATGTGTATAAAACAGTTGATATGATATTCTACCTCTTCTGATTCACTGTTTCTCTCCTTGCTATTCTTATTGCAGACCCAATAGTAATCATCTTGTCCAGTTCCTATCTCACTGAGACGAGTAGGATGGGTTTCACAATGGTTTTTCTCTTCTGGTGACTCACTGGGCCGAATAAGCTGTCAGTGAGTCTTTATCACTTTTTTCTGGACTTTAGACCACTCACTGGGACTAGCAGGTTGAGTCCCAGAGTGTTTGTCACACTTCTTAACTTCGGCCCACTCACTGTGGCTATAGGTTGACAGTATTCTGTGTTGCTGTGTTCCCTCCCGAGTCTCCAGCTGTACCCGTTACCTTGCTTTTCGAGGATTGGTGTCACTAGACCTGTTCGCAGGAGCAGGACTTCATACGTTGTCAGGACAGCTTGGTTTCTCGTTCCGTCTGCTTTGGACTCTTATCTGCGGCTCCATGGCTTCAGGGCTCCATCGGTCTATGCGTAGTTCTCGGACTTACCAGTCCTCTCCTCCAGGGTCACGCCACCGCTCTTGCCTGCTTCTCCTTCTTAGAGTTTTCTTCCAATCTACTTGTCGGCCCGGACTTCCTTGAGGCTTCTGCCCGACAGCACCTTCTGCCTTCCTCCCGACAGATGATCTCTCGGTCTCTTGTTTCAATCACGACTTGCCTGATTTGAAGCTTCAGGGCTTTGTTTCTCTGTCTCTGTAATAGAAGTCCTCCTTTGCTTTTTATTACAGGTTCCTCGGTCCTCCCCAGCGGAGGATCATAGTCCATCCTCTGTTTGTTGAACACTCTTTATTCTTGGTTCAATTTTCTTCGTCACAGTACTAGTTGGTTCCAGACTGGGGAGTAATTACTATAACTCTTTCATCATTCTTCTTCTTCATGGTGTTTACAATATATTGTTCTTCAAGGGAAGTCTTGAATCTTGTATTACAACACACAGTGGTTTGGTTTTATGGTGTCCCTGTGGTGTAAAGGGGAAGGGTTTTATGGAGTTCCCCTGCAGAATGGGAGTCCTGGTCCCTCAGGGGTGTGGGGGGGGGGCAGTCTCTCCATGTGAGTTCCCACTTACCACCACCCCTAGGTGGATTATTGCATAGAGGGTTCACCTCCCTAGCCTCACAGGGAAAGGCTCCCCATGTGGAAAAGTGACGGTATCCTGCAATTCGTCACAACACTTTACCACCTCAAGAAGGTGCCCTGTTGATTCCCAGCACAAGTAACTTATCAACACTGACCCCCGTGTGTTTCACTTTTTTTCCTAATTTTCTTATGGACATTTGGAAGCAGTGGGGCTGCTTATGTTTGAGGGTTACTGAGGCAAGAGTGCACAAAGAAAAGGCACAATTGACATTGGGCATGCAGGCCCATGGAGGGGCATTAGGTGTTGGGTGATCACTCATGGCAACAGTCGTGACATGCTTTTTAAAACTGGCCACCAGGCCTACCAAAATGTTGAGGCTGGCTCCGTCCCTGTAAAGGAGGGATGGGTTTGCAAATGCTTACATCTAAGAGCTCAAATTAGGCTTTGTTGGTAATGCTCGTGGGGCTGCTGGATTTCTAGAGTTTGGGGCCTCTGCGAAGGCACTGAAACATGAGTGGTTCAGAACCAGGCAAAGCCTCTGGCAGGAGTTCCGGTCAGGATCAGGGGAATACCTTGAGCGAGGCACATTAAAGCAATGGCAAGTATTCTTTTCTGGTCAAAGGCAAAGGCCCACAACTCAGAGGTGGCACATTCTAAATCCTTAATGTTGTAGGCCTGGTATTCTGACCTGAAAATGTTAAGTTGGGACCAGCCCCATTACTAAAATAAACTCACCAGCAGGCAGAAGGCTACTGATTTTGGCATGTTTAAATCTATTGCCGCTGCCTAGAATGATGAGCTGGATGAGGGGTTGTGGTAAATGTGGCTGTAAAACAGGGTTATATAAGAATCTGGTTTGTTTTCTTCTCATCTGTCCACATTATCATGATTTGAGGAAGGAATGGTTAAAACCACATTTTAGGAGTAAGCAGATTAAGGTTATTAAGGAAGCAATGTCTATTGTCCTGAATTCAGAGGATACTTCATTTTTGTATGATTTGGTTGAATTTGAAAAAAGAGTGTTAGTCCTGAGATTGCATATTTTGCACAATGCGGGCGAATAGATTTATGTTTCTACCTACCTTGAAGTTTATCAGTCTGTCTATTTTAAATATCTATGTCTGGAACTGGAAGGTTTTAAATTGGGTTTTATGACGTTGTATTTATCTTGTGGATCTGATTATGTATTTTACTGTGTAGCTCGGGTGGATCGCTCAAGGGCAACGCTCTCGACACAGAGCAACACAGGTTTTATCCCCGGGTCCGCACTTAGATATAAATAACCAATTATAATTATTGTTAATGGAGGAATTCGAAATAATATTTTGATTATCATATACATCTAAAACCTTGCTTGCTAATTTTATTACCAACAGGAGAGCAGCTTTTTGGTGTGGACCTGGCGGCTGTGTATACTGTTTCAGCCGACGGGGGCATCCTGCTCTGTTTACTGGAGCCCTGTTTCCCTCAGCACCTTGGACTCCACACTTTTACCCGGAAGGCTTGCGACTGGCTTCACCTGCTACTGATACCTGAACCCTGGGTTAGTTCCGTGCTTCTTTCCACCTGCATGGAACAATGACACACCCTACCCTGACAGGGCTTTAAGTACCACATGACCACGCCCCCCCCTACAAGGCCCCTCTGTGAGACGTACACTACCCTAGCAAAGTGTCCTATTGACTTACTAGTGCCAAAGGCAGCCTTAGCTTTTTAATACTAATTTGGAAGGGTATATTAAATGAAATTCCTCTGATTCATATAGATGCCCACACCAGGAATTTGAGTTGTATAATTCTTTACCTGAAAGCAAACAGTGCCTCTGTTACTCACTGAGCCGGAAGGTGTATGTGACCCCAACCCGGATCGAGATGTAGGATGAGCCGTAGACGTCTCCGAAAACCCAGTTCCCCTGATTTCAAGAATCAGGCTTCCTCTTCGAGGTGGGGCTCTTTTTCACGATGTACCACTCTGCTATTTATGTAAGAACAGACAGAGTAATCTATAATGCCAAAGAGCGGGATTGAGTGCACCGCCAGACCAATGCTGGAAGAGATACAGAAAAGGTTTTGAGTATTATGCCTAACTTGTTTCGTTTTAATTAATTCTATTAAACACAATAGAACTGCCAGTACCTGAGATAGTGTATGTGAGTAAACCTGAGAGGAAGTCCTAGACCAGTTTCAATAATGAGAGAACAAAATCCAAATGGTTGATGAAAACGACAGGAAAAAATAATAAATGGGAAGGTTAGTATAGGGAGGACAACCCGAACGGCACGAGGGACAAACTAGAGCCGGGTTTGTGCATGTCCTGGAAAGCGTTCGTAAATACACTTCAGTAGAAAGAACAAGCAGTTAATCAGGTAGTTGGAGCAAAGGAAGTCCTTGATAAGCAGCACTGGTAAGAATGGTCTTATAGTCCAAACAGATGATTCAGATTGAACAGGACGAAAGGACCAAGCAATGTCACGCTGAAGTGGATCAGAAAATCGTAGAGCTGGAGACTCCAGATGGAAAACAAGGGCGTTTGTGCAAACGTAATATGAATGAGAACTGGAGTTCAGTTTTGAGCGGAAGTGAAGAACCGCAGAGCCCGTAGAAACTGAAGGTTGAGCGGAGAGGCTACTGCAACAAGTGGCAACAAGTCCTTAGGGGTAATACAGATAACCAGAATCAGAGTACAAAGCCGAGGTCTGGTAACAAGAGTTCAGAGTCAAAGGTTCATGGAGGGTAGTCCGAGGAAGGCAAACAGTGCCGTAGGCGGGCTACGAAAAGGCACGTAGTAACATACAATTAGCAGCAATGAAGTTCCCGCGGCTGAAGGCTTTAAGGAACAAGGGGGCCTGGCTTCCGTGTAAGCGAAGCACGTCCGATCGGCTGACTAGCACATTTACGTGACCTGAACAGTTTCCAAGGCAACTTGTAACGATGTCAAAACGGAGTCCATGGTTGGGAAGGTCTTCGTAAGAAAGCTCTTTGCTGCCGTAGTGTAACAGCATCCGCCTCCAAAAACGCCGGCAACCCCCGGGCAGCATGGAATTCCTGCAAGAGATCTGGGCAGTGCAGATTGGTCAAAGGCTCCCAAGTACGATCCTCAGGTCCAAACCCCTTCCAGTCCACTAAATAAAGAGCAGAACCCCTAGAGATCCTACAGTCAAGGATGCGGAGAGACCTCATACTCCTCCTCCCCATCCACCATGATAGGTGCAGGGCATGCAGGCATCCGAGTGGATGGAATGAATGGCTTTATTAGTGAAACATGAAACACAGGGTAAATACGCCAACTCCTTGGAAGATCCAATTTAACCGCGACAGGATTCATCACAGAAGAAACGCGGAAAGGACCAACAAAGCGTGGCAGCAAGGAACGCAAGTTGCGGGAAGACAACCAGACCTTCATACCAGTCCGGTGCCGGTAGCCGGCGAGCGTCCGCTGCCCTTTTTGCATGCTTCTGAGCCCGGAGTAGATGGCAACGTACATCCCAATGTACTTGGTCTAGGTCTCTTACGCATGCCAACGCAGCAGGAGAGGCCTCAGGTAAGGGAAGAGTCAATGGTAAAGACCTCGTGTGTAAACCGTATAATGTAAAAAAAAGGGGGATTCCCCCGTAGAAGAATGTAAGGAATTGTTATATGCGAATTCCGCTTGAGGCAGGGCTGCATACCAAGTCTGTTGGAACTTGAGACAAAGACAGCGCAAATACTGTTCAATAGTGGAATTAAGTCTTTCAGTTTGGCCATCTGTTAGAGGATGATAGGATGAAGAATACCTGTCATCGATACCCAAAGAGGTAGTAAGCACCCTCTAGAATCTTGAGGTGAATTGTGTACCCCCATCAGGCACAATGATGGAAGGAAGACCAAAATATCTGAAGACATTAGCTATAAACAGTCTGGCCAAACAGGAAGCAGAAGGCAACCCCGAACAAGGTACAAAAATGGCGTATTTTGTGAAGTAATCCACGACTACCCATATGGTATCATGTCCCTGAACTTCTGGCAATTCCACAATAAAGTCCATCGATACCATATGCCAGGGTTTATGAGGAACCGGTAAAGGCCGCAATAAGCCCGCTGGTTTGGACCTGGCGGATTTACACTGGGCACATATAGCACAGGTAGCGATGTAATCTTGCATATCACGAGCCATGTTAGACCACCAAGACCATCGCTGTAGAGATTCCAGTGTTTTATTCTGACCTGGATGTGCAGCAACCACAGAATCATGTGCCCACTGGAGCGCCAATAAACGAGCCTGACCGGAGGTATGAAAATACGCCCTTGAATGATGGGTAGACCTTGAGACAAATCCATATTGAGTTCCTGGACCCCTTTTGGATATTCAATCGCCCATTGCTCAATGATATTACGCAAGGAGGGCTGTACCATACATCCGCAAACAACCTTGTTTGGAAGAAGCATAGGCGGCTCCGTCTTGGACGGGTCACCCTCCGAATGAAGACGTGATAGCACATCAGCTGATACCTGAGCCTTGGCAGGACGATAGGTTATATGGAATTGGTATTGCGAAAAGAACAAATGCCATCTTGCCTGTCTAGCCATGAGACACTTCCTAGATTTGAAAGCCAAAAGACTTCTGTGATCGAATACACAGTGACAGGATGACGTGCTCCAAGCAAATGATGTCGCCACTCAGTGAAGGCATCTCTGATCGCCAGCAGTTCCCGTTCCGTGATGGAGTAGTTCTTTTCGTATGTTGTTAATTTGCGAGAAAAAAAGGCTACGGGATGCATTTCCCCAGTCTGTGGACATTCTTGGGACAAGACTGCTCCTATAGCAGTCCCTGAGGCGTCAGCTTCCACATGAAAAGGAAGATCAGGGTCAAGGTGTTTAAGGACAGGTGCAGAGACGAAAGCTGATTTTAATTGGTCGAAAGCCTGTTGTGCCGCAGGTGACCAATCGTATGGCGTTTTAACACTGGTAAGTGAGGTAAGAGGTGCTGCAAGAGCAGAAAAGCCATGAATAAACTGTCTATAAAAGTTGGCGAAACCCAAGAAAGATTGGAGGGATTTAACTGTCTTGGGTGCTGGCCATTCAAGTATGGCCTTCACTTTGGATTTGTTCAAACGCACCCCTTGGTTGGTGAGATCGTAACCCAGGAATTCCACCTCAGAAGTGTGGAAAATGCATTTTTCAGCTTTCACGAATAGATGATTTTCCCTTAAACGTTGGAGTACAGTTTTTATGTGTTGAATGTGTTCAGTAAGGGTTTGTGAATGAAATAATATGTCGTCTAAATATATGACAACATACCGGTCTGAGATATCATGAAACAAGTCATTCATGAAAACCTGAAAAGTGGCCAGGGCATTACAAAGCCCGAAGAGCATCACTAAGTATTCGTACAACCCATACCGTGTCTTGAATGCAGTCTTCCACTCGTCCCCTTCTCGCATGCGCACCAGATTGTATGCTCCTCTGAGGTCCAACTTAGTGAAAATCTGAGAAGACCCCAACTGATCGAGAAGAACAGAAATCAGTGGAAGTGGATGTTGTTTTTTTATGGTAACTGCATTCAGGGCTCTGTAATCAATGCAGGGACGAAGATCACCTTCTTTTGTAGGTACAAAGAAGAGTGGGGACGCCTCCGGTGATTTAGACGGTCTAATAAACCCCATAGCAAGTGCTTTATCGAGATATTCCTTTAGCACAGCATCCTCCTTTAGGGTTAGAGAATACACCCTTCGCACAGGAATCTTTGCCCCGGGCATTAAGTCTATGGGGCAGTCGTAGATCCTATGGGGTGGTAGGGTTTCAGCCATGCCCTTGTCGAACACATCTAGGAAGTCGGCATAATCTGTAGGAACAGATGGTGAGGCGACAGTAGAAATTGCTCCGATGTGCAGGGAAGAAGATGCAAGAGCATTAATAGGAGTATTCTGAATAATACCATGCAAGGGCATGCACTGAAGGTTACACACAGTAGAAGGGAACTGTATCTGGTGTGTGACCCAGTCGATAACAGGGTTGTGGAAACGAAGCCATGGAATACCCAGAATGACCTTATAAACTGGAGCCTTAATAACGTAAAATGTAATGGTCTCAGTATTTCCTTCCTGGGGGCACATGACCAGGGGCACCATCTGATGGGTGACCATTCCAGAAACATGGATTGAACCGTCTACAGAATTAACCGTTTCAGGTTGTTTCTTGAGAATCAAAGGAATCCCTGCTACTGAGACGAAACCATGGTCAATGTAGTTGCCTGTGGCTCCTGAATCAATAACTGCCTGGGCCTCAATGGATGGTCCAGGAGTCAAAGAAAATGTGACAGGCAGATGAATGAGTTGAGACGATCCAAGGCAAGGTGAGTCCTGATTTGGACCTCCCGACATAGGGACTCTGTCTACTGTCGGGATTTGGCGTTTCCCGCCTTTCTTTTGGATTTCTTTGGACACTCTGGTAAAAGATGGTCAGATGTACAACAGTACATACACAGATTGTGGGACCTACAATATTCCTGTTGAGCTGGCGTTAAAGGACTTTCAACAGCACTGATTTGCATGGGTTCAGGGAGAGGCAGAGGTGCAGAGACGGCTTCTGAGGCCGGTAGTATGGGTGTGGCCTTCTTTTCTCCATGTCTTTCTGCCTTTCGGGCGTCGATTTGTAGCACCAAGTCGAACAACTCCCCGAAAGCTGTAGGCACCACGGGAACAGTGGACAAAATATCCTTAAGTTCCTCTGAAAGTCCTTGATAAAACACTGCCGATTTTTTCCACTCGGGCCAGTCGGCTTCCACCGCCAGTTGATTAAACCGGGCGAGATAAACCAACAAGGAAGAATTGCCTTGTCGATGTTTGAGTAGCTCTAAATCTGTGGCTTGGGTAGTGTATCTGATTTCAAACAACTTGCTCATCATGGTAAGAAGAGCATCGCAGTTGTATAGTACATGACTATTGGATTCAAGCAGGGGATTGGCCAAGGCTGCGGCAGTACCACCTAAATGAGAAAGAACAAAAGCCGCTTTGGTAGTGGAAGTGGGAAAGGAGGTAGGATGGCATAGGAAATGCAATTTGCACTGATTAATGAACGTCCTGTATTGTTTGGGATCTCCCAAAAACCTTTCCGGAGGAGCCAATGGGAACTGGGTAGTAAGCAACACAGGAGCGCTTTCTTGAACGGGTGCTGGAAAACCAGACCCAGAGGCCATAGCAACAGCGGCTGCCTGTGCTTCTGGAGTAGTGACTAGAGACTGAATTGCGTCCATGCGTTGGCGCAATGCTTCTTGTGCACTTGTCAGGTCAGTCCAGAGATCAGTAACCATCTGCACAATTTGGTTTAAAGCATCGGTAGTCTCAGTCGACATCTTTATAGGCTGCTAATTCTGTTACTCGCCCAAGCCGGAAGATGTATGTGACCCCAACCTGGATCGAGATGTAGAATGAGCCGTAGACGTCTCCGAAAACCCAGTTCCCCTGATTTCACGAATCAGGCTTCCTCTTCGAGAGGGGCTATTTTTCACGATGTACCACTCTGCTATTTATGTAAGAACAGACAGAGTAATCTATAATGCAAAAGAGCGGGATTGAGTGCACCGACAGACCAATGCTGCAAGAGATACAGAAAAGGTTTTGAGTATTATGCCTAACTTGTTTTGTTTTAATTAATTCTATTAAACACAATAGAACTGCCGGTACCTGAGATAGTGTATGTGAGTAGACCCGAGAGGAAATCCTGGACCAGTTTCAATAATGAGAACAAAATCCAAATGGTTGATGAAAACGACAGGAAAAAATAATAAATGGGAAAGTTAGTATAGGGAGGACAACCCGAACGGCACGAGGGACGCACTAGAGCCAGGTTGGTGCATGTCCTGGAAAGCGTTCGTAAATGCACTTCAGTAGAAAGAGCAAACAGTTAATCGGGTAGTTGGAGCAAAGGAAGTCCTTGATAAGCAGCACTGGTAAGAATGGTCTTATAGTCCAAGTAGATGATTCAGATTGAACAGGAAGAAAGGACCAAGCAATGTCACGCTGAAGCGGATCAGAAAATCATAGAGCTGGAGACTCCAGATGGAAAACAAGGGCGTTTGTGCAAACGTAATATGAATGAGAACTGGAGTTCAGTTTTGAGCGGAAGTGAAGAACCGCATAGCCTGTAGAAACTGAAGGTTGAGCGGGGAGGCTCCTGCGGTTTACCGGCAGTAAAGGAAAACTACTGTGGCAAGAAGTCCCTAGGGTAATCCAGATAAACAGAATCAGAGTACAAAGCCGAGGTCTGGTAACGAGAGTTCAGAGTCAAAGGTTCACGGAGGGTAATCCGAGGAAGGCAAACAGTGGCGTAGGCGGGCTACGAAAAGGCACGTAGTAACGTACAATTAGCAGCAACGAAGTTCCCGCGGCTGAAGGCTTTAAGGAACAAGGGGGCCTGGCTTCCGTGTAAGCAAAGCACGTCCGATCAGCTGACTAGCACGTTTACGTGACCTGAACAGTTTCCAAGGCAACTTGTAAGGATGCCAAAACGGAGTCCATGGTTGGGAAGGTCTTCGTAAGAAAGCTCTTTGCTGCCGTAGTGTAACAGCCTCTTGATTGTTGCATCATCCCTCCTCCTCACATCCGAAAATTTCTGGATGGTGCGTAGATTTTGAGCTTCTCCTGCGCTGTCATAAAGAGAGTCAAAGGGTATGTCAAGCAGTCTATTTAATTTCCTCCTAGTAATGAACCACCAGATAGAGAGGGCGCTGTGCGTTTTAAGTTAATAACCATACCCCACTAAATAGATATCACACTCCTGGCCTCCCTGATGCATTTCTCACACCTCTAATGTATTATACACGTGTGCAAGAGGAATAGACCCTAACTCGTAATTTATGATCCATGCGTACCCATGCTCGCGTTTTGTATGGTTTTCGGTTTTTATTGATAGGTCACAGTTTTAAACCACAATGGGCCTTGTTATCCAAAACATTAGCCACTGTGCCCCCCTCCGTTGTGCCGAGTGAGGTACAGGGTAGCCAATGCGAGATAATGTACTTTTCATGAATTCGGGTGAATGTGTGCCCAACAATGACTTCTCTAACTGACCGTGCTTCTAAGTGCCCCCTCATGTGATATCCGTACCAGGGACACTAGTGATTACTGAATGCGCAAGTCAATCACGGTTGCCAAGACAACCCGCGATGAACTGGGAAGACGCCTTTTTTTTTAAAAAAATGTATAATTTCCATACATGAATTTCAATCAATCATTAATACCATTAAGATCAAGAAGAAATGAGTACAGTAAAAACATTCAAATTCAGATCCTTCAAAATATTACAAAACTATAAAAAAAAAACAACAAGACAAACTAAAACAAACAAGACAAGATAGAGAACACATATCCACACCACCTAAAAAAACACCCACACTTCCTCATAAATTTCTCTTTTTTGCTGTTTACAAAATAAGCACTTCTCATATCTTGAAAGAATCCTCATGTCAGATAGCCAATCCTCCAGAACAGGTTTCTTCCTCGTTTTCCACACTTTTAACACCTGTTTAACAGCTACCAATATTCCTTTATTAATCCAACTCCTAACCACATAAGCAATATTACGCCCGCATCTTGGAGACAGCAGAAGCACCGATAATGGGTTCCGTGGGAAATCAATTATCCAAATTTCATCAATCCTATCCAATAGTCCTTCACTCTATCACAGCACCATAACATATGTAACACATGTAACAAAGAGCACTTCTCTTTCCGACACCCCCAACAAATATAATTTTCCAACAACCCAAGACTGCACATATGCAACGGGGTCCAGTAAATATTTCCCAATACCCTTTGATGAACATATCGTAAATTTAAATCCACTTTTGCCCTAACCGGGACCTTCCAGATTAGTTCCCATTCTTCCATCGGAATGTCACTTCTCAACTCCTTAGACCATTTTGTTCTAAGATTCTCCCATGAGAATAACCAAGCATTCTTCAAAGGGAGAAAGTTCATAATAT
Organism: Ambystoma mexicanum; assembly: GCF_040938575.1. Classification (NCBI taxonomy): domain Eukaryota; kingdom Metazoa; phylum Chordata; class Amphibia; order Caudata; family Ambystomatidae; genus Ambystoma; species Ambystoma mexicanum. Next base: position 507,297,567 of record NC_090939.1, read on the forward strand.
TCGACACCTTCTGTTCCATTACAGTAAACAACCCAAGTATCTCTGTCCTCTCTACAAATCCAGAGTCTAACATCTGTCGCCGTTCAGAAAGCAAATCCTTCAGCATTCTATACCTTCCCAGTTCCCTCCTACTTAGTCCAAATTTTAAACACAGATCATCAAAGGAAATCATCTCATCAGTATCATCCAAACATCCCCAATTTCCAGAACACCTCTATTATACCAACTCTTCCAATGCAACAACATATTATTAACCTGCAAACCAGGATTACACCATAAAGAAGCTTCTCTATACATATGTAGTCCCTGGCCATTATTAGTAACCAAGAAGGTCAAAGTGTCCTTAGTGACAGCGATTGATTTCAGATTCATTGCCCGACGAGGCAATTTCCCAAGAGAATATAAACTTCTTGCATTGTATGGTTTCAACATTTCCCTCTCAATTCTCACCCATCAGGGCATTAAGTCTAAATCATCATTCAAGAAAATAAACATTTTTTTAAGCAAGAAGCCTTTACAATAGTTCCCAAACACAGGATAACCAAATCCACCATCACAAACTTTCCGAATCATAATATAATGTGGAATCCTAGCTCTCTTCCCAACCCTCCACAAAAAATCTTGAAAAACTTTCTATACTACCGAGTACTTTCTTCGTGAACCGTAAAGGAATGGATTGTAAGAGATATAAAACCTTAGGAAGCAGCATCATCTTAATTGCATTAACTTTCGCCCAGATACTCGGGATAGTACACCGCCATTTCCTAATGTCTTTTTGGAGAACCTCTATTATTTTATTCACATTAAACTCAACCAACTTTTTAACGTCCCTAACCAAAAGGATACCTAAATATTTGACAAAATCTCTTTCCCATTTACAATCCCAACCCAATAATCTATCACAATTAAGAGTAATACTTAGAGGAAAAAATACTGATTTCCCCCAATTGATTTTATAACAGGACAACCTCCCTACCTCTTCCATCATAGCTCTCAAAATAGGACCACCTTCCCTCGGATTATCCAGGATTACCACCACATCATCTGCATATGCCAAGACTTTAAGTTCCCCACCCGCCACACACAATCCCTTAATTGCAACATTTTGTCTGATATAGGCTAACCAGGGCTCCAGAACCAAATTAAAAAGGAAAGGAGACAGGGGACAGCCTTGTTTGTGCCTCTAAACAACCGAAAGGGCCCTGAAAATCCCCCATTCACCCAGACCTTGGCCGAAATATCTGATTGCAAAGCCCCAATAGCATTGATAAATACAGGTCCAAATCCCATTTTCAAGAGAGTATAATTCAGAAATGACCAATTAACTATTGATTTCTCACCAACTGTAGATTCTGGCAAGTGCATAATATCCAGAAGAGTCCTAATATTATCGTATCCATGTCTTTGTCTCATAAACCCCACCTGAGCTCTATCAATCAGCCCTCCCATTTGTTTATCTAATCTATTTGCCAATATCTTAGAAAAGATTTTAACATCCACATTAAGCAATGAGATAGGTCGATAATTGCAACATAAAGCAGCATCTTTCCCTGGTTTAGGAACAACTGTCACAACAGCCTCCTTCATTGAAGGACACAAAACGCCCTCCATTAGGAATCGATTATACAACTCACACATCTCTGGCGCTAGCAGTTCATCAAAACATTCATAGAATTCAGTAGATAAACCATCCATACCTGGGGATTTCCCATCCTTTAACCCACTAATAGCGGAATAAAACATCTGACACAGTAATTGGTGCGTCAAGTAAATTCCTGCCATCCTCAGACAATGATGGAACATTAATTTTCCCAAAGAATTCATTTAGTTGTTGATATTGTGGTGTGAGCTCATCAGTGTATAAGTCAGTATAAAATAAACAAAATAATTCACCTATCTCTTTCCTCGTTACCGCCACACCATCAGCACCCTTATCAATTTTACGTACATGTGATCTTTCTAAAGAACCCTTCAGTTTGTTTGCCAACAATTTCCCCCTCTATCTCCTCCTTCCCAATATCTTTGCCTCATATAAAACAAGCCTTTCTCCATTTGCGACTCCATCTCCAGTTAAAGGGCCTCTTTCACTGTATTCAATTTCATCCTATCCTTATTACTATCAGATAAGGCATATCTCCGTTGAAGATCCCTTAAAGTAGTCTCTAGTTCCAATATCTTTATTTCCCCTTTTTTCCTTGCCCTAGCAGTCCAACACATTAACTCTCCCCTAATAAAAGCTTTAAAGGAGTCCCAAACCATCAGACCATTTTATGAGCTTTTATTATCATTAAAAAAATTAATAATGGAAGCACTCAATGCTTTTGAGGCATTCTCCTCTTTCAAAATAAAGGGCTTGAGTCGCCATCTACAATTCCCTCTCCCCTCATTATCAAAACGCAGTTTAAGGCGTTCCCCCATACCTGCTTCCACTACAGATTCCATCAAGACATAAGAAATTAGAACATAATCCAGTCCCGAAAATGAATTATGCACTGGGGAATAGAAAGAGTAACCAACATCTCTTGGATGCAAGTTCCTCCAAGTGTCCACAAGGTCATGGACATCCAAAAAATCATTAAATTCCTTGCCTGACTTTTGCCCTGAAAAATTATACACAGAGGACCTATCCCTTTTATAATCCAATATACAATTAAAGTCCTCCCCAAATTAATAGTTTCTCCTCTCATATCACGCACGCAACATTGCTTCCAAAGATTCAAAGAATTTGCCACTATGAACACATGGGCCATAAATAGAGCCAATGGAAATTAATCTTCCCTCAAATTTCAAATCAACTAACAAGATACGTCCATCAGCATCCATACTCACTCATTCCACATTAAAAGTCAGACCTCTTCTAAATAGAATCCTTACACCCCTAGACTTATCTATATGACAATTCAACAGGACTTTTGGATATTTAGAGTTAGACAAAAGCCCTTCAGATCCCGGTAGTAAATGCGTCTTCTGGAGAAAAACAACATCAACTCTATGCCTCCACCTTATTGACAACACCATTCTCCTTTTCTTCTGACAATTTAGACCTTTAACATTCCAGGTTCCAACTGTCAAGGACCCCATCACAATCTATATATACTCAGCATCATTACAGAGAACCCCAAAATATAGGAGATAACAGAATTAACAGTAATCGAAGAGCACATAACAACGAATGACAAATGTATTGTCACCAACAAAATCTCTATACATCCTCTCCAACCAGAAAGGAGACCTACACTACAGTAGATAAACAAGATATGAGATAGCACAGCCCACACACACACCTACAAACACACACAAGAACAACATAAAGACATAAACAACAAATAAAAAGCATTGCTTGGATAGGGTCCGATCAACTACGGACCCAACAATCAGACTGTCTTACACAATAAAAAACAGTATTCCCAACTATACTCCCAAAGACGTGCACCCCAATAATGAATCACACATACTTCCCTCTAAATATCTACAATAAAACAAGCAATGAGATAAAACAATAAAACATTTAACTTCCCCTAAAACACCCAAACAGTATAAAGAGATTACATGTTCATACCCTGAACCAAAATTTCAAAAGTTCTCCAGATACTAGGACACTAGAACACGAAATACTAGGACACTAGAACACGTACAAACCCGTACCAAGTAAGCTAGCTACCTTAAGTCCTGATTAATACTGTTTCACAACGACTTCAATGTTGAATCACACATCATAGACATGTACCCGGGACTTGCACATTTCATTATAGGAAATGCAATACCATTGAGCATTGAGCCAAACTTGACTATTCACTACGTGTCCAAACTACTTACCCCGATGGAGCAGTAAGTTTAATTAATTTAATCACATCACAACTCAATGAGAGATGGTCGAGCCATGGGACCCAGCGCTAACACATAGCGACTGATCCCGTGCCTGGCCACCCATCTACTTTACCATTGAAAAACACACATTTGAGACCAGCTTCCCTTTTCATTTCATTTTCCTTCATCACCTAGATGACTAATGTCTGAATTACTTCGCCCTGACGAGTGATATAATTTATATAGTCTTTTCCTCTCTGACACAGAAAAATGAACACCAAGGTCAGATGTACTTTGATTTTGAATACTTATTTAAACAAAAACACACATTTTAGTAATGTGACTTAATTTTCATTTACTTATTTTACAGATACCCACTCTACTACTTACACCTGATGAAAGGCTCTGCCCAAAACGCGCAGTGATACTGGACTGAATTGGTCTCCAGTACCACAGGCTCTTGAAAGAAACATTAGTTTTCCACTTTAATCGACCTTTTTCTTTAAACAAGTGTCACATGAATGATCTATTTGTTGTGATTTATCCTGTATTATGTAAAATACTTTTCTTTTTTAACATATTGGGATGAAAAATTATGTTTTTGAGAAAAACTGCATACATTTAAGAGACTACATGCAAAGAATACACATTATGCTCTTAAGTACTTTGTATTACTTACCTTGTTAATTAACCAACTATTTACAAGAAATGAGTTACTTTGGACATTGAAGAAACCATTGCATTGTTAGCTTCAAGAGTGCACTGCAGTTGTCTCCCAAACTTGCAAGACCGCCTATCTTTTTGCCATTTGTCAACGATCTTGTAGCCAAGATCCATTCAGGAGCACCTGAAATACATTTTAACTTTATAACCAAAACCCTGAACTCTATTAAAAAGTTCAGAATTATTTAATTCTGAGTGCGCCTACACTCCCATTGTACTGTACACTAGTGAAACGTGTCATGGCGCATAGGCAATGACATGCGTGTATTGGAGGAGGGACTAATAAAGAAGCATGAGACCCGGAAACGGGGGTCAGTGTGTGTATGAAACTAAGCAAGGTGCACCGCCTTTTTTTGCTGCGGCCGCAAGCTAGTGTACAGCAGTATCACACTGGTGAAGGAGAAAGAGGATGCCACGTGAACCTTGCATGGATTGCAGTGACATGCCAGCGATCACCATGTTCGAGGGCCCCAGCGGTTCACGATGGTGCAGAACGTAGCCGCCAGCCACCCGCCCAATGAGGCACGCCGATACAGTTGAGCACTCCTCTGCCCTCCAGAGACACTTGGATGCGCAGGCAGACGCCAGTCCGGCCCATCTGACCTCGGAAGGTTCACAGAGCATACATCTGCCCATGGGCGTAGGACATGGGGGGACAAATCCCCCCCACAATTGTAAGTGGGGGGATGTAATGTCTAGCCCAGGGATTTTTGCAAGGGGGTGGCCCTCTCCCCCCACCCTAAGTGGATGGGGCACCTTATGTAGCCCTCCCTGGGGGCAGATTTCTGCCCCTAGGAAGGGGTACATGAGATGCCCCCCAACCATTTGGGGTGGGGGGAGTGGCTACTGTAAATATTGGCAGACCACCACCCCCCCAAGATTGGGGCAGTACTTGTTGACCCCCCCTGGGGGCAGATGGCCACACACATGTGTCCATTTGCCCCTAGAGAAGGGGAAAACAAAAAAAACATTACTACAACTTGTTTTGGGTGGGGGTAGGAGGCCCAGTGGGGCTCACTAGACCAGGGATTTTTGCAAGGGGGTGGCCCTCTCCCTCACCCTAAGTGGATGGGGCACCTTATGTAGCCCTCCCTGGGGGCAGATTTCTGCCCCTAGGAAGTGCTACATGGGATGCCCCCCATCCATTTGGGGTGGGGGGTAGAGGCCACTGCAAATATTGGCAGAGCCACCCCCCAAGCATGGGGCAGTATGTTTTGACCCCCCCCCCCGGGGGCATATGGCCACACACATGTGCCCATCAGCCCCTAGGAAAGGGGCAAAACAAAAACAAAACAAATTATAACTTGTTTTGGGTGGGTGTGGGGGGTTCACTGAACCACCATGGATGTTAGTAGTGGAAAGGGGTGGCCCTCTCCCCCCTACCCCAAATGGATGGGGGCATCTCATTTAGCCCTCCCTGAGGGCAGATTTCTAGTTTGGGGTTATCAGTGGGTTAGCCTTTTCCCTTTGCGCCCAGGTAGGTGCACCCACACATATGAGGTACCGTTTTCGTCGGGACACCTGTGGGAACGCAGGAAGATAGGACATCTGTTGTTGGCGGCTTGTTTCGGTGGGTGGGCAGAGGGAAATGTCTCTGAAATTTGGTGGAAAATGTTTTTTTTTCAGACATTTCACTCTGGACAACCACCGAAACACGCTGCCAACAACACATGTCCTACCATTCTGCGTTCCCACAGGTGTATCAACTAAAAAGGTACCTCACATGTGTGAGTGCACCTACCTGGGCGCAAAGGGAAAAGGCTAACCCACTGGTAACCCCAAGCCTTTCAGCAGAGCAGATTTTGCTCATGTGGACAACATACAGATTTGGGCCTATGGTGTCGAAGCCACCAAGGAAAACAGGGATCCTCATGCATTTCCAAAATGAGGACACCTGTGGGAATCCAGAGGTCTGACTTGCGTAAATTGCCCCAGAATGTATTACCCACAATCCCCGGCAAAGTCCGAAACGTTACGACCGCCTACATTCGGGGAAAAAAGGAACCAAATTTGGCCGAGATATCTTATGTAACAAAAAAGTTACAAGGGATTGAATGGCAACATACCGAAATCACCAAAAAAGGCCTTGGCAGAAATACCCATGGCAGTTAAGGGGTTAAGACGGTAAAGCCCCAGAAGAGATATCATTTGTAAGGTAGCTCAGTGAGTTAATGCTCCAAATGCATATCGTGCACAGGAATATGTAACACCTGTGTTCAGCACCTGCCTTAATCTTCCGGTGGGATAATATGCGGTGTGAATGCATTCAGCTTTCGATGCAACACAGAATTTTCCAGGTCAATCAGTTCAGAAAAAGTGGTGGAAAACACTATTACTGTCACTTTTTCTAATTGGCCGGATTTTCGTGCATTTTCTGGGTGTAGTTCGGGAGCCGAGTGGACACACCAGGACCTCCTGTATTTCGTGCTCCACCAGACAAATGCAGCCTTACTGCCAGCATGGATTCTCATGCTGGAAATAAGGAAAGGGATTCCTCTGGGATCTCCTTGGAAATTAAACCTGGTAAAAGCGAGCGGAGTCCAGAGGAAGCCATTGTCAATTCCGCCAGAAATCGCTAATTGTCCGAGGTATTTACACTCTTCCAGAGTGGAAAAGCAATGCGATTTCACCTGCCTTTTATGCTAAAATCTTCAATTTTGAGGTGGAAAAGTAAAAACTTGCGCCAATGGAAATGGTCCACTCCATGCAGTTTACTTTGCGCCTTGATGCTTGTGGGTTTTGCGTGATGCTACACATGTAATAAATAAATAAATACATTTAACCTGACCCCAGATAAATGGCAATGTGCTTCTTGAGTGTGTTGGCAAATGCCCTTAATTGATTGCCATCTCACATTAAAGAGGTGCTTAAACCGATCAGTGTGGATTGTGCAATAATAATTCGACAGAGGTATTTCAAAGGGCCAATTTAGCTCTTTGGGTGACATTGCAAAGTCGGAGAATGTTGCCCAGAATGTGCCACTTTCTCTGCAGAGTGAATTGTGCCCACCGCGAGGAAGAAGTGTGATAAACCCACAAGGGCACAGTACCCTACTCTTTCTATGTGTGTCTTCCCCACAGGGCGACATATGCCGACTCAGACATGGGTAAGTCTCAGGTGGCAAGCCTTGTACCCTAGTTGATGTGGCACAGGATTCCAGACTTCCGAGGCTGATAACATTAGTAGCATTGAGTTACACACCATCTGACAGGCATGTGTGATAATGTTGCAAAGCAGTGCTGTTACTGGGCTAAAGCAGGAGGCAATGTCTGCCTACCCTCAAAGGGTGCGTACAACCAAAAGTAATAGGCCCCTCCCCCATCATGGATGTAAGGGCCAGGCTCCAAACCAGGGCAAGAATGCCCATCAATCATCCATGCCCACGAGTAGGATACCCCTCGTGCTCCTGGAACCCTGTTGAGCAACCTCTGTGCTTTCCAGGTGATACTAACCTTATTTAAAGCCAAAAGTTTAAAAGGTAATCGCTTAATTGCAGCTGGAAATTAGCTCCTGGCATGATCAAAATGTCTTAACCAAGTGTGACATCATCCCTTCAATTATAAGCAATATGTGTGCTCTCACGTTTCTTCATCTACTGAATTACTGTTAGAAACAAAGGCAAGAGTTGTGTCTCTTGTGTAGGCATTAGGAAGGCAGTTGCCAGCCTCTGGCATAATATGCCCATTTTCTTCCAATATTGGCTAGCTGTTGCCCTCTTATGGCCAGGTAGAATCATTATGGCAGTGACTGGCAAATGCCTTTCCACGGCAGACAGTAAAGTGGAAATAAGAGGCCAATTCAAGACACGGAACAAACAGCAGTTAAGACAGACTGCAGCTGCCATTGCTGTGTTAGGGAGAATATGTTGAGTGTTCAAGCAAGGAGGTATGTATTAAGCAAGCAAGCAGTGAGACAAGGGAAAGGCAAAGAAAGGCCAGAGGGGCTCTTTGAATAGTGTAACAGGGCAGAGGACCCATGCTCTGCCGTCCTAGTAACATATGAGAGAATCAAATAGATCAGGCTTTGCAGCAAATGTTAAACGGGAAAGAACAGAGTACAGCTCTGCATTCAGAATAACAAAGGCAAAGAAAGGCTAGGCTCTAAAGCCAGCATGAGATGGAATAAGAGGGACCAGACTCATTGTGAGAGGCTGGCCCTCACAGGAGCGCTAGAGAGGCAGGCCACCCCCCTGGGTCCACATACATCCCACTTACTAGGCATCCCCCGGGTCCGACTCATCCAGCCGCGGACCTGGGGAGTGTTTATAAGGGGGTGGGCTTGCGATCGCTCATCCTCCTTGTTTGCTCTACCCCCAACCTCCCGGAGACCGACACAAAAAAAGTAGCAACTTGCAGTTGGTAGAAAAGGCTGCAACTCCTTTATTTGGCAGGAATCCACTTACAGGTGATCTGCCTCTTAACGAGCTGGCGTCCTAGCTGTGGCCCACTGGAAGGAATTGTTATTTCCTCTCTTACCATGAGCTCATAGTCAGATAACAAATCCAAAAATTGTGAAAAGTCGAGTTCTTTGACTAAAACACAATAAATAAAGAAGGCAAAGTCCCCAAGGTGTCCCCAGTCCCCCCCCAGATTTTATGTGTCTCCTACGCCCCTGCATCTGCCTGAGGATAAGAAAAAAAAACAATGAGATAGAGCCCCCAACGATCCAAATCATTACTGAGCCAAACACTGGGGAGGCATGCACATCAATGCCGACCTGGCCAATTCAGGGAACAGGACTGAAAAAAATAAAGTTGGTTGAAGAAAGTGTCAGACCTACTTGACGGTAATATAGAGTCAGCAGGCGGAAACTATGGACTGGCAAATGGCGGATGAACAGCAAGCACCCCCTGCAAGAGACATTGCACCCAGACCAGAAGGATGGGACCCGGAAGGGGAACGGCTGGACCCAAACACGACTGCATATTCATGAGACCATTTGAGCCATATGCGCCAGGAGCAGCCCTTAAATGGGATCTGTGGCTAAAACAATTTTAACTGTACCTGAGATCGAGGAAAGTTGCAGCAGATGAGGACAAGAGAGTATTCTTCATGTTAAACCTTGGTACGCTAGCACTACGATCATTCAATTCAATACCAAATCGTGGCCCGGATTACAACTACACAGCGGCAAAGGCGGCATTGACCAACAAATTCAAACCACAGCTCAACCCAGACCACACACAATTCCAAATGAGCCTAGCTCCACAGAGACCAAATGAAAGAATCCACAACTTCCATGCCAGACTGTGAGAAATGGCAGTCAGACTTTAAGTTATGGATGAGGAGTTCTCAGCCAAACAGCAGGTAATACATGTACTGTCGTTGGAGAAGCTCTGCCATGCCATACTCTCGGAAAGGAACCTAGCACTAGACCGCATCCTGGAAATGGGCCACAACATACAACCAACAGACGTACAAGTAGCCGCAATGGAGGTTGCTATGAGTCGGCTTCCAATAGATGCTGCCGAACCAGAAGCAGTAGAGGCTGCCATTGACACAAGAAACAGAGGCCGGGGAAACCTTATGCCAAAACGGCCTGGCAAGTGGTGCAGCGGCACCTGGCAAACAAGGGAAACATGTCCAGCTCAAGGAGTGAAATGCCGGAAATGGGGCTGACACAACCATTTTGCCATGGTATGCCTAAACTCAACACCAAAGAAGAGCCAAGACAGAGAAGCACTGAAAGGCCAGTACAAAAGAAAAAAGGGAGGGCTCGAGCAGTAGAAGAACAGAGTGACAGCGAAGATGGAGAACAATCAGAGGGAGAATCCTCACCGGAACAGAGGAAAAGGCACCATTGCAAGAGAACCGACAAGGTACACATGATCTCTGCAATAATCCCTAAGAGTGGAAAATGAAAGGCCAAGCTGACATGCATGGTCCTGGCAGGGAGTACCCATGTGCATGGTCATAGACACCAGAGCAACAGTCAATATACCGACATCTAGGTTCGAGAAGCTTGCCACGTGCCGACTACAACAGCGGACAGTACAACTATTTGCATATGGGAGCAAGAAACCCCTGCCAGTAAAGGGTTCTTTCAAATCCAACCTAACCTACAAACTCAAAACATGCTGGTCCTGTATATATGCGGTGGACACCGGGATCGAAACCCTGCTTAGTTGCAAGATGGCAGAACAACTGAAGATCATACAATTTGCGCTCAGTCTTCAGACCCCTGAAATTAAACAACTACTAGACAAACACACAAAGCTATTCCAAGAGATCGGGTGTCTCAAGAACAAGACAGTGACTCTACACAACGACCCAACAGTAGAACCCAGAGATGTACGACATCCGCGAGTGCCATTCCACATGAGGAAAGCAGTAGAAGCCAAGTTGAAGAAGCTAGTGGACCTCCACGTCATCGAAAAGACATTAGGTCCTAACCTGTGGGTCTCTCCAATGGTAGTCAATGCGACGTCCGAAGACACCTGTCTAAAACTGGCCAAGAAAGCGATATTATCAGGGGAAGGGAAGCACTTCCTCACTGCATTAACACATTGAACTCCAGTGGCTCAGGTGATGCTCCAGGGACTATTCAATATCCAGTATGAACTGTCTGTATCACCAGAAGTCCTCATCCTAATTCAGGAACCAGATCGTCCTGCCAGTATCTTCAAACTCTGAGTACTTCACATAGAACGAAGGCCACCAGGGCATCCTGAAGACCCAAGCTTTCCTCAAATCACGGGTGTGGATGTCCAACATCCAAACAAAATTGTTGGAGCAAGAAACATTGTGCGCGGCATGCCAATTCACACAACAGTAAGGCCATCCGTTACCCAACACAAATCTGCCTTGCAGCCAAAAGAGGTGGGAATCAAGCAGCATTGACTTTTTCACAATCGCAAATGAAGCATACCTGCTAGTTGCAGTAAATGAACTCAGCAGGTACCCCGAAGTAGAGCAAGTGAAATAAATTGATGCCCTGTCAGTAGTCACAGGCCTGGAGAAGATTTTTGCAATACAAGGTATGCCACGATAAGTTAAAAGCAACAACAGACCGCCGTTCAAACAGGAGATGATCCAAGGATTCTTTGACAACTTGAACATCCTACACCACGGGATTACTCCAAATTGGCCACAAGCGAACGGAGATGCCGAACAATGAATTGCATCCATCAACTAGGTAGTCGGGATTGCAAAAGATCTGAGAAATCTGTGGCTGATGGAGGTCTACAGGTTTCTCTGGTCACATCGGCGAACTCCACATTCCTCCACGCAGGTCAGCCCAGCAGCAGTAATGTTCAGAGTACCAATACATACAGGCCTACCGCTACACGAAAGATGTGGTGTACCAGAAGTAGACAACAGAGAAGTTGAACGACGGAGACTAGCTCACAATGCCAAAGAAAGCCAAGCAAGAGGAGCCCAACACCAGAATCTGATCATCAGGGACTCAGTCTTAGTCAAGACAAGGTGCCCACACAAGAAGATGATGCTGTCATGGGAGTCCTAGCCATGGATCGTACTGAGGACCAATCATGGGATGATTACGGGGGAAAGGAACATGAATCAATGATAGGCAACTCATCATGCTTCCGGGGAAGTACCCCCACACCCCCATTGGAGAGGAGAAACTGTGCCAACTGCACTGTTTGCCAGCCTCAAGAGTATCCAGAAATGGCTGGGGAGAGAGCTGAACAAGAGCAACCCATGGATAACATCCCACAGCAGTCAAGCAATATTGGAGCAAGCCAAACAAGTCCAACCCAGGATGAACAAGGTTGGACCAGTGACTCAAAGCTACAAGGAGATGAGACATGTCGAGAAACTGCTACACCCGCTCGAAGGAGTCAACCCTGGCTGTGCGGAATTCGACCATCAGCACTGGGAATGTGCACTCACCAGGGCTGTTTTGATAATTTTTTTAAGAAATGGAATGTTGGTATATAAACCTCTGGGAAAAGTTGGGGCTAATCTGCACACATTCCCCAATGCTCACCGCACAACAAGACTTTGTCACCCAGAGTACACTTGACTATCAGAGAAGTCCTGTTATGTTCAGCTGGAATGTGACAGCCATGGGTACTACAAAGCATCTCAAGAAGGGGGAAGGCAACACCTTCCTCCGGCCATGGCCCAATTAAAATATCAAAGGCTTCATGACTCTGCCTTGCCTATTAAGTTCTGTGTGGTGGCAGCGCGTACTGATGAGAGTTAATTGAAGCAGGCCTGCAAAGGGCAGGAAACCCCAACACCTTTTTTGATATGCAATATGTCATCTTGAAGCTAGCTCCCACCCCTCTGTGTGAAGGGCAGTGAATGTTATGCCTGGGACAACTATTTACAGTAGGCAACCCCTGCAGGGAGCCCCATTTCAGAGGGAGGAAGTATGTGATTTGATAGAGACAAAATCTGTTCTCGCCAAAAACTTCAAGAGAGACCTGCACTTTGATCAGGAGTCACAGTGAGCTCAATTAACCAGAGAGACATGTTGATCCACAACAGACAGGAAGATGGGTGGGACTTAGTAGTACATGTTGTCACCCATTACCTTTTCTGTTACAAAGCACTCTGGTTATGACGTCACACAAACAGGATATTGTTGGTGGGGACCCAGGGTTAGTTCAGTAAGGTAGGCTTACCATTCATTGGGGCCCATTGGACTTTAAAAGAGGATTGAGCCCCTCTTTTTGCAGATCATCCGACGACTTCAAAAGGAGTAAGAAGAAGGACTCTTTTGGACCCTGGCTGAAGGTACAGTCTGCCTTACAGCTTCTGCCAGTGAAGGAAGGCCAGGAATTCCAACAGGGAAGAAAGATCCCTTCCCTAAACATCTCCCAGTGAACATAGGGAGATACCAGACTAAAGGACCTGTCCAAAAGCTCCAGAACCGGCACCCAGCCAGCACACAGAGTGCCCTGCTAGGTGCTGCTAGCAGGTTTCCTAGGTGGGAAGTGCCAGAGAGTTTCTGAACAAAGGACAAGGCTGTTGCCTACAAACACTCTCCTCAGTTTTGGGCCATCCGCCTTAAAGGACGACACGAGCATTGTGAAGAAGCTAGGAGTGCCACAGCAAGCATTAATCAGCGTCCATCTTTTAAGGACATTTTCGAGGCAGCCGAGCCCTCGAACCACAACCAGCTGCATCACTGACTGTTGTCAGGCTGCAGTCACTAAAGCCGTTTGAGAAGCCTCGACCAGCGTTCCAGATTTGCCAACCAGCACAGAGACAACGATTCTTGATCCCGCGCCGCCGTGTAGGCCAGCCTGCACCCGCCCGTCCAGCCTTGCTTTCGCCTGCCGCCTGATAACCGCAGCTGTCTCCCATCTTGAACTCTGTCACAGGAGCAGCAAAGCGTCCTGGAACCGGCTCGATGCTGACGAGCATCAAGATCATCTCAAGCACCATGTAAATTGTGGTTCTGTCTAGGGCTGTACCGAACTTCGGCTTCGAGTCCCTATTCTGCCAAAGTTCGGCTGAAATACAGCTATCCGGCTTCGGCAGAATAGTTTCTGTGTAGGGACTCAAAGCCGAAGTCCACTTTCTATGATTAGCTGCCCTTTGGGAGAGGACAGCCAATCATAGAAAGTTTTACAGTGTTCAGGCTGCAGAAGCCAAACAAGCTGTTTGCCTATTGGCTTCTGCAGCCTGACTACAGAGGAACCAGCCTAACGTGTTGAAATAGGAAGCAAGGGAAGGGAACAGTTCTTCCCTTCCCTCGCTTACTATGCCAACGGACGGGCTCCAGCAGATGCCAGCACCCGGACCTGGAGAGATCACCAGGTAAGTGACCATGACCGCCCCCACCCATCCCTCCATCACGGTGAGGCCGCAGTTATATGGTTGTTCATCGGCCACCTGTGCAAAGCCGGTGGCCCGACATTCCCCAGAGTCATGAGTATGCCGGGGCACTTTGCCGACCCCGGCGGCCTCGATTTCAAATGTGCCCCCCCATCACAGTGAGGCAGCGGGGGTGCCCTGCACCCCCGCGGTCTCACTGAAATAATTTTCTGTATGCTGGTCGGGCCACCGGTGCAAAGCCGGTGGCCCGACATTGCTTTGCATTGGGGAGCTGCTCCTAGAGGCCCCCCCAGAGTCATGAGGCCGCCGGGGCACTTTGCCGACCCCGGCGGCCCCGATTTCAAATGTGCCCCCCTCATCACGGTGAGGCCGCGGGGGTGCCCTGCACTCCCGCAGTCTCACTGCAATAATTTTCTGTATGCTGGTCGGGCCACTGGAGCAAAGCCAGTGGCCCGACATTGCTTTGCATTGGGGGGCCACTCCTACAGGAGCGGCCCCCCCCCCAGACTCATGAGGCCGCCGGGGCACTTTGCCCACCCCGGTGGCCTCGATTTGAAATGTGCCCCCCGCCCCTTCAGCACGGTGAGGCCACGGGGCCACAGGGAACCCCCGCAGCCTCACCGCAATAATATTGTTGTTTGTACCCTACTCTTTCTATGTGTGTCTTCCCCACAGGGCGACATATGCCGACTCAGACATGGGTAAGTCTCAGGTGGCAAGCCTTGTACCCTAGTTGATGTGGCACAGGATTCCAGACTTCCGAGGCTGATAACATTAGTAGCATTGAGTTACACACCATCTGACAGGCATGTGTGATAAAGTTGCAAAGCAGTGCTGTTACTGGGCTAAAGCAGGAGGCAATGTCTGCCTACCCTCAAAGGGTGCGTACAACCAAAAGTAATAGGCCCCTCCCCCATCATGGATGTAAGGGCCAGGCTCCAAACCAGGGCAAGAATGCCCATCAATCATCCATGCCCACGAGTAGGATACCCCTCGTGCTCCTGGAACCCTGTTGAGCAACCTCTGTGCTTTCCAGGTGATACTAACCTTATTTAAAGCCAAAAGTTTAAAAGGTAATCGCTTAATTGCAGCTGGAAATTAGCTCCTGGCATGATCAAAATGTCTTAACCAAGTGTGACATCATCCCTTCAATTATAAGCAATATGTGTGCTCTCACGTTTCTTCATCTACTGAATTACTGTTAGAAACAAAGGCAAGAGTTGTGTCTCTTGTGTAGGCATTAGGAAGGCAGTTGCCAGCCTCTGGCATAATATGCCCATTTTCTTCCAATATTGGCTAGCTGTTGCCCTCTTATGGCCAGGTAGAATCATTATGGCAGTGACTGGCAAATGCCTTTCCACGGCAGACAGTAAAGTGGAAATAAGAGGCCAATTCAAGACACGGAACAAACAGCAGTTAAGACAGACTGCAGCTGCCATTGCTGTGTTAGGGAGAATATGTTGAGTGTTCAAGCAAGGAGGTATGTATTAAGCAAGCAAGCAGTGAGACAAGGGAAAGGCAAAGAAAGGCCAGAGGGGCTCTTTGAATAGTGTAACAGGGCAGAGGACCCATGCTCTGCCGTCCTAGTAACATATGAGAGAATCAAATAGATCAGGCTTTGCAGCAAATGTTAAACGGGAAAGAACAGAGTACAGCTCTGCATTCAGAATAACAAAGGCAAAGAAAGGCTAGGCTCTAAAGCCAGCATGAGATGGAATAAGAGGGACCAGACTCATTGTGAGAGGCTGGCCCTCACAGGAGCGCTAGAGAGGCAGGCCACCCCCCTGGGTCCACATACATCCCACTTACTAGGCATCCCCCGGGTCCGACTCATCCAGCCGCGGACCTGGGGAGTGTTTATAAGGGGGTGGGCTTGCGATCGCTCATCCTCCTTGTTTGCTCTACCCCCAACCTCCCGGAGACCGACACAAAAAAAGTAGCAACTTGCAGTTGGTAGAAAAGGCTGCAACTCCTTTATTTGGCAGGAATCCACTTACAGGTGATCTGCCTCTTAACGAGCTGGCGTCCTAGCTGTGGCCCACTGGAAGGAATTGTTATTTCCTCTCTTACCATGAGCTCATAGTCAGATAACAAATCCAAAAATTGTGAAAAGTCGAGTTCTTTGACTAAAACACAATAAATAAAGAAGGCAAAGTCCCCAAGGTGTCCCCAGTCCCCCCCCAGATTTTATGTGTCTCCTACGCCCCTGCATCTGCCTGAGGATAAGAAAAAAAAACAATGAGATAGAGCCCCCAACGATCCAAATCATTACTGAGCCAAACACTGGGGAGGCATGCACATCAATGCCGACCTGGCCAATTCAGGGAACAGGACTGAAAAAAATAAAGTTGGTTGAAGAAAGTGTCAGACCTACTTGACGGTAATATAGAGTCAGCAGGCGGAAACTATGGACTGGCAAATGGCGGATGAACAGCAAGCACCCCCTGCAAGAGACATTGCACCCAGACCAGAAGGATGGGACCCGGAAGGGGAACGGCTGGACCCAAACACGACTGCATATTCATGAGACCATTTGAGCCATATGCGCCAGGAGCAGCCCTTAAATGGGATCTGTGGCTAAAACAATTTTAACTGTACCTGAGATCGAGGAAAGTTGCAGCAGATGAGGACAAGAGAGTATTCTTCATGTTAAACCTTGGTACGCTAGCACTACGATCATTCAATTCAATACCAAATCGTGGCCCGGATTACAACTACACAGCGGCAAAGGCGGCATTGACCAACAAATTCAAACCACAGCTCAACCCAGACCACACACAATTCCAAATGAGCCTAGCTCCACAGAGACCAAATGAAAGAATCCACAACTTCCATGCCAGACTGTGAGAAATGGCAGTCAGACTTTAAGTTATGGATGAGGAGTTCTCAGCCAAACAGCAGGTAATACATGTACTGTCGTTGGAGAAGCTCTGCCATGCCATGCCATACTCTCGGAAAGGAACCTAGCACTAGACCGCATCCTGGAAATGGGCCACAACATACAACCAACAGACGTACAAGTAGCCGCAATGGAGGTTGCTATGAGTCGGCTTCCAATAGATGCTGCCGAACCAGAAGCAGTAGAGGCTGCCATTGACACAAGAAACAGAGGCCGGGGAAACCTTATGCCAAAACGGCCTGGCAAGTGGTGCAGCGGCACCTGGCAAACAAGGGAAACATGTCCAGCTCAAGGAGTGAAATGCCGGAAATGGGGCTGACACAACCATTTTGCCATGGTATGCCTAAACTCAACACCAAAGAAGAGCCAAGACAGAGAAGCACTGAAAGGCCAGTACAAAAGAAAAAAGGGAGGGCTCGAGCAGTAGAAGAACAGAGTGACAGCGAAGATGGAGAACAATCAGAGGGAGAATCCTCACCGGAACAGAGGAAAAGGCACCATTGCAAGAGAACCGACAAGGTACACATGATCTCTGCAATAATCCCTAAGAGTGGAAAATGAAAGGCCAAGCTGACATGCATGGTCCTGGCAGGGAGTACCCATGTGCATGGTCATAGACACCAGAGCAACAGTCAATATACCGACATCTAGGTTCGAGAAGCTTGCCACGTGCCGACTACAACAGCGGACAGTACAACTATTTGCATATGGGAGCAAGAAACCCCTGCCAGTAAAGGGTTCTTTCAAATCCAACCTAACCTACAAACTCAAAACATGCTGGTCCTGTATATATGCGGTGGACACCGGGATCGAAACCCTGCTTAGTTGCAAGATGGCAGAACAACTGAAGATCATACAATTTGCGCTCAGTCTTCAGACCCCTGAAATTAAACAACTACTAGACAAACACACAAAGCTATTCCAAGAGATCGGGTGTCTCAAGAACAAGACAGTGACTCTACACAACGACCCAACAGTAGAACCCAGAGATGTACGACATCCGCGAGTGCCATTCCACATGAGGAAAGCAGTAGAAGCCAAGTTGAAGAAGCTAGTGGACCTCCACGTCATCGAAAAGACATTAGGTCCTAACCTGTGGGTCTCTCCAATGGTAGTCAATGCGACGTCCGAAGACACCTGTCTAAAACTGGCCAAGAAAGCGATATTATCAGGGGAAGGGAAGCACTTCCTCACTGCATTAACACATTGAACTCCAGCGGCTCAGGTGATGCTCCAGGGACTATTCAATATCCAGTATGAACTGTCTGTATCACCAGAAGTCCTCATCCTAATTCAGGAACCAGATCGTCCTGCCAGTATCTTCAAACTCTGAGTACTTCACATAGAACGAAGGCCACCAGGGCATCCTGAAGACCCAAGCTTTCCTCAAATCACGGGTGTGGATGTCCAACATCCAAACAAAATTGTTGGAGCAAGAAACATTGTGCGCGGCATGCCAATTCACACAACAGTAAGGCCATCCGTTACCCAACACAAATCTGCCTTGCAGCCAAAAGAGGTGGGAATCAAGCAGCATTGACTTTTTCACAATCGCAAATGAAGCATACCTGCTAGTTGCAGTAAATGAACTCAGCAGGTACCCCGAAGTAGAGCAAGTGAAATAAATTGATGCCCTGTCAGTAGTCACAGGCCTGGAGAAGATTTTTGCAATACAAGGTATGCCACGATAAGTTAAAAGCAACAACAGACCGCCGTTCAAACAGGAGATGATCCAAGGATTCTTTGACAACTTGAACATCCTACACCACGGGATTACTCCAAATTGGCCACAAGCGAACGGAGATGCCGAACAATGAATTGCATCCATCAACTAGGTAGTCGGGATTGCAAAAGATCTGAGAAATCTGTGGCTGATGGAGGTCTACAGGTTTCTCTGGTCACATCGGCGAACTCCACATTCCTCCACGCAGGTCAGCCCAGCAGCAGTAATGTTCAGAGTACCAATACATACAGGCCTACCGCTACACGAAAGATGTGGTGTACCAGAAGTAGACAACAGAGAAGTTGAACGACGGAGACTAGCTCACAATGCCAAAGAAAGCCAAGCAAGAGGAGCCCAACACCAGAATCTGATCATCAGGGACTCAGTCTTAGTCAAGACAAGGTGCCCACACAAGAAGATGATGCTGTCATGGGAGTCCTAGCCATGGATCGTACTGAGGACCAATCATGGGATGATTACGGGGGAAAGGAACATGAATCAATGATAGGCAACTCATCATGCTTCCGGGGAAGTACCCCCACACCCCCATTGGAGAGGAGAAACTGTGCCAACTGCACTGTTTGCCAGCCTCAAGAGTATCCAGAAATGGCTGGGGAGAGAGCTGAACAAGAGCAACCCATGGATAACATCCCACAGCAGTCAAGCAATATTGGAGCAAGCCAAACAAGTCCAACCCAGGATGAACAAGGTTGGACCAGTGACTCAAAGCCACAAGGAGATGAGACATGTCGAGAAACTGCTACACCCGCTCGAAGGAGTCAACCCTGGCTGTGCGGAATTCGACCATCAGCACTGGGAATGTGCACTCACCAGGGCTGTTTTGATAATTTTTTTAAGAAATGGAATGTTGGTATATAAACCTCTGGGAAAAGTTGGGGCTAATCTGCACACATTCCCCAATGCTCACCGCACAACAAGACTTTGTCACCCAGAGTACACTTGACTATCAGAGAAGTCCTGTTATGTTCAGCTGGAATGTGACAGCCATGGGTACTACAAAGCATCTCAAGAAGGGGGAAGGCAACACCTTCCTCCGGCCATGGCCCAATTAAAATATCAAAGGCTTCATGACTCTGCCTTGCCTATTAAGTTCTGTGTGGTGGCAGCGCGTACTGATGAGAGTTAATTGAAGCAGGCCTGCAAAGGGCAGGAAACCCCAACACCTTTTTTGATATGCAATATGTCATCTTGAAGCTAGCTCCCACCCCTCTGTGTGAAGGGCAGTGAATGTTATGCCTGGGACAACTATTTACAGTAGGCAACCCCTGCAGGGAGCCCCATTTCAGAGGGAGGAAGTATGTGATTTGATAGAGACAAAATCTGTTCTCGCCAAAAACTTCAAGAGAGACCTGCACTTTGATCAGGAGTCACAGTGAGCTCAATTAACCAGAGAGACATGTTGATCCACAACAGACAGGAAGATGGGTGGGACTTAGTAGTACATGTTGTCACCCATTACCTTTTCTGTTACAAAGCACTCTGGTTATGACGTCACACAAACAGGATATTGTTGGTGGGGACCCAGGGTTAGTTCAGTAAGGTAGGCTTACCATTCATTGGGGCCCATTGGACTTTAAAAGAGGATTGAGCCCCTCTTTTTGCAGATCATCCGACGACTTCAAAAGGAGTAAGAAGAAGGACTCTTTTGGACCCTGGCTGAAGGTACAGTCTGCCTTACAGCTTCTGCCAGTGAAGGAAGGCCAGGAATTCCAACAGGGAAGAAAGATCCCTTCCCTAAACATCTCCCAGTGAACATAGGGAGATACCAGACTAAAGGACCTGTCCAAAAGCTCCAGAACCGGCACCCAGCCAGCACACAGAGTGCCCTGCTAGGTGCTGCTAGCAGGTTTCCTAGGTGGGAAGTGCCAGAGAGTTTCTGAACAAAGGACAAGGCTGTTGCCTACAAACACTCTCCTCAGTTTTGGGCCATCCGCCTTAAAGGACGACACGAGCATTGTGAAGAAGCTAGGAGTGCCACAGCAAGCATTAATCAGCGTCCATCTTTTAAGGACATTTTCGAGGCAGCCGAGCCCTCGAACCACAACCAGCTGCATCACTGACTGTTGTCAGGCTGCAGTCACTAAAGCCGTTTGAGAAGCCTCGACCAGCGTTCCAGATTTGCCAACCAGCACAGAGACAACGATTCTTGATCCCGCGCCGCCGTGTAGGCCAGCCTGCACCCGCCCGTCCAGCCTTGCTTTCGCCTGCCGCCTGATAACCGCAGCTGTCTCCCATCTTGAACTCTGTCACAGGAGCAGCAAAGCGTCCTGGAACCGGCTCGATGCTGACGAGCATCAAGATCATCTCAAGCACCATGTAAATTGTGGTTCTGTCTAGGGCTGTACCGAACTTCGGCTTCGAGTCCCTATTCTGCCAAAGTTCGGCTGAAATACAGCTATCCGGCTTCGGCAGAATAGTTTCTGTGTAGGGACTCAAAGCCGAAGTCCACTTTCTATGATTAGCTGCCCTTTGGGAGAGGACAGCCAATCATAGAAAGTTTTACAGTGTTCAGGCTGCAGAAGCCAAACAAGCTGTTTGCCTATTGGCTTCTGCAGCCTGACTACAGAGGAACCAGCCTAACGTGTTGAAATAGGAAGCAAGGGAAGGGAACAGTTCTTCCCTTCCCTCGCTTACTATGCCAACGGACGGGCTCCAGCAGATGCCAGCACCCGGACCTGGAGAGATCACCAGGTAAGTGACCATGACCGCCCCCACCCATCCCTCCATCACGGTGAGGCCGCAGTTATATGGTTGTTCATCGGCCACCTGTGCAAAGCCGGTGGCCCGACATTCCCCAGAGTCATGAGTATGCCGGGGCACTTTGCCGACCCCGGCGGCCTCGATTTCAAATGTGCCCCCCCATCACAGTGAGGCAGCGGGGGTGCCCTGCACCCCCGCGGTCTCACTGAAATAATTTTCTGTATGCTGGTCGGGCCACCGGTGCAAAGCCGGTGGCCCGACATTGCTTTGCATTGGGGAGCTGCTCCTAGAGGCCCCCCCAGAGTCATGAGGCCGCCGGGGCACTTTGCCGACCCCGGCGGCCCCGATTTCAAATGTGCCCCCCTCATCACGGTGAGGCCGCGGGGGTGCCCTGCACTCCCGCATTCTCACTGCAATAATTTTCTGTATGCTGGTCGGGCCACTGGAGCAAAGCCAGTGGCCCGACATTGCTTTGCATTGGGGGGCCACTCCTACAGGAGCGGCCCCCCCCCCAGACTCATGAGGCCGCCGGGGCACTTTGCCCACCCCGGTGGCCTCGATTTGAAATGTGCCCCCCGCCCCTTCAGCACGGTGAGGCCACGGGGCCACAGGGAACCCCCGCAGCCTCACCGCAATAATATTGTTGTTTGTCGGGCCACCGGTGCAAAGCCGGTGGCCTGACATTGTTTTGCATTGGGGGGCCGCTCCTGCAGGAGCGCCCCCCCAGACTCAGGAGGTCGCCGGGGCACTTTGCCCACCCCGGCGGCCTCGCTTTGAAATGTGCCCCCCCCCCCATGTCCCCTCAACAACTATTCAGCTCACTATTCGGCTCTGGCCGAATAGTTGACAAACTATTCGGTATTCGGCCGAATACTAAATATGCTATTCGATACAGCCCTAGTTCTGTCCCCCTGATCCTTCTCTGACGGCCCCTAGTGACATTTACGACCCCTTGCTCTCTTCGTGCTATAACCAAATAACCTTGAACAGTTCAGACTGATTGCTTTACCCACTACCCTCCTGTCAGTATCCAGAGTGTATTCCTTTCCTTCATGAAACTGTCTGTCCTTTGTGTTCCTTTACAGGGTGGGTGTATTTTGTAGTGTGCTAGAACTGTCTGTTGTAATAATAATAAAGTAGATATTTGTATACAACCTTGACCAGACAGTCCCTTTTATCAATGGGTAATAATTGTATTTTTGCTGTGTTGCAACTAACCAGCGATCCACGACCTTGCAGAGATAAGCCTGCCATTCCGTCCATGTTACCAAAATTGGACAAGGAGGTTTATAATTGACTTGTGTTTCCAATCTGTTCAGATCCCTTTTGGTGTACTAGACGTTTGGGGCTGATTGATGGTTTAGAAGCCGATATTTATTCCTGGACCACTGGTACCCCCTTTGAGAGCACCCAAAAGCATCTACCAAGCTCAGGGGCTATGCCCTTCACAGAGTGTACCAGTGTACCAGCGAACCAGTACCCGAGAGAACCCATGAACTTTTGGTCCAAGTTGGACAGGGATGTGATGTACAGACCGGGGACAAGAGTGAAGCGTGTCATGGCGCATAGGTCATGACGTGTTTGTATTGGAGGCACTAATAAAGAAGCACAAGCCCCGGAAATGGGGAGCGGGTAAGTGTATGTATGAAACTAAGCAAAGTGCACAGCCTTTTCTTTAGCTGCGGCCGTGAGCTAGCCCCAGGGCTTGTGCCAAGGTCACATGTTATGGCCATGTGACTCAGTAGTAATAAAAGAGACATGCCATTTCCGGCTCATCAGTTGATGTAATGGAGCCCTGCCTGCTGTGTGTGTTATTACTGCAGCACAAAGCTGGCGCTGCATAGCAGGCAGAGGGCCTGCTGCTGCAGGGCCCTCCACACGGACAGTGTCCCTGCTGGGCAACACTATACATGATGACCCCTCCCCCCCTTATGTCTTCAGAGCCCCTGATGGGCAACTCTGCATCCACGTGGTCCTAGAGTACCTGATGGGCAACTCTGCAGTGAGGTGCTGGTGCCCCTGCTGGGCAACTCCTGAGCTGTCCTTTGTGTTTGCCTGGGTGCCCCCAGGCCATGGAAGAGACCTTGTGCTCACCTTCTGACAGGGTGTCCATTGTCCCGAGATGTCAGCTGGGTGCCCTCAGCTTTGGTCACAAGCAATATCACACTTGCCTCCAGATATGTCCGTGCCCCGTAATTCCTCTTATGCCTGACGCCTCACTTATAGTTCTACCTGTACATGTTGTTCTGCCTCTTTCTGTGAATGGCATCAAGAACACCCTTTCTTTATGAAGTCACGAGAACACGCTCCGTCTGTTTAATCCCCCGTGTGTGTCGGCCCCCCACCTATATGCGCCCCCTTTCCCCAGCACGGGGGGTGCGCAGAATGAAGCGTCGCTTTCGATAATCACGTAATTACTTTTCCATAATGCCGGCAGGAAGCAGCCTCGCGGGGGCCCCCGCTCGCCGGCAGGAGGATGCGCAAGGCTGGGGCTCCGCGAGGCGGCTGGCTTGCCTCAGAGAGAGAGAGGGGGAGAGGGAGAGAGAGAGAAAGAGAGAGAGAGAGAAACCCGATAATCGTGCGGACGTGCTCCGCTGCTGCACGCGCCACAGCCCATGTCGACACCGGGCCTCTTCCTTGCAGAGCTCGGGCCGTGCATTATACCCGACCCACGCTCAGTATCGCACCTGCGCACTCCGGTCTCTCGTGCGAGGTGTGGAGGTCTGCATTCGATGTGCATCTTTTGAAGGTGAAATATTACGACGGCAGTCAGAGAAACATGCGCATTCAAGCTCCCAAGGTGGAAACCGTCTCCGAGGGAAGCAGATTCAAATAATAAACACCGATGCCTTGCTAGATACCTCAGCGCGTTTGCACGGTATAAAGGGTTGGCCTTTAAGAAACAAACCATGTGTTTAAATGTCCATCAAACTGACTGCATGCAGTGAATTTGAAGTCCCCAACCCCCATGACAGCGTTGAGGTTCTCTTTGCAAAGAGAGAGAGAGAGGCCGGCGAAGGTAATCGCGGAGGCTGTGATTAGGTAGACAAAAGTCTTCTTCATTCAAATGCATGTCGGAACTCACAAAGCCAAGTGACCCCATATGGTGAACATTCCTACACTTCCCCGGCTGGATCCTCAATGAATCAAACCACCCAAAGAGCACACACCCCATCTCCATGTCCTCCTGAAAACCAGGCCTTGCTGCGAATTTCTTCAGGCCTACCTTCCAAACTTCCCCATGTCCCCTTTTCCATAACTTAAATTCGATTTTACCTCCCATCCTTCTCTACTTTCTAGGAATCTTGTCTGTATTCTGATGAACCCATCACATCTCAAACCACGTGAGCACTTTAGGATAGAGATGAAAACTCGTAACCAAGTGGTAGACGAGTCCCCAACCCAGGAAAAGCAACATTAACTACAACCTATGCTAAAGCAAATGTGGGGAGAGGGGTGGGAGTACGTGCCAGGACCACAGGCTAAACGTAACTCCTGCCTCTGTGTGGGCTGACAGAGTATCCATGTGACCCTCGCTGGCCAATCAACCAAGTGGGATGGGTCAGGAGTTTAGTAATGCAATCCTTCATCCAAACCATCGGTAAAGTAAACAGCAAGTCCCACAATGCAAAGAAATAAGCTTAACACCTGACATGCTCAGTCTAATTTGAGCGCTACCTAAATGCCAATATTGTACCAGAAAACAACACTGTTTGAAACCCTACCTTATTTTAACATACCATAAGTTACTATACTATTGAGTTCCATTCCATACTATAATACGTACTCTTTCATACCAGGCTATTATATACTATATCATAAAATATAGATAGTGTTAACATAATGTGCGTCATTCAATAACTTACTATTCCATATCACAGACTAACCTTATGTACACTCCATGCTTGCAGTCCCTCTGTGCACACTCCTAGACTTATTGAAAAGTGGAACCCAGGAAGGACAGTTTGTTGCTGACAAGACTTGCACCTGAGCAGTGGGATTGTTTGCTCTGAGGTTGGAGTTGGCTTGGGGGCTCTCTGGAGAAGTATCTCTTATACATCCTATTCTATGGGCCATTTTGCAGCCGTGGCGTTCCATCTATGTGGACTTTTTGTGAGATTGTTCCTCCATCTTTACCTTTTCTGCTCTGCAACTCATCGACGAACCGTGTGCATGAATTTCACAGTTTTCTGAGACCCAGAATGAAGAGCATCTTGGGGGGGGGCATCTTGGCAATGATTGGGACCATGGAAGCTCCAACATTCTCTCTGGTCGACCTGTAACACTGTAGATCTGATTTTCCTATTTGGAGAAGATTCGTTCATTGTGCGGAATTCGACCATCTGCACAGTGGGTGTGTGCTCGCCTGGGCATTTTTGAAATTTTAAATGAAATTGAATAATGGTAGATTAACCTCTGGAAAATGTGTGGAGCTAATCTGCATACATTTACCTATGCTCACCACACAACATATGCATAGACCTGTGTACTCTGGGTGGACACAGCCTACAGTCGCAGTTTCCCGGTCATATTTAGTTGGGATATGACGCCAGGAGTACACCATGTCATCTCAGAAGGGGGAGGGTGTGGTATCCTGGTATGATTGTGGTGAATGGCTGAGCGTATACAAGGGCCTCATAGAATGTTGAAGTGGAGCTTGGAGTGAGGGCGGCCTGAGGATTCTAGAGAGTGTCGGTTGGGACTGGGAGATTGACTGGGAACCAGGGCAGAGGCTTATTACCTACTCTCCTACCTTTCATTGACTATGCTATGTAACCAAGAAGAATAAAGCCCGTTTCCTTGTACACTTACCTGAGTCAGCCTGGTTCCTGCTCCCTGTCATCACTGGCTCAGGATACCTCAGAGGGCAAAACCTGCCCCATGCCATGGCCAGCCTAACGAACAAAGGCTCAATGGATCCGCCCTGCCCTTTTGTTGAGCCCTGTAGCTGGTGGCAGCATTCACATAATAATCAGAGTTTCATTCAAACAGGCCCACAAGGTGCCTGGCTGCAAAGGCTAACAAAGGAGTCAGGAAACCCCAACACCCTGTCATATGCACTATGTCAACCTGATGCCTGCTCTCGCCCTCAGTATTGACAGTGAAATGTCTTGTCTGGGATAGCGTGTTTATAGTAGTCATCCCCCCATGGATACCTCGTTCAGATGGGACGAGTATGTGGATTGACAGAGCCAGAAAGTCTGGTCTTCCTGCAGGTTCAAGGAAGAAATGCTGCTTTAATCAGAAACCATTACCCAGAGCGACCCTTTGATCCACAACAGACAGGAAGATGTGTGGGACTTAGTATTACATGTTTTCACCCCTTTACCTTTTCTGTTGCAAAGCATTCAAGTTATGAGCGCACGCATACAGGAGATTGTTGGTGGGGACCCATGATTCATTCATTAAGGTAGGCGTAGCCTATACCAATCCCTGCAGTCCATTTGGCTTTAAAAGAGGGCTGAGACTCTCTTTTGGCAGATCATATGAAGACTTTGCATGGAAACAAGAAGAACTCAACATTGGACCTTGGCTGAAGGTACAGTCTGCCTTACATCTTCCACCAGTGAAGGAAGGCCAGGACATCCAAGAGGGAAACGAGACCCCTCCCCAAAGCTTTAAGTGGGCCAGGTACAGCTGGGGCCAGGCCCCGGCAGTCTCCCGAAAGGTCTCCGGGGCCCTGCAGAGGCCCACACCGACTTGACCCAGCCAGCCAACACCTCAGGGAGCCAGTGTAGAGGCAGCACGGTTACACAAGCTGCCTGCAGGTGTCAGCACTTCGGTTTAGAAAAAAGAAAAGGTGTCACCTTTTCTTTTTTCTAAACCGAAGTGCTGACACCTGCAAGCAGCAGGCATAACTATGTAGTTTGTGCTGCCTGATGTCTATGGACCCGAAAGAGGAGGAGGACTGGACTGCCCAGCAACTAACTAGTAACTAACGGCATGATGCTGAGTGATGACTAGTTACTCGAAAAACAAAAGGAGAGACTGGGCCCCAGGCCTCCTCCTGTTTCAAGTACAGACCTTCCATTCAAGGAGCCTGTGGTTAAAGCGGGCTCCTTGAATGAAAGTGCTTCCTGATGTGTGCGAGCTGGGGCACACTATTTGGATTTGTAGAGCGCACTGCAGCCCACAGGCATCGAGGTGCTATAAGATAAACGTAAGAAGGCTTGATTCAGGGTTACAGGAAATCCGCCCATGATAAGTAGACTTAGTACAGGGTACAGTACAGGGTACACAGTTACACATACAGAAATAGGTGACCATCAGGTTACTTAGTTACAGATACAGAATTAGAGTCAGGAAAGACATGCTGATTCATACACAGTCTGGTTTTGATGGCCTTGCGAAAGGCCGCATGAAAATCAATTAGCCTGATGTGAGGAGGGAGGGCGTTCCAGTAGGTGGCAGCCATAGTTGGGAAGCTGGTGCCAGCGGCACAGGCTTTGTTTGTGTGTCCTGGGAACAGTTATCATGTTGGAGTAGGGTGTTCTGGATGGCCTGGAAGCAGGGGGTTTGGAGATCCTTTGGACAAGGTAAGGGGGACCAGGTCATGGAGACACTTGTGCGTAAGGGCAAGAGTTTTGAAAATGATCCTTTCTTTGACTGGTAGCCAGTGGACCTGTCTTCTGAGCCCTGAGATATGTTCCCTACGTGAGAGGCCTCTGGCGGCCCTAAGAGCGTTGTTTTGCACTAGTTGAAGTTTGGAGAGGTTTTTACCTGACTGGTGTCACACCTTTTGGGACGTCCCAGTCCCTTCTTTTGTTTAAAAGGAAGGGCTGGGCACATCAAAGGTAATAATGCCAGTGTGCCCCAGCTCCAACTTTTACCAGCTGCCCCCATCCTTAATTGAGGGGGGTGCTCTCGTTAAGGGGCATGTCCTTAGGCCACACCCCCTAACTAGGACCCCCCTCGATTTCCAATCCCACTTAAAGCACTGCATCGCCACTAAACATTTCCCAGGGAACAGAGGGAGATAACTAATCCAGCTGCCCCTCCAGCAGCTCCAGAACCGGTACCCAGCCAGCACACAGCATGCCCTGCTAGGCTCTGCGGCCAACTTCCTATTTAGGAAGTGCCAGAGAGTCTCCGAACCAAACCAAGGACAAGGCAGCTGCCTGCAACACTCTCCTCGACTTTCGGTCGTCCGCCTTAAAGGATGACACAAGTCCAGTGCAGAAGTTGGGAGAAGTGCATCGACAAGCATCTACCCACGTCCGCCTTAAAGGACAGGTTTGGGCCAGTCAAAACCCTCGAGTTGCAACCAACTACCCTGCTGACTGTTGTTATTCCACAGTCGTTAAAGCCATCCGAGACGCATCAACCAGTGTTTCAGAACCGCCGACTAGCAGTGAGACAACGTTTTTCTGACCCTGAGCTGTTGTGTTTACCAGCCTGTAGCCATTCCTCCAGCTTTGCTTGCCGAACTGCCTGCCGCCTGATACCCACAGCTGTCTTCCGTCTTGAACTCTGTCGCAGAAGCTGCAAAGTGCGCTGAAACCAACTCGACCCTGTTGAACACAAAGTACTCCTACAGCACATGATACATTGTGGTTCTATCCCCCTGGTCCTTCTCTGAAGGCCCCTAGCGACATTTAAAAACCTGTTGCTCCAGGGGTGTTGCTCTATTTGTAGAAGATCCGGGGCTACGCTAATGCCAGGACTCGGCGCTAGCTAGACTTTTTGTTGTAGCCCGTAGCCCCTGAGCTTCTATCTGGGGCTACAACCAAAAGACCCAGGGCTATAGCCCCCTCATCCCCCTAGCAATGGCTGTGCATTGCTCCCTTTGTGCTGAAACCAAGTATCCTTGAACTGTTATGATTATTTACTATCCTGACTACTCTCCTGTCAGTATACAGAGGGCATCCCATTTCCTTCTTCGAAACAGTCTGTCCTCTGCATTCCTTGCAGGGTGGGTTGTATTTCGTAGTGTGCTAGAATTGTCTGTTGTGATAATAATAAAGTAGATTTTTGTATACAACTTTGAGCAGACAGTCCCTTTTATCATTGGGTAAAAATTGTATTTTTGCTGTGTTGCAACTAACCAATGATCCA
The DNA here is from genome assembly GCF_040938575.1 of Ambystoma mexicanum. NCBI lineage: Eukaryota > Metazoa > Chordata > Amphibia > Caudata > Ambystomatidae > Ambystoma > Ambystoma mexicanum. The sequence continues at coordinate 507,327,247 of NC_090939.1, forward strand.
CGACCTTGCAGAGATAAGTCTGCCGCTCCGTCCACGTTACCAAAATTGGACAAGGAGGTTTATAATTTGCATGTGTGTCCAATCTGTTCGGATCCGTTCTGGTGTACTAGAGGTGTGGGGCTGATTGATGGTTTAGAAACCAATAGTCATCCCTGGACCACTGGTACCCAGGAAGTTGATTTGTCACATTCATACTACAGGCTTGTTCCATGATCCATTTCATTTTCTTCCCGAAATACGAAAGAGATCTGCAACCCTAAGGGGCCATAGATAGTGTGGATGCGTGTAGTGTCTTGGGATTTTCCACCTCTGCAGTAGTCATTCCTCCCCCATTCCCCACCACCTAATACGATAAGGGGATGGGAATGAGGGATGCTACAAACACAGGGAGGGAAGCAGAGGTGAAAAAATGTTTTGTGACAGCATGGGTGCATGCATAGTCATTCAGCACTTTTATGGCATGTGTCATTGTCGCTCCATTGCATTTGCAATTTCCTGATCCCTACACTCTACCAGGCTTAGTTGGCCCAAACCCTTTACTTTGGCCGGCAGCTGGCTCATAACCAAAAACAGTAAACACATCTGATGATATAAGAATGAACCCTTTACGTCATCACTGACTAGTTCTGACGTCACTGGCAGATAATCTATAAAATATTGAAAGACTTTCACCGACTACAGTGATCATTTTACAAACGATGCCAAGATAGGGCGCCGTGCCTAATGAGGCCATCCTTCTGGAGGCACGGGGGCGTCCAGAGACACTCGGCGCTGCCGCTGCCAAGGGGTTGACTTGAGGCCGCGGCCTCGCTGGCCTGACGCAGCCGCGGAAGACTTTAAATACACGGACGTCCATTTTAAGGCAGAAGTGAAACCCGCCGGCGCGGGAACTGGGGAAGCGGAGACCTAAGTTCCGGGCACGCTCGCACCCGAGGCCGCAGAGCACATGCTGCTCCTGTGCCGCTGCTCCAGCGAGGCGGGAGTGCGTGAATCGCCTCGGAGGGAACGGCCACGGTGCTGCCGCTCCCCGGGAGACGAGCTCGCTGTGCCCGGAAGCCTTGTGCACGTTCGCACCGTCTGCACACAGCACATGATGTCATGTGCGGCACATCCACAAAACATCGCCCCAATCAAAACACGCAGACTGGCAGCTGCTCGACAAGACAGCCCAGCCAGTCCGATGTGTGTGTTTATGTGGTAGGCGTTGGCCCTATCATGCCAAAGGCATGCGAAGGTCAGTCTAACTAACAGCTGCTGGTCCGGGCTGCGAGGGCCACTGGGCTGCCCTCTCTGCATCGTTCGTGCAATGGGTGCGTGTGTGGGCGATGTATGCCCTCCGGCTGTAAGCGCCTAAGTCCGCCGAGCCCCTGGGCATCCGAAGGTGTCTGATCACCTCCAAATAGACGGGGTTGCTAACTCGTGTGCGCTCACTTGCCCTGCCCCCCCACATCCCCGCAACCCCGAAAAGGACCTCCCCCGGTGGTCTGTTCCATTTCCTTAATGGACGGGATCTCTTGCTCCTTCCCGCGAGAGGCTGCGGCACACACAGACAGCCCCCTCCTTCCTCTATTCTTGGAATATGCATCGTATATTTCTTCTGTGGAAGACTCCTTTTCATCCGCCCTCGCGCCCTCTCATGCCTGCACTACCTCCCCTCGCCTTCTTTAAATCTGCCTTCACCCCCCGTGTCTTTCTCTTTCAGTCACACTCCCGCCAATCTCGCTCTCTTTCGGTCTGCCATCTCCCTCCCTTGTCTCATTGCTCCTCTTTCTGTTACACTCCCTCCTATCACTACCACGCGTCCTATCGCCCTCACTCTGCAAGTCTCTCACGTCTATCCTCCACCCTCCTCGCAACTCTCTCTCCTGGCCTGTAGCGTATCCCTCCCCGTATCTCTCAGTCTTTCTCGCCCCTCCCCCTTTGTCTGTCTCCCCATGTCTACTTTTCTCTCCCACCACCTTCACTGTCTTCCCTCTTTCCAGCCCGTATTTCCAACTGTTCTCTCCCCAGCCACCGCTCTACGCCCCCTCGCGTTACCCCCAATCTCAACATCATAGACCCTCCCCCCATCGCCCCTACCCCCCCCCCCCCTCCGGCCCCCTACTTACCGCTAATTGAGAGCATGGCCAGGGCAATTCCTCACTTTATCGCCAACCCAGATCGCCGGTGGTGGGGGAGGGGCAATGCATTCGCCGGTCTATTGGAATACATTGTAAATCACCTGGACAGCTATATGGGCATCGACGACAGCATGCTTTCATGATGTCCCCAATCACGTGGACCGTCGGAAACAGCCGAGAGGGGATTCTGTGCTTGAAAGAGGGAGGCTTGCATTGCAACGGTATTACACAAGACTGCAGGCCATTTTTAACAAGTATGGCCTAATCTCACCGCATTACCTGGGCATCACCTGGGCATTCTATCATGCCATGCTCGGGACCTTCTATCCCACCTCGTGGTTGTCTTGTTCTGTCTCTGCTAACACCGGCAGAAACTCTTCTCAAGTATGGTGGGGTGGTACATCTCACCCGAAGCCTGGGGCATTGCATGCCACCTCAGACCTGGAACATTTTAGTTCCCCTGTTAGCCGGGTCATTTTATCTCGTTTCATATGTGGAATTGTTTTTCTTTAAATAATGTGCATTTTACAATACAAATAGTTAAACAGCACTTCAGTAGCTCACAGTGGACATTCCATCTCAACTCAGATCCAGCCAGAGAACTGTACCCCATACCCAGGACATTCTATCCCAGCGGATGCCCAGGACATTCTATCTTACTTTATACCGAGGCATTTATCGCATCTCATAGGTAGGACATGTTATCATACCTTATGGGGGCATTCCACTTAACCTCACACTCGGGCATTCTAAGACACTTTATTCCCAAATCATTCTAATCTCACCCTATACCTGCCCTTTCCCCCCAAGGCTTTCTACCTCACCACAGACCTGGAGCATTTTACCTCACATCATACCTGGGCATTCTATCCCCAAAGTATTCTATCTCATCTCATACTCTGGACCTCCTGTCTCACATTATACGAGGCATTCTGTCACACCTCATAAACAGGACATTTTATCAAACATCATTATTGGACATTCCATCTAACCTCATGCTCGGGCATTCTAAACCACTTTATTCCCAAGGCATTCTACCTCACCTCGGATCAAATAGCCTGAGCAGGCTATCGCACCTCATACCTGCGCCATTCTAGGCATCTTATTCCCAAAGCATTCTACCCCACCTCAAACGCAGGGCATTCTTTGTCATCTCATAGCCTGGGAATTCTATCTCTCCTCATACCTGAGCCATTCTATTCGGTCTCATCTCCGGAGTCCAACATTCTGTCGCACCTCATACCTGGGCAATTCCAGTCACCTTATTCCCAAGCCATTCTACCTCACCTCAGATCTGGTGCATTCTACCTCGTCTCATACCCTGAGCATTGTATCTCACCTCATACCTGGCCCGTTCCAGTCACCTTATTCCCAACGCACTCTACCTCACCTCAAACCCTGGCCATTCTAGGTCGTCTGATGCCTGGGCATTCTATTCACCTCATCCCCAAGATATTCTATCTCATCTCCTGTCTGTAACACTCTCTTTCATCTCAGACCCAGGACATTCTAGCTCACCTCATACCTGGGCCATTTTATCTCACATCATACCCAAGGCTTTCTATCTCATCTCATGGTTGGAGCTTTATAACTAACCTCATACCCCAGGCATTCTATCCCACGTTATACAAACACATTTTCTCTCATTTCCTGTCTGCTACATTCTATCTCCTACACTGGGCATTAGCTTCAGGCCCCACTTGATAGACAGTCCTGGCTACGTCTCTGGTATGGAGCATTCTATCTAACCTTGTACCCTTGGCATTCTATCCCAATTTATACCCGGCACATTTTATCTCACAGCATGCTCGGCACAACCTGTTTTTGGTCTCACAGAGAGAATTCTGTCTCATTCATGTCTGGGGTATTCTGTCTCATCTCAAGCTGCTGCATTTGATCTGACCTCATACTAAGGAAATTCTTACTCACTTTCTGTCCAGGGCATTCTCTTTCACCTCAGCCCAATGTGCTTATATCTCACCTCGTACCCAGGCAATCTGTCTTACTTTTATAGGAGAAGTTACCATCAAGAAGCCCCCACTCTTCAGGAAGACCCCCAGGATCCTCTTCTTCAAAGGGCATCTCATCCATCTCTGATCACTGCACTCGACCCTACTTACCTCTCTCCAGAGATCACCCCTCCTACGGCTCCTCCTACCCATCCCAGCTCCTCTATTACTCATGCACCCTACGTGTAACCTCCCTGTGTGCAGTGCTGCTTCCCTGACAGGTTTGCACTACATACATACTCTTATACCTAGGGCATTCTATCTCACCCGATACCCCATGCATTCTACCTCATCTCATACCCCGGTCATTCTATCTTCTTTCGCCTCTTGCCTGGGGCTTTTTGGGGCTCCTCAGACCTGGGTAATTATATCTTACCTCATAACCGGGGCATTCTATATCCCATCATGGCGTCTGCCAATCTTTCCGGGAGCTCAGCCTAGCCTTCTAACATGTGAGTATTTAGCGGGGAAGGGAGGTGGTTCCATGGGAGCGCACGAGCGCCGGGTCATAAAACATGCCTTCCAAAAGAGGGTGGTTTGGGATTCTGGTGGCGTGCCTGGTTTTGTATTATTCCTAGCACTCTGCCAGAAAGTCATTAGACGCCGTCACTGACATCACTACTTAAATGGAAAATTAGCGCTGCTGGGTTCCTTCATAGGGCTTTTTCACATGTAGCAATTGCGAAAAAGCTACGAAAACGGACTGCGCCGCCAAAGAGGGCAGATTAAACGCCCTCTTGGTCCCGGGAGGCCTACACTCGCGGGGATACAATTAGGAGCGAATAACATGCCGCAATAATTACAGTGGAAGTTGCCGGTGCACTGGGGTTAAATTGTGGGAGGCTTTCTGAGGAGAATGACTGTGATCACAGAAGGGAGGGACGGGTCAAGGGAGAGTATGGGCTAAGTGCTTCCATCACTCCATGGTGAGTGCTGCTGCCGCGGCCAGGACATGCTTAGCAGGCCCCGCGATGCGAGGAAACGCAGCGAACAATTACAGCCCGAGCTGCACAACTCAGGAAGCAGAGAGACAGGATGTGCGGGGAGGGGGATGGGCGCAAGCAGCCATCTCCGAGCCTGACAAGCCTGCCTTCTGGAAACTGCTGGCTGGGGGCAGCAGGAAGCGCAGGCACCAGCCAAGCCCCGAAGCCCCTGACCGGGCCGGTAGTGTGCACATCCCTGATAGGGCGAAGTGGCCTGGCAGCAGGAACAGGAGGTGGTTTAGAGATACAGGCCTGGGTATAAATAATGCACAGCAAGCAGGCGCTGCGCCAGTGTGTCATTAGAACGAGAGGTGCTCCGACGTGGAGAGGAAGCCATGCTTAGAATGAGCGCGGCCAGGTGGAGGGCAGTCCACGAAACCCAGGTAGGCGGTTGCCTTCGCCCTCTTTGAAGTTCGAAGCTGTGGTGGCACACACTCGTCTGTGTGGTTCGTGTGCGTGGCGCTGGTGGACGTGACGTAAATAAAAGAACCCTCCCGCAGTTCCCCACCCGCAAAAATATGGGTCAGTCTATTAGTAAGTATATCACTCAGGCCTCCCCACACTGTATGGTGTTATTTCCGCCAACGTAACAACTGCCAACGACGGGTCTAGTGTACCCGCGCTCGTTGAGGACCAAAGGAGCTTGATCCACCCATAACAGCGATCAGTCAGGGTGTCCGGATCAGTGCTGGGGGCACCCAACAGGCTCTTCTGCTGCGTGCTCACACAGACGTACCTGGTTGACAGGGGCATCTGGACTTCAATGGAGGTGGGGGCATTCGGCTGGACGGTGGCCTGAGGGCACCAGGTTACACACGCGGGTCTGTGGTCACGCCAATCTGTGGGGGCTGGAGTACCGTGGTCACACAGCGTGAGCCTGGCCGCCCGAACAAAATGCGGCAAGACAGAAGTGCCATTCATAGAGTCTGCTGCTGTTTTGGCGCACGTGCTGGCTGAGACGCCTTTTATTGGGAGCCAGACAAACATTCTTAAAGAAGACAATACCACACTCCTCCTTTTTCTTAACAAACAAATTGAAAACAACATCAATGGACATCAAATCAACAGTCACAAACAGCAATATTTGGTCCCCTTGGGAAACGTGGGGTAAAACATTAAATAACCACATACATTAAGACTCAGTCAGTTCCAAACAATAAAATAACCAAAACTACTATTAGACCTCCCTTTGCTTAGTTTGCGGATGGCGGTCAGAGTTGGTGGACTGCTGGTGGCATATAGGCAGTTCTAACGCATCATAAGGAAAACTTTATTCAGTGTGGAAGGATGGCACTCCAACCAACAGACAGCACCATTGTCAGTTACTGGAACCATATTAAGCATGCCAACAATCTGCATGATCACAGCTTCACACACACATAATTATTGGACCACTTTAAGCACATCAATGACATACAGACTCACAGCATCAAAAGTGCGTATTTACTGAGTCCTCTTTGAGCATTCCTGAGGCTGCAGGAAACCAGTTTGACCCCAAACACCAGGGCGTGACCGGCTCCTGATGCGTGCCCTGGGGCAGCGTGGCCACAAACATGGACACAGTCATGGGGTTTTATTTTAATTTTGCATTTATTTTTTGAATTTGTAAAGCCCACTAACAGCCCTGGGGCATCGAGGCGCTGTTGCAAGAAAGTTTCTTAGTTACAAAGAGGATTGCTTTGCTCAAGGTTACAGAGAGCATGGAACTAACAGATCAGGAAAGTTACATAGGTGGTAGTCCGTTACATACATCATACATTTAACAGTGAAGCATACATAGCGTGAGGAGGCGTAACATGCAGCATGGAAAGCTGCAAAACCCTTCGGACCCGTTTATAAAACAAGAGTTTTGCTGGCTTTCCGGAAAGCTATGTGCGAGTCGATGCTCCTGAGGTGAGGTGTTAGGCAGTTCCAGTGGGTCGCGGCCATGACAGGAAAGCTAGATCCACCTGCGCGAGTCCTGAATGTCTTAGGAATAGTGATTCGGCTGTTATGTGCAGCTCTGGTGGGTCTGTCAGGGTTGGGAGAACACACACTTTTATTAGTCCAGGATTGTTGGGTGCACATTTAATCAACCGGCAACACCACACCCAAAGACATCAGGTCGCAAATCGGCTGTAGTCCTGGTGGTGGGGCAGGCAGCAGCAAGACACTGGTGGCAGAGTGTCTGGGCCACGCTACGCATGCGCACACCAAATGGGAGCATCTCAAGTTAATGTAGAGGCATGGGCCGCCCCTCTCCCCCACGCCGGAGCATTGTATTTTACCAAATGGGGGCCCATGCCGCGCCAGGCAGCGTTTCCTTGCTCAGCCCTCTTATTTCAAGTCAAGATCTTTCAGGAAGTCATGGGCTGATCTAAGATGTCTGCCTCTTTCTCCAATGTCCCCATTTTCATGGCAATATTGCTATTGCCACGCTGCACCTCACAATTTCCAGATGTGTGCAAGTGAACCAAGAACCACTTTTACAATGCACTTATACATTTTTTCCACGTTTGTTTCACGATATAGCATCCACAGTGATAATACAATCCAGATTCCAAAATTGATTAAGAGCTTTCAAGACACATATATAATTGCAAAAGGATATATCGATTGACCATGGCATAAGACCATTGCATTTAGGATCAAATGAGCATTCATATTTTAATTGCTCATTTTGGAATGGTGCACTGCAAATGTTTACACATCAAGATTTAAGGCTGCAAAAATGAAAGCCATCTCCAGCTGGTATGATTATTGTTATAGGGCGGCGCGGCCCAGTTTCTCCCAGGGCAGGAGCTGGGCATGTTATCATGCGGTAGCTCGCCGCGCCCATCCATGCGGCGGCAGCAGAGGCCGCACCGCTTCTCTCCGCAGGTGGGAATAATCGCTGCGGGGAGGTGGGTCCACCTGCCGGGACCATGGAAAGTCAGCATCTCTGGCCGCACCAAACCCATCTCCCTAAGGCAGCAGAGATATGGGCTGCTCCAAGCTACCCCTCCCCCAGGCAGGAGTTTAACTTGCTTCGTTGTGGCGGCGGCCGCGGCGGCGGCAACGGCCGTGCTGCTTTGCCTCTCTTTTTTTCCAAACAGAACAGCTCCAATCACGCAGCGCACTGTTGCGGCCCGGGAACACCAGGGGGATCGCCGGCATGGCAGAGTGCAGGGTTTGCTTTGGTGGAACATGAGCAGCAAAGGTTTACTTGCCTCCTTAGATAATAGAACAAGGTTCCAATCCATATTGCATTTGGATTTCTGCGCTAGAACAAAAAAGTTCAAGGCAGTGTACCGCACTTACTGAACGAAGCACTATTTTTTGGCACACCATACTGCTCATTAACCGTTCTTTTGTCCTTCAAATCGTGGTCACCTTAATGCAATGGACCGTAGTAAAAGGTGTGCACCGTTCATTCGTCACAGACCATTGAGAAGTCTGCCACTTGGAGGTGCTTGCAGAGATGTTTACAGCATGTTCCACTGTTTCTCACATAGTGATTCTCCAAGCCGTCCATGGGTCTGCCTGACCATTTGGGGAGTACTGTGGATCCTGACTGCAATTTGCTTTTACAGACCCTTGCCCTGTGGTTCATTTGACGTGCAAACACGCACTCCTACCATCGGGACTGGCTCTCACTTGTGAGTAGGTATATATTATCTTAATGTATAAATGGGTATGCCCATTCGCTTCCCAATATCTATGAATTTCAGACGCAAAACGGAGCACAAGTGTTTGAGCGCCGGATGTGCTCGGACACATTAGTGGGGATTTTGGGGGATTCGCATCATGGCTTTATGCGGTCTCTCTGCTTTTTGCTGGCCTATGAGCATGTGTTATTTAAGACGCACGTGCTCCTGTTTTCTCCCTCCCCAGTGTGGCTCCAGGCAAGAGGTGCTGGGCAAATTAGAGGAGGACAGCTCGTTGCCACCCAGTGCTGTACATTGGGGGATTGTAAATTAAGCCAGCCTGGCGTCAGCAAACGGGCGCTTAAAGTTCTTTGTTGGCACCTGCATTTGTATGCATCGGTTTTTAGGCAATTGAAATAGTAATGGGGGTTAGCACTTGCATGCCAGGGGAGGGGAGGGATTAGAAGGATGGTGGGGGACTTTGGGCCTCATTACGAGGTTTCCGGTCCGGTAACAATAGTACCGTTATGCTTGCCGGTACCGTTGTTACCGGACCGGCAAAATCTGAGTTGTGCTTGCAGGTGCCTTTCATTCTGCCAGACCTGGCCTGGCAGAATGAAAGGCACCCGCGAGCACAGCAAGCCTGTAGCACCGGCACCGTTATGAACAGTGCCGCTGCTACAGGAATCCCCAATTGCCATTGAGCCTATAGGGCTCAATGGGAATGGGGATATACCGGCACCTGCGAAAGGGCAATTACCAGGTCCGACGGGGCCAGAATACCCCAGTAATTGCCCATTCGCGAGTGCTGGATTTTCATGCCGGTATGGAGGTAGCGTACCTCCAACCTCATAATGAGGTCTTCTTTTGCTCTTTATAGCCTAGCTGGCTGCCTACTGCTACATAGGCGCTGTGCCGCTGCCACACCACACCCATTTTTTACTGGGTCTCGGAGTTGGCCCTGGCAGCCAGAGAAAGACTCCAGTCCTGTGGTCCACAGAGCCGACTCAAGGGGCGATCAAGTCTGGACCGTCCAAACTCACTACAGTGAGTCACTGCCTTTCCAGTAGTTTGAGGTGGTGCCCTTTATTTGCCACACCCATGTACGCCCGCACAACTTGATCGCCCCTTGAGCCGGCTCTGAGTGCAGAGGGAGCACAGCACGTTCAAGAGAAGGAAGGGGTTAATCCCACACCCAAACCAGTGCCCAAATGTGATACCACAAGCAATTCAGCATCTCTGGAGCCAAGGTGGCTACTGTGGATAGAGCGTCTTGAGATATTTATTGCGGCTGCCAAGATTGAGGATACTCAAAAAAAGAAGTCTATGTTACTCTTCTACGAAGGCAATGAGGTACATTAAGTGTTCAAGACACTCCCTCAAGGCATGGGTTCCTACACTGACGCTGGCAATGCTCACACAAACTACTTTACGCCAGCGGTGAACGTGGACTACGAGAGATTTTAGTGGAGACAAGCCACCCAGGGTCCCAATGAGTTGCTGGATGCCTTCTATACGTGGCTGCAACACCTTGCTGCAACGTGTGCCTTCCAGGATAATGAAGGGGAGCTACAAAGACAAATGATACAAAAAGGCTTCGTAACGCAGTCGTGCCTACCGTTACTTCAGATTCTCATACTAGGCCGCACGAATGAGCTGGCCATACACATGGAAGAAGCTATGAAGGGCCTGAAGGTGGAAGAAGCCCAAGCAGTCTGTACCAACAAAGGAACCCCCCCCCCTTCCAGGGGTCCAACAGGAGGATGAGCATCTGTGCAAGCAAACGTCAGGGAGGCTGTAAAGCACCCCTGCGAGTTTTGTGGTGGTGCACTGCCTTACGCACAAAGACTCTCGCCATGGGAGGCCAATGTGGCTGCTCTGAGAAAATGGCCCATTTTGCGAATGTCTGCAGGGCGCCATGGCCTCTGTCATTTACGCATCGTATTGGTCATCAATCGAAAGGTCGGACAGTAAAGGTGGCTAACCTTTCCGAAGATACTCCTGTGGGGAGAGAGGCACAGAACGACACCCTGGACACAGAGGATGTCTTCTTTATATCCGCTCTTTCATTAGGAGGGAAAAACGAGAGATGACAGCCAAGATGTGCTGTAACTATTTGGGTGACCCAGGTACCCTTGTTAATAGATACAGGCCTGTCCAAGCCCAAAATACAGATCTTTGCATATGGAGGAAAGTCCCCAACTCAGCTGGAAAGTGTTTCGTATCCTTCCCATGTGAATGCAAGTGAACGGCCAGATGAAGATGAGGGTGAAATGGACATCCCAGAGATAAATGACCTGGACATCCCACCTATGACGATTGCAAGGAGGGAGTCGGGAGAAGATGATGATCAGGATCCTGATGGCTTCACCACTAGCAAGGTATCCTAAAAGAGAGCACAGGTGTATCCCCAGAAGACTACATGATTGACCCATGAAATAACTGTAGTCAATAGTCAGACTTAGAGATAGTTAACAGCACTCTGGGGTGGAGGCAATATTTGTGTTGGAAATGTGTTGGTTATAAAGATTTGGTTCGTTTGTTTATGGTTAACAAGGGATGTGGTGACGTACAAGCGTCTGTGATTATTCACCCGTATGCGCTTGTGGTACAAGCACAAGCTACATTGTGGTTCTGTCCCCATGTTCCTTCTCTGAAGGCCCCTAGTGACATTTTATGACCCATTGCTCCCCTTGTGTTGAAACAGAGTATCCTACTGATTACTATACCGAGTACCCTCCTGTCAGTTTCCAGATCGCATCCCTTTTCCTTCTTTGAAACTGTCTGTCCTCTGCATTCCTTTACAGGGTGGGTTGGTTTTTGTAGTGTGCTAGAACTGGCTGTTGTTATAATAATAAAATAGATATTTGTATACAACCTTGCCCGCACAGTCACTTTTTATCATTGGGTAATAATTGTATGTTCACTGTGTTGGAACTAACCAACGATCGACAACCTTTCGGGGATAAGCCTGCTGTTTCTTCGAAGTTACCAAAATTGGACAAGGAGGTTTATAATTGACTTCTGTGTTCGGATCCCTTCTGGTGTACTAGAGCCTCGGAAGTCGATTTGTCACGCCGGACCTAATGGTCATGGCAGGTTGCTGCAGCTAGAGACCATCCCAAAGATATGCCGGGGCTGAACCATATAAGCACTTATGAGTAATTGTGCTAATTTTAAAACTGATCCTCTCCTCAATAGCCAACCAATGCAAATCTCTTCTATGTTCAGAGATTGGGTCACCTCTTGGGATACTTTTTACGATACAGACTGCATCATTCTGCAGTAACTGCATCCTATGGATGCATCTCTTAACAACCACACTCTCCCACTCAGTCCCTGGACCGTGTGTCCTATTGGGCATACAGACACCCCATCATTCCCTCCCGAAGTGGAACACCTTGGGCCAAGTCAGGCAGAAGAAGAGCAAGTTTCATCATCCTATACCCCATGATTAGTCTAGTCACATAGCCCCTCCCTCACAGAGCAGTGGCTCATCTGGTGTCCAATAGCTGTCAGCGAATAAAACATACTGTCACTAAGCACGTACAATCACACCCGAAATCCAAGACTGGCTGTTTCCGGCCTGCACACATCAACAGCTCTGGTTTTCCTCCCATCTCTCCATCTTCTCCCTTACCCCCGCTCCCCGCCCCCTCTCGTTTATTCCAGATCTGCGCACCACGAGGTAACCAAAATGGCAGAAGTGTGCTACCTAAGACCACTTTACATTACATTCACAAAAAAAACAGGAAGAGTAGAAACCACGGAATTACAATGAAGAATGGACAGGGAAGTGACGTACGTGAAAAGGCGCACAGCCACTTTATTGAGAATCAATGCTAAATGGCAAATCGCTGTTGTAACCTTTGCTATTTTTCAAAAGTCGGCTGATTTAGTAGTTGCTTACATAATGTGACATTTACAGCACATGGATCGCGCAAATAACTGGATGGAAACAACAGCAGTGCGTGCGTGGTGATTCAACGACCTTGGCTGGTGGATTTATGCATGGAAATCGCACACCCTTGTCAGCCATTCCTCGGAGTTGAATTGTGATTGGTCAGGTACAAGGGGCCGCCTGATTGATGGCCTGGGATAATAGCAAAAGAGTGATTTCACATTTTGTGGCTTTTTTCAGTTTCCGAGAGACCCCCAAAGATAAACGAAGTGAGACCGAATCACACAAAAATCAAGCAATAAACAGTGAATCCGGTGAGCATGTTTCAAGTTTAAAAAAAGGTGTCCAGTTCATTTTTGGTGGGCTTCTGCACCAGCTTCTCCATTGCATACATTAATAATGGATGATGGCCTGCCAGCCCTCGTATGGCTGCTGGAAGGGCATTTAGCCGTGATGTTCTGCCAATGTGAAATGTGGTAAAACATATAATAAACAAAATGTCTATGTCTCTTTAGGGAATAGAAATTTAAGGGGGCAGGAGCGGCTCAAACTACTGTTGTCCTGATTTACAAAAATTACCCTATTATTAATTCTGCAATGGCCTACACCTGACTCCTTCACACATTTTACAGCGCCCCCTGCACTTTGGAATTATTAATACACCCTCTTCCATCCTCTACTTTGCCCAATGGAGCACAGTAGGGGAACAATGATGCACACATAGAGATGCCCTTTGTGAATGGGACACAACTTCTTTTCACGCAAACGGGATTGCTTGCCAGAAAAATAGTTTGGTGAATCATGCCAAGTGGCCATGCCTAGTGCACATTGATGTGTCTCCTTTTAATGGGGCAGTGGAAAGATAGCCCTAGGAGCACATTTTGAGTTCTGCAACAATTGGGCCCTAAGCATAGTGAGAAGAGGCCCTGGAAAAGCACCACAGATTACAGAGGACACACTGTTTACTTTTGAAAACATTTAACCACCGAGTTGCGCAGAACATAACCGTCCATGTCTTGGTGCAAGACCCACAGGGTGTGGAGCAGAGTGGTAGACAGGGTAGGGCCTGAGCGGCAACGCCCACCTAAAATCTGTAAATGCCCACTCAGAAGCACTGTGTGCGCATTTACAGAGGTTAATGTCACTGCAATGGGCCCAACTACATGGGCTTAGCAGGGAGGCATTGCCGACCAGACCGGAGAGAAAGAACCCACACACTTTGTTTTTTGGAAATATCCGTCCATGTGTAATCCTTTAACATTATTAACGCAATACAATCAATGAATTACTGACTTAAACACGACCCTAGTAACCATGAGTATCTTATCATTTTTACAAAGCAATTTTAAAGCCTAAATCATAACGAACAATTTACAATACTTCTTTCCTGTGACAGGCAGTTCCTGGTGGAACACCCCCTGGCGTTTGTACAGCAGTGAGCCCCCCCCCCCCCTATGCTGTCGCGGACCTCCCCGCCATACCCTGTGATCCCAGGAGGCACCCTTCGCTTGTCCGACATCTTTCGCATCCTGGACCCCCCCAAACCCCTTTTCTCGTCCACCTTCCCATCGGATACCCCTTGCCGGGCAGACTGTGCCCTCACCACTGCACCTAACCGGCCCCAGGGTCCCCCTCGGAGGGGTAAATCACTGACCACCTGGTCCCCCACCTGCCACCTGCTCCCTCTCCTCTCCTACCAAAACGGGTGGGTGGGATGGAAACTTGGTAGTGGAGAGTCCAGCAGTTCTGTCTGGTCGGCGGAGAGAGAAAGGCGCGTCAGCTGTTTTCCCCAGGGCGAGATCCAGAAGTCGCCGTCCAGCAGGGTCCAAAAAGGCGAGGTAGAGGAGCTGCTGTCCTCACTCCCTTCGCCACCCCCTTATTGCGGCACCACATGTAGCTCGCCCCATTGATTCTGCTGAGGGTGTGCCCTGCCCCGGCCAACTCCCAGCGGCCAAGCCAGCAGCCGCCCCTCCTCTGCTGCTTCGCTGGCGCCTCCCGTCCCGGCCACTCTGCAGCCCCTCCACTGGGGGAGGGGACCCACTCTCATTAGCTTCAGGCCCCACTTGTTAGACAATCCTGGCGACACCTCTGGAGTGGAGGGCTATTTCCTCACTGCACTTTGACCAATTGCATTATATAGGATTTTTGGAGGCGCGCTAAGCAGTTAAAAATACACATTTGACACATTTAAAAATAAAACAAATATTTATAAAGAGATTACTTCATATAGCAAAAACCGCATTTATCATTGTGTAGGAGAAATGTGCCCCCATATATAAATGCTAAGCGATTCTAACCTAGTCTCCCCACTCCTTCCTCCAAAACAACCAACCTACTAACACGTCTGTGACAGTGGCCATGGGAACAGCACAAGCATGAGAGCCAACGTCAAAGGACCAATGCAGTCAGACTGAGCCAACTCACACGCCAATTTTCCCTCATAGCCATACAGCCCAACAGCCCCTCACCGAAGTTGTGATTACAGGCTGGAGTTTCCTGCTGTTCAATGCCTAGTGCTTTAAGTGGGATGCAAAATGGAGGAGGTTCTAATAAGGGTGTGTGGCCCAAGTGCTGGCCTTGGCCTAAAGAGTGCTGGATTAAAAGAGGGGCACATGGTTTAGGCAAGGGCCAGCTGCCCCAAATATCACATAACGATACACTGCAAAACATACATTTTGGATCACTCAGCATTGTCCCTGTTTGTCTTGTTTGTATCCAGTTTGCATAAGGCACATACATCTCTCTCTGGCTCCATATGTAAATAAAACACTGTCTGTAAATAAACCACTTAATCGCTCATCATATAAAGAATTCCAACAGTGAGTAAATGGCCATAATTCTGTAAATGAATCAACTTCCCCGGCATCAGGGGCAGAATAATATTTCTTCCTAAGTGATCATTTAGGATTTCAGCTGCACCTCTTTCTTTGTTCTGCCATGCAGGGGTAATACATCTGCACCTTGATACTCTACAACTACTCGCCCCTGCCTCCATTGCGTTATGCAGGATTCTGCCACAAAATTAACCCGAAAGATGGGGCTGATATTTTGCAAACATTCTTGAAGGAGGCATTGGTATAAACAAGCGAAAGACTGTTACTTTAAATGTGAATTTGCTGACCAAAGACAGAACTCTTTAAAAAGTGCACCTTTTCACTGGCATGTTTTACTCTAGTATGGGGCAGAGTATATGCTCGGGAAATAATAGGGGGCACTCATGGTATGCACTCTCAATGATAACGTGAGGGAAATCATCCATTACAGTTTTCATTTGGAAACATCTCCTTTGTAATCTATGCAGCACACAGCTGCCTACAAGGGAGTAAAGGGGGAATCCCCAAACATCATTTTGTAATTGATCACCATGAGCCCCCATTCATCCTGAGCCGGCAGGGAAATCACGTATGAGAAAGGGAAGCCGAGAAAAATAGCACCAATGTAAGCTACTTGCTGTTTTGCACAAATCAAAGAGCATTTGTCGAACATATAAATGACAACATTTTTTAGAGTTGACGAATATGTTTGTGACAGTGACTCAAGCCTGCAACCATTTCGAGCACATAATGCACACTGGCCTTTTGCCTTTTTTAAATGTTAACTTATGGTAATACCCTAACAGTAAAAGCACTGCAACCTATATATATATATATATATATATATGTACTCATTTGTACAGCCTCACCCTTTGGGAGAGGGATGATGGCTGTTTGATACATCCCTACTGCTGTAAACTATTGCGACTGCATTGTGCAGGCTGAGGGATCACTAGCTCAGATGAAGTTTTGGGACAGTGCTGGAGCTCCACTTCCGCGTGCACTAGCCAAGGCAACCCATGTCATAAACATTGAGACGATGCGCTTTCTGTCCAGAAGTCCTTCAGCCTGATGTCATCAGGTATCGCTGGATGCCCCACCTCCATGCCCCCTGGCCTCCGCTTCCCTGGGATATGAACTGCACAGCCACCTTAACACAGGTTTGAGCTTTAACTTGCCCGCAGAGGGAGAATCTGTAAAATGATTTGGACAGATACATTGGATGGACATTGTGAACAGCTTGGTAAAACAATGAGGGGGCCTAAGAGCTATGCTGTCGTTCACTGTGGGCTGGGGAAGAATTCAGCATTCAGCATTTCAGGACACTGCCCGACTTTCTGAACCTCAGCGTGCAATTTCTTTCATCGTCAGCGAGATATGAGGTGAGGACTGGCCACTTTGGTCTGCTTTCCTTGAGTTATCATCTAATAATTTAGCTTGAAAATATGCATTTCTTGCCACAGCCTTCAGACTTGCCTCTAAACTAAGATCTACCTATGGCCAGAGTGGAGAAGTGTTAATCGGGAGACTTGAGAAGTTACAGGCAACAGAGAGATTGAGAGGAATAGGACTGGTTGCACGGTCCCTCAGGCTAACTTGTTTTGCCAACACTAACGATGCTTGGCAGTGGGCTTATTGGGGGATCTATGAGCAGGGCTTTACGTGGGCCAGGGCCGACCTCTCAGGCAGCCATTTACTCAAGCGCTGCATGGTTACACTGCTGCCTGCAGGTGTCGGCATTTCCGATTATATGCCTTTTCTTTTTTCTAATCCGAAATGCCGACACCTGAAGTCAGCTGTGTACCAGAGCAGTGCTTCAGCTAAACCTGAGATGGGATGTCTCTTTATTCAGAAACAGGAGGACGGCTGGGTTGGCCAGCCTCTCCTTTTGTTTCGGAATAAAGAGACATCATGCAGCAGGCAGACCATTGCATTCAAGGAGCTAAGGAGCTGTGTGGTTAAAGGGTTGCCTGGGAGGGTCAGTGCCCCCCCCCCCCCACCTCCTACACAACCTATCCCGCGCAGGCATTTCTTTAACCAAGGCTCGTTGAATGCAAGGGCTGGGCTCTTGTTGGGGGCGTGGCCTAACACTCGTACTTAGGCCACGGCGCCTAACGAGATTCCCCCTCAATTTATCACCCCAGTTAAAGCACTGCCTATGAGAATGAGGAGGCTTGAGAGGGTGTCAGGTATACCCGCTGGAACAAGGTGCCTACTATAGCTGTTGTCTCCTCTTGCTTGAGGGTCTCTCGGGTGTAGTTTTTTTGAGTAGAGTGTTCAGGGTAATCCAGACATGAACTCCCAGGTACCGCATCGGCAGAAACACATGCTTGCGGTCGCTGTTTGTTCAAAAGCGATCTGCAGATATTTCAGTGCTGGACGGACCTTGTGGGAGGCATCAGCCTGATATGGAAATAGATTTTCTCCCCAGAGAAAGGCACTAAAAGCAAAAACGTGATTGAGAATCTCCTGAGTTGGCCCCAACCCACAGAACTGGCAACTGCAGCTTTTGTTCACACTTGAATGAGGGTTTCTCCCATTTTGGGTTTTTGATCTGCACGTTTTTAGGTGGTGGGGGGTGTATGATGTGATAGCACGATATTTGTGTTAAAGCTAAAAACCCCCACTGTCTTTGATACCTGCCCTCGTCTTACAAATTGCAAACTTAATATCTTTGCTGCCCTCCGCTTGCACAGTCTGCGTGTAATTGTTATGTTAAGTGAAACAGGCAGATTTCTGTGTCCTGCTGGCTTCACCAATCCGCCAACACTTCCAATCTCAGCCACAGAGTTCATCCTGCCATAGCCACTGGAGCCTCTACGTCTACAGCGCAGACACTAAGCGGTCAGTCAGGCCTGGTGCTAGTGAGCCTAGACCTGGCCACAGTGAGCTAGGAAAGTGTCACATGGTGTCGCCTAGTTCCAAGGAAAAACAGGAGAGCTGCCCCAGCCCTCCCTTCCTTACACTTAATTGAGTTCTTGGCTCTGCAGATAATTAAATTTGTTAGTGAGAGGGAAATCAAAAACGAAAGGTGTTGGGCATGGGCTGTGAACCCAAAGTGGCCCTGACAATGTTTTTCCAAGGATCCCTCCCCCCCCAGAGCAAGCCCAACTCCTCTAACTTGGGCATGAGGTGTTTCTCCCACGTGACCATTTTGAAGATGAGGTGCGGGAGACATGGATGGACCGGGCGGTGTGCATGGGGGAAGAGAGTAAAAGGAGCAGAAAACCAGGGTACAGGCGACAGAGGCGTTGAGGCCAAGGAGAGAGACAGACACATGAATCCCTTTGGAAGGCCTTTGGCCGCATTTATTTACAAAATGCAACAGTAGTGAATGCAATGCAGCAAAGATACTCACAGTTCCATCCCTTACTTATGCGTGAGCGAGTGGTTGTTCCTATCTCTTCCATGCCCAAAGAACGGTCCTGGGGCAATAAGGTGACTCCATGAACCGAACAGACCAGACCCCAAGCCTGCCATAACTGCTTCGGCCCCCAACTATCTGAAACATTTCTCTACCAATGTCCCCAAATGTTTGGGGCAAGTATACATTCAATGCACTGTACTAAATCTACTGCTCACACCCTAGCACTACCCACACTTGCCCTATCCTCAAAGTTAGGGGTGGGGCGGTGGGTGGAAAGACGCATAAATCTTGGCTGCCACACACACATCCCCTTTCTGAAGTATCGAATCTCGAGCGCCCCTGAACAAAGAGCAGGAACATTGCTCCACTTCCCCACTTAGAGGGCGTCCACACCCGAGACACTGCATGCACAAGGACTTCGGGCACAGAGTGGCCGTGCATGAACATGCCTGACAATGACGTCACCACGCTGATCAGCGACGGCCTCAGCTCCCATCTAGGAGGAAAATCTCTCTAACCGTGTCCCCAAATGTCAGGGACCAGTACAAATTCAATGCAATATGCCATACCTGGAACCACAGGGGCCCTGATCTAGCGTTTAGGGGCACTCACCCCAAAGACCTTGGATTCCAGCCCAGCAGGCACCAAGCTGTACTTGTCCTCACTTCCCATCTGAGCCACTTAGAAAACCCTTCCTTTGCCTGCTGGTTCCTGCTCCAGGCGTGGCTGAAGCCAATTGGGCTAGGTTTACTCCTTTTCCGTGGCATTGGCCGCCATCTTCAGGCACCACTTCCTTTGTTCTGTCTTGTGGGATCCTTGTGCACTAGTTGAAAGTTAAACCCCTTTGTCCCGTATTACCCCTCCCCCCCAACGCCATAAAATGAGGTTAACAGAAGACTGTGGAGATTTTACAGCACCGTTTGGAATGCATCATTATCACAGGATGCAATTTGGCCTAGTGTTGGTGGCAGTGGTGTACCAGAGGGTTATGACATGCTTACGAGCTTTTATATACAACACGTCAACTATAAATAAGTGACACCTTTTTTCCCATTCCAGTATGCCCCCTTTCAGGTTCTCAATGAAAGCATGTTATGTCATTTATAAAGCGGCAGATAATATGTGACACAAGCCCCACACCATATGAACTTTGGGCACGTTCCTTTTCACACTCCACCTGGGCGAAATACATGCATTCCAGCCCTTCCGTTTTCCCCAATACACTTTTCACTGTAATCGATTAAATCACATTAGCAGCTGCAGAATGCCCTTACTTTTTCCAGTCCGAGTCCCTACTTGTCAGTCATTTAAAAAGTCTACTAAGCATAGTACCTTCATGTTGCGCCCTCACCGCTGTGACGCACCAATTGGTCAAACCCCTGCTAGGCCGCGGATTGCTGCCACAGGTATGAGAAGTGGTCCTTTGGGACCTTGCTGCCTGCTGTCTTCTGCTCTTTTATTCTGTGGCGGTGTGGGTAATTAATAGAGCCTGATTAGTCCGTTTCTTTCCTTCGTGGCAGTGCTTTTTTCAAGAGGGCATTGGATGCCCATCATTTTCCTCTGTGCGGTGTGTTGGTTAAAGGGCCTTGACAACCCTTCTATTTCCTCCATGACAGCGCTTTTTTCAATAGGATTTGGAAGCCCTTCACTTTACTACATGGCAATGTCTGTGGTTAAAGGGCTTTGGCAACCTTTACATTTCATCTCTTTGGTGGCGCTTTTCTGTTTCCCTGAGCCGGCAGGGAAAGTCCCAGCTGGGATGCACCCAGA
The DNA here is from genome assembly GCF_040938575.1 of Ambystoma mexicanum. Taxonomy (NCBI): domain Eukaryota; kingdom Metazoa; phylum Chordata; class Amphibia; order Caudata; family Ambystomatidae; genus Ambystoma; species Ambystoma mexicanum. The sequence continues at coordinate 507,347,815 of NC_090939.1, forward strand.
TCCCGCCCACCAGGGCAGAGCCTTCGGTGAACCAATGTGCACTGCGTGACGAGCCCCGGCCGCATAGGACTTACCAGGAGCCCGGCCGCATAAGTTCGATGCTCGCACCCGCCCCGTATGGGCCCGGGAGAGCAGTTGCCTCACAGGGCCCCCAGTGGTACTGGCAGCCCCGCTCGTGCCGCTGGTACCGTCAGTGTCGATTCTCAGCTTCACCACCCGCACTGTCTGACAACAGGGCGGGTGGGCTTCCCCACACAGCCACTCCGCCATATTCGCCCGGGCTGCTCCATGCAATGCGGCCCGGGGCTTGGAGCTTCTCCAGTCCACCCATCATGGTGCCCGGTTGGACCGAAGCTCTCAAGCCTTGCCCTGAGTCAGAGACGCTCGCTCACGTGGCCAGACCGCATACTCGTAATGCGACCCATGCTTTCCCTTGTTCCCGGATCGCCCAGACTGGACCCCGGCGGCCCATTGCCTCATTGGCCACACCGCCATTTGTCTGGGGAATCAGTTCACTGCTGTGAACTTGTGCTAGGGGTGCTTCTTCACCTGGGCCGCACCCCACACGTTTCCCAGGGCTTTTGATGGGCTGCAGCTGGCATACACAGCCAGGCCCAGCCCCCTTCCTGATGACCTGGGGGGCCGCTCGAGGCCATGGCCCCGAAGGAACGTTAACATTTGCTCCTTTTTCTCTCTTTTCGCCTTCCTTATTTCTCTGCATATCTTTGTCTGCCATGCTGCGTTTTTCCCTTCCTCAAAATGACACCTTTAACTGTCTTTCCTTCAGTGAATCTTTCTCAGATAAGTACATTCTTCCTGGCACGGCTCCACTGTCCCAGAGTTCTATGTTTTCCCATGGTGGGGATACATGGTTCAGTCAGGCAAGTCCAGTCAAGCACATACACATTCAAATGAATACTTTTAAAACCCCTGTGTCTGTTTCTTAGTTCTTTCTTTTCGCGCTTACTTTACCTTATCCCTTACATGCACCTGTCTATAAGCCCCTACCTGAAAGGGCCCCATTGGGGCCAGAGGTTAAACCCATGATTCTGTTGCCCCAAGAATGCAGCTGTGCACCTCCATGGAAACCCTGCCCACACATGATGGAGACAAAATCCTACTATTGAATTAAAATACTCACAAAGCCCAGAGGTGCACTCTCCTTGGACTGGTGGAGCAGATGGTACAGCTATTTCAGCAACACCCTGAAAACTGTAACACCCCAAATAACAAAAGGGCAGCGCTCAAGTCAAGGAACCACGCGGGTGGACAGCCTCCGCCCATTTTTTGGAGAGGGCAAATGCCGTCCCCATATGTGTTTAAGAAATACATGTTAAAAAAAAACTAACAATTGGCTGCAGCAGGAAATCGAACCTTGCACCTGTAAAACGGGAGACTTAACTAAAAGGCCACGGCAATAGTTGGTGCTTAAACTCGAAAATGTCTCCTATTGATATGATATATGACATGTTTTGTTACATGTTCTCGGATTTAAAAGGTGCGTGCATTTTAAACGTATGCAGCAAGGTAATATGAAAGTCTGTTGTCTTGGCAAAATGCAAGCCTGGATGAAGTTTGCATATTTCACTTTGACGTTCCGTTCTGTCACTTCCCAATGCTTGTCAGAGTCCCCCAGCTTTTTTTTTTTTAGGACTCGAGCCCTGCAGAGCGGTCATTATCCCCCGCGAGCTATGAGACAGTTCCTATTGAATTTGCAGAGAGGCACACCCTGATTAGGGAGGCACTATGAAACCTGTACTGCCTTGCACTCCTGGACAATTAGGACATCCACAAGGGTCCCACCATACCCAACCAGAGCACCTGCGGAAGAAAGCGGCAACGAACGCCTGAGCCACGACGCACCTCATTTGCCGAAACACATGCGTAACATCCACCAGATGGGATATGTCTAGCACTGACTAATAACGGGAATTGCCTGGGCCTAGTAACTGTAAAGAAACAGTGAAAAACGGGCACCCAAATTCTGCGCCGCTCAGTAGCTAAAGCAGACATTCTCTTGCACCTCTTGTATCTATAATCCCTTCAACATGCCCGCTCATCTTCATTCTTTAGCATAGTCCCATCTGCCTGTAAAAAAAACGCCCCACTTGCTTGGCTCGTGCTATCTGCATGCCATCCCTTTCAACAATACAAAACGTGCTATGTTCACTGAACCGCAACACCACCCTTCGATAAAGAAAGTAGTGCATACCATGTGCACCAACTTGCCCTGGTGGATGGAATACCTGCTAAACCACCAGACAAAAAAGCCAAGAGCTTTCAATGGATTCCACTGGGTATTGGATGCCTTAAAGCAAAACATGCAGGACGTTGCTAACTTGCTGCCAGCAGCGTCTGCTGTTCCCGTGAGCCCCACTCAACTTTATGCCAGTTGGGCCCCAGGCTAGAGGAAGCGACCAGAGCAATGCACTTGCACCACAATAGGGCTAAGCAACCAGAACATCAAAGTCAAACCACGAAAAGAAGAGTGTCTCTGTAAAACACATAGAGCTAAAGCATCAACATCAGCAAACGTATTAATCTTCCTTCCTCCCTTTCCTTGTCCCATCCACCACCTGGGACTGCCCAAACACACCATGTGCGGCCTGTGCGTTAAATGTTCCTGGGCGGCCTCCTGCTCAAGTGGGAGCTCACCCGCTCTCGCCGCCGTAGCCTGGTGAGGCCGCCTGACATCACTGCTGTGACTTACGGCCCATCCATAGCTTCAGGGTGACCTCCCTAACTTGGTGGGAGCCACCCACCCTCGCTGCTGTGGCTACTTTACAATCCTTTGGGTGGCCCTGTGCACTGGGTGCTGTCCACATCACTACGCGCCACACAGTGCTATCTTGATGCCCGTTGTCACAGAGACACCACTGTGTGGGGTAAAATATAGCCCCTGAATGCCAGAAATAAAGAGGCCAGAGTAATTTGTAAAGTCCCATTGAAGTCTAAAGCCAGCACAGAAATGGTGATGTCGGACATGAGGCCTGTTGAACTAAAGACAAGCATAAACCTCAAAGGAAAGAAAGTGGGCTTAAATCTCAAAAGTACGGAGATAGGCGGAATGCATTTCAGCAAGGAAAAGAAAGACATATGTTATGTTATGTTACTTTGCATTTATATAGCGCCTTATGTACCTTTGGTATGGTCTCAGGGCGCTGGCAGGTTGAACGCCCTCGGGAACCAAAGTTCAAGTCAGTAGAGAGAAGTAGAGGGAGTCAAAAGGTGCGTGTGAGCACCGGATATGTGTGCAGCTGGTGTGGCATTCGTGTGATAGCTGCTTCTTAGCGGTAGGTGTGGTGGTTGAGAGATCAAGAGTATGTGTTTGTTCTGGCAGGTTGTTATCCAGACCGATTGTGGTTGGGTTAGGCCTGAGGAGAAATCCTAGGCTGGAGGGTGTGAAACCAGCAGCGTTTAGTTAGAGTGATGGGGAGTATGAGGCAAAATGATGGTATGAGAACAGCTATACCGAATGGTGTCATAGTATCGCTGTGTTCTAGTTGAGTGGCGGTGTAAAGAAGAGAGTAATCGTGGAGATGTGATATGGTGGTTGACCTTAGGTGCTTGCGATCGAGCCCACTCCAATAGTTCCATGTACTCCATCCGTTCCATGTACTCTGACTGTTCTATGCATTACGACTGTTTCAAGCACTCAAAACTGTTCGTTTCAATGCTCTTTCAAATGTTCCATGCACTCCAAACCATTCCATGTAAGTCACGCCATTCTATGCAACCCACTTCGTTGCATGCACTCCAATCCGTTCCACACACTCCAATCCGTTCCATGCACTCCAATCCGTTCCATGCACTCCAATCCGTTCCATGTATTCCAAGCCATTTTATTCACTTAACCATTTTATGCACTGCTCCTTTCATTCATTCTACCCACATTATCCTTTCTCCATGTATCATCCCTCCACATATGTCATCTTCACATGTTCCATCCACTTCACTGGTTCTACCCATTTCACACGTTCAATCCACTTCACCCGTTCCATCCACTTCACCGGTTCCACCTACTTCACTTGTTCCAGAAACATCAGCCGTTCACCTACTTCATCTGTTCTACTGTCCGTTTCAATGCTCTTTCAAACGTTCCATGCACTCCAACCCATTCCATGTAAGTCACGCCATTCTTATGCAACCCAGTTCGTACCATGCACTCCAATCCGTTCCATGCACTCCAATCCGTTCCATGCACTCCAATCCGTTGCATGTATTCCAAGCCATTTTATGCACTCAACCATTTTATGTACTCCAACCATTTTATGCACTGCTCCTTTCATTTGTTCTACCCACGTTATCCTTTCTCCATGTATCATCCAGCCACATACGTCATCTTCAAAAGTTCCATCCTCTTCACTGGTTCCACCCGTTTCACACGTTCAATCCACTTCACCCGTTCCACCCACTTCACTGGTTCCACCCACTTCACCAGTATCAAACACATCAGCCGTTCATCCACCTACTTCATCTGTTCTACCATTTCACCTGTTCCACCGTCTTCACCCATTCTACACTCGTTCAACTGTTCCATCCATATACTTCACCTGTTCCATCCACATATATCACCCGTTCCACCCTGTTCATCGGTTCCACCCAGTTCATCCGTTCTACCAAGTTCATCCGTTCTACCCAGTTCATCCGTTCTACCCAGTTCATCCGTTCCACTCAGTTCATCCGTTCCAACCAGTTCATCCGTTCCAACCAGTTCATCCGTTCCAACCAGTTCATCCGTTCCAACCAGTTCATCCGCTCTACGCACTCATCCGCTTTACACACTCATCCGCTCAACGCACTCATCCGTTCAACGCGCTCATCCGTTCAACGCGCTCATCCGCTCCACCCACTCCACTCATTTAGTTGATTAATCCTACTTTATTGGCTCAGCCCATGTCACTTGTCGCACGCACTCAATCCGTTCCATGCTCTCCATCTGTCCCATGTGTCATGGGTTTTGACCCATGTTGAATCAATAGACTGGGTGGATGTGGGGATGAGCTATCACCGCCCACATTCACGCCAGAATAGGAGAACTGCGCAGTTGGCACAAGACCACTCCAAAGATACAACCTTCTTGTGGGGAATTCATTTTCTTAATCCCAAAAATGGTTCCATTACCAGTACTCACCACTATCAGAAAGCCGGCGTTTTAAAACCACCAGACTTTTGTGTAAAACTGAACAAATGAAACAAAACCAGACCAAGGAAAGACTTGCTAAGTGGTGGATACAATGTAAAACTATATTCTGAAATGACTTGAAGGAAGTAATTATTTAATGTATATGTAAAAATTGTCAGTTTGATTTGAATGTAGAAAACTGGGAACAAAAAGTGACATTTAGCTGAAACCTGGCTTAATGAAACTGAATTCTGCCCGACAACTACCCCCAACAGGAGTTGATACTGGATCAACAGCTGTGTTCCCAGGCCTGGCTGCCAGGCCTGGCTGCATCCTGAGGTCACATGGCCCTGTTGAGTAGATTGGGGGTGGAGCAGCTGGGGACTACAGGGAGTTGAACAAAGGCCTGTCCTGGACTCAGGCAAATGTTATATTGGGGGGCTGTAAAGTGGCTTCCTCTTAGGGGAAACTGGGAGGGGCAGTGCCTCTGCTAGCAGCTGAGTTTGGGGGAAGTGGATAAACCAGTTATTCCACCCTGTGATGTGGGAAGCCACACCCCTTTTTGACCAGGGCATAATTTTAAAAAGATAGATAACTCAAAGTGCGGACTTGTCAGAATTATATAAGTAATATCATTATTTTTGTGATTTTTCTGTGAACATTTTGAGATGCGTTAGGACCCTGTGGTGTATTCTGGGGGGTTGCTAGCGGAAAATAGGGTCTCACTCCAAATGTCTGCATGTTAAAAATCTGACACTTCATCAATTAATGTCCATACTCCTTGCGCACATGTGTGTAATTTTGGGTAAATGTCCGATATTGCAAAACCAGTTAAAAAGCGCAAAATGTTGTCATTTTTGAATGCAAGCCCCCTGGAAGATCAGAGGCGGACAAGCATGGACCATAAGGAATATATAATGTGCACATGTAATTTCAACAAATTGTATATCTGGGAAGGATGTATTTGAATCAAATATAGATTTGTGGGCAAACTGACAAGGGGAGGTTCCTCTGACCATAAAACCTACAGCATCACTCTGACTCACATTTCCTTCCCCCAATCATGGGAGAGGGGAGAATTGGGCCAATGACAAGTAGAGAGGGGCAGGCTTAGCTAGGCCCAGCCACACACCCATTTTCAAAACACATAAAAAGAGACTGCTGGGACAGGTAGAGACATTCAAATCCAGTTGCTGCGGAGCGTTTTGCCGGACCACACAACATCCAGAAGATACCAGTTCCAGACTGACTCCAGCTACATACTCCAGAACATAGAATTTATACTTTAGAACCTAAATCAGAGGCCTAAAACCACAAGCTGAGTTCTCTGAAGCAGGCCTCAAATCATTGCAAGCTACTCACAGCCGGGCGAGCTGCTTGAATCCCTTGCCAAGAACTCTTGCCAGGACCAGTGCAGAGAGATGTCACCTGTCAATTCTGAAGCTGCAAGCTGTCACCTGTCATTTTGAGTTTACGTTAAATCCGGAAAACTACCTTTATTTAATTGTCCGTATCTCTGGGACCGTTTGGGCTAGGAACGAAATTGAACTTTCCTCTGAAAGCTTAGAATCTCAGCTTTCCAACGAACCTAGAACCGACTTGCTACTCCTTATACTTTTGCAGTAATCACGATTCACGCACTCGCGAATTTTACCGCGATTTGCGATTTGGTTAAAAATCCAGCCACGTGTAACCATCAGCAGTCATTTCTTTCCTTGCTAAAAATTTGTTTGCCTCTTAATAACCATCCCTGAATCATTGCTAACGTGAGCCTGAGCTCATCCAAAGTATCTCTCACTCACCCTGAACCTCCTAAAGGGAATTAAAAGCATTTTCAGCATATTTCTCACTTCACTGCCACCACATTCGAAGCACTTGGGGGCCTGTGTTTTAAAACTCATACCTGTTTCCTCTAAGCTTGCTGGGGGGGAACTGAATTTCGTATTGTATTTGATTGCATTCCTGAGAACTGTGTGCTCCTCTTTCCATCTCCTTCCATTTCTTACATTGCATAGGGGAGGGGGGTGAATTGCCAGAGAAGAACAAGTTACTTCTTACCTTGTAACGTTCTTTCGACGGGATGTTCCTCCGATGTATTCCTCATCTTAGATATCTCCTTCCAGCTCTGCTGGCCTTGGAAAATTTTTTCTCTCTCTAGAGGGCGCTGCGCGTCGACGTCCTCCGAGTCGATGTCCCTCGACAGCCGCCGTATCGACGTCAACGTCATCCTGCCTATAAAGGCCGCGCGCAGCGTCCGGTGCTCAGTAGCGTTTTGTAGCCCACAATAATACTTTCTGGACTAAACTAATCACCCTGAAGGAGCGTAAGCTGCAACAACAAGGGAAGTAGAACTGCGGGGATGGATGGGAGGGTCGATGAGGAATACGTCGGAGGAACATCCCGTCGAAAGAACGTTACAAGGTAAGAAGTAACTTGTTCTTCGAAGGGATTGTGCCCTCCGACGTATTCCTCATCTTAGATAGGCTCCCATAGCAGTATTCTATTATCGGAGGAGGGAGTACTGACTTCACGCTGTCTTCGATTGATGAATAGAATGCAGTACAGCCCTTCCAAACCGAGTCTCTTGACTGGAGGAGGAATCCAAATTGTAAAAACGTGTAAAGGTATGGACAGACGACCATGTAGCGGCCGCACAGATGTCTTTAACCGGCACGCCTCTTTTGAAGGCCGATGAAGCTGCAATACCTCTGGTCGAATGAGCCCTAAGGTTTTGAGGGGGCTCTTTCCCTGCCAGTTTATAACATTCCAGAATGGCTAGAATGATCCATCTGGAAATGGTCTGCTTAGTTATTGGTAACCCCAGCTTGTGACCTGCGTAACCTACAAACAGCTGGTCTGCCTGTCTTATCCTGGCTAGTCTACTGATGAAAAAACTTAAAGCCCTCCTAGGGTCTAGCCTGTGTAACCTCTCTTCCTCTTTCCCCGGGTGAAGAGGAGGATAGAAAGATGGTAGGGTAATCTTCTGAGTGATATGGAATTCAGAAACCACCTTTGGGAGGAAATTAGGCTTCACTTGCAGGACAACTTTGTCTTTGTGAAATATTGTGTGAGGGGGTTCACAAGAAAGAGCTTGTAATTCGCTCACCCTTCTAGCAGATGTAAGTGCTATTAATAAAACAGTTTTAAGGGTAAGGAATCTTAACGAACAAGAATGGAGAGGTTCGAAAGGTGTGCCCATCAGGAAAGTAAGTACTAAGTTTAAATCCCATAGGGGAACTTGGAATGGTCTTGGGGGATAAACATTGGTTAACCCCTTTAGAAACTGTATTACCAAGGGTAATTTGAAATAGGATGGTTCTTCCGCAGTACGCTTAAAGATGGATAGCGCTGCGAGATAGCCCTTAATGGTGCCAACTTGAAGGCCTGAATTTGCCAAATATAGTAGGAAGGACAAAACCATTGGTGTACCACATGAAAAAGGGTTGATATTCTGTTCTCTACACCAGCTGCAAAATCTGTTCCAACGGCAGCGGTATAAAGACTTTGTTGCTGGCCTCCTTGCCAAAAGCAACACCTCCATAACATCATCAGGGAGGTCCCAATCCTTGTACCACAGCCTTTCAGAAGCCAAGCGTGAAGGTTGAGGGTTTTGATGTCTGGATGGAGAACCTCCCTTCTGTGAGAGTAGGTTCTCTCTGAGTGGAAGTCGAATTGGAGGGCAGATGGACAAGTCTAGAAGGTCCGGGTACCACGTTCTCCTGGCCCAATCCGGGGCAATTAGGATCATGGTTCGCCGGAATCTTCTCAACCTTCTGATCATTTGAGGAATGACACGGACCGGTGGGAACGCGTACAGAAGCGGAAACTCCCAGTCCACTATGAACGCGTCTCCCAGAGCTCCTCTCGGGGGAAATTCCCTTGAGCAGAACAGGTCGCATTTCCTGTTTAGGCTGGTGGAGAACAGATCTACCTGAGGGGTTCCCCAAAGGGCGAAGATCTCTTGAAGGACTTCCTGAGCTAGCTCCCACTCGTGGGAGACTGTGTTCTGCCTGCTCAGAGCGTCCGCTTCAAGTTCTTCTCTCCGGCTAGGTGAACTGCCGATAGAGAGATTCCTTCTTGGATTGCCCAAAACCTGCACAGGGGTAGTGATCCTACGCCTCCTCTTTTGTTGAGATAATGCATGGTCACCGTGTTGTCCGTCATTATCAGGACGTTTTTCCCTTGTACAGCTGGCAGGAACGCCTTCAGCGCAAGTCTGATGGCTCTCAGCTCTAACAGGTTGATATGTAGTCTGGACTCCGATGGAGACCAACGACCGCTGATGGTCAAGTCGTTGGCGTGGGCTCCCCACCCCGTGAGTGAGGCATCCGTGACTACTGTTATCTCCGGCCAGAGTTGCCAAAAATGTTCTCCTTTCAGAATGTTCTCCTGACAGGGCCACCACTGAAGGTCTCGAGCCACCCTGTCGGGAACCTGAAGAAGATCTGTCATTCTCCCTGACAATTGTGACCACTGAGTCCTCAGTGCCCACTGGAGGGATCTCATTCTCAAGCGAGCCTCTGGCACTAGGAAAATGCAGGATGCCATGAGGCCTAGCAACCTCAAAAAGTCGAAGGCTGAGAGACGTTAGGCATTTTGAAACTTGGTAACCATCTGTAGAATATCTTGAGCCCTCACCTCCGGTGGCGAGGCTTTTCCCAGGGAAGTGTCCAGGATCGCTCCTATGAACTGGAGTCTCTGCGATGGTATCATTTGTGACTTCTTTAAATAGAGGGAGAAGCCCAGTCTGTGAAGGGAGTGGCATACGTGATTTAGTTGGATCTGAGCTTTTTCCGAAGAGACAGCCCTGATCAACCAATCGTCCAGGTAGGGGTAGACATGAATCCCTTCCCTCCTTAGACTTGCCGCCACTACCGACATTAACTTGGTGAAGACCCTCGGGGCGGAGGTCAGCCCAAATGGCAGCACTCGAAATTGATAGTGCGAGTTGCCAATTGCGAACCTCAGGTATTTCCTGTGTTTGAGATGGATAGGCACATGGAAATAAGCGTCCTGAAGGTCCAGAGATACCAACCAGTCCTGGAACTGAAGGGCCTGGAGGATCTGAGAAAGAGTGACCATCTTGAATTTGTCTTTTCTGAGGAATTTGTTCAATTCTCGCAAGTCCAAGATGGGTCTCAGTCCTCCGTCTTTCTTTGGAATGAGAAAGTAAGGGGAGTACCAGCCCTTGTTCCTCTCCGCTACAGGTACCGGTTCTATGGCACCTTTCTCTAGCAGGTCCAAAATTTCCTGCAAGAGGAGCGGATCTGGAGCTTTCTGAGAGCTGATCCCCGGTGGATGACTCTGAGGTATGCGTAGGAGAGGCAGGCAGTAACCTTGGGCAACTGTTTCCAATGCCCAAGCATCTGACGTGATAGTCTGCCATTCCGCCAGATGTTGAGTCAACCTGCCTCCTACAGGTGTCCTGTGAGGGAAGTCCTCAGAGTGGTTTTGGGGCGGCTGATGCAGATGCCGATGATAAAGAGGCACCTGCTGTTGCTGCGGCCTTTGAATATCTACCCCGTCCACCTCGGGTAGTTCTTCTTTGTCCCCTTTGAGCCGGTCGTCCTCTACCTCTTCCGAATGCGGAGTAGAAGCGAAAGGACTTGCCTCTCGCAGAGGTTCCTGTGGGACGAAAAGGTGTCTGACGGATTGCAGCGCCTAGGGATTTTGCTGCTGCTTTTGAAGTTTGCAGTTTTTCTAAACTGTCATCCGCCTTTTTCCCAAACAAAGAAGAGCCATCGAATGGCATGTTCAAGAGCCTGGCTTGTACATCTGGGGCAAAACCAGACTTTCTCAACCAAGCAAATCTCCTGGTTGTTGTACTTGCCGCCATTGCTCTGCTGATACTGTCAGCCGAATCAATGCCCGTCTGGAGGGATTCGCACATAGCGTCTTTACCGTCCTGTATGATATTCAGGAACGCCTCCCTTTCTTCTCCCTCCGGGATGCAGTCAGCCGCTGTAGAAGCACACTCCCAAAGTGTATGGCTGAATCTAGCAAGGGTGCAAGTAGCATTCACAGATTTTAACGCCATGCTACATGCCGAAAAAACTTTCTTTGCCACAGCATTATTATTTTTATCGTCCCTGTCCTGTGGGACGGTAGGATAAGCCGTCTTGACATCGGTAGAAGATGCTGCCTGTACCACCAGACTTTGTGGGGATGGGTATTTTGACAAAAACTCCGGGTCTGTAGAGGATACCCTGTATTTTGTAGAAAGTCTTTTATTTACTGCCGGGACGACATCTGGGGTTTCCCAGTTCGTCATAATTTTCCTCTGAAGAGCTTTATGGAAAGGCACCACAGGATCCTCCAGTGGGCCTTTATCAAGAATATCCGTGAGGTCATCTTGTTGGAAAGATTGTGAAGGTGCAGACCACCCCATAAACTCTGTGATCCTGTCCATCAAGGCTCTATAGGGGGTTTCAGCATGCTCCCCCGGGTCTGGCCTAGCAAACTCCACCTCAGGGGAAGTGTCTAACCCACTTGCCTCATGTAAGGAATCATGAAGATCCTTTAACCTGCGTTCTTCAGAGGAAAAATCCTCTCTAATTGGGGTTACAGGTCCCTGCAACTCAAATGTGTCTTCCTGTTCAGACAATTCACCCTCTTCCAAAATTGAGGACATAGTTCTCAATTATTCTGAACTCATAAAGGGAGTAAATCCCATTTCCAACGTAGAGGGTGCCGAACTTGTCATTATCGGCCTCGAAAACGTCGATGTCGTCGACGCCGACGTCGAAGGCTTCGAGCGTGGCATCGAAAACAAAGGCGGAGGCCTCGATGACCTCGACAGAATTGGGATTCTACTCGACAATCTCGAAGCCATCGTCATCGAGGACCTGGGGATAGTCACTGGGTGTGTCGTGACCGTGACTTTTCTTGGCGTCGACGCTGGTGTCGAAGCTGGCGTCGAGTCGACAGACCCGTGTGTCGAAGGTCCCTTCGACAACGGCGTCGAAGACACCGACCTCGGCGTCGACGGAACCCTTGTCGACGGCGTCGACGGAACCTTCGAGGAAGGTTTGGAGGTCATAGTCCTACTCGAGGGTTCGAGACGCGCTCGAGAGGTTTCCTTCGCCGGGTACTGCGACTCGCGGAGTTTTTGACCTTTGGGTCTTTCGACCAGAGCATCGCTCTCGGCAGTCTTCGAGGGGATCGAGGCCGCTTTCTCGAAGACGCTCATCATATTTTTGCGGAATTCCTCCCATTCAGCCCGGGAACTATGTTTCGTGGGGCAAGGGATTCTTATTCCTTATCTGATAGATTACTTCCAGCTTGCTGGCCTCGGAACTTTTTTTAAGTAGAGGGCGCTGCGTGTCGATGTCCCTGGAGTTGCTGTCCCTCGACATCCTCCGTATCGGCGCTTACGTCATTGTGCGTATAAATAGACTCGTGCAGCGTCCGTTGTTCAGTTCCGTTTTGAAGCTTAAGAGTAGCTGTGCCTGAATTGGTTATTGACCTTGAAGGAGCGTAAACTGCAACTACAAGGGAAGTTTTACTGAGGGGATGGATGGGAGGGCGATATGGAATACGTCGGAGGAACATCCCATCGAAAGAACGTTACAAGGTAAGAAGTAACTTGTCCTCCGACGTATTCCTTATCTTGATAGACTCCCATAGCAGTGGTGTGTAAACGGAGGTGGGAGTAAAATTGTAATATTTCACTTTAAGAATGAACAGAGTGTAACACAGCTTTGCCAAATCTTGTCTCCTGGCTAGAGGAGGAATCCAGATTGTAGAATTTTGTAAAGGTATGTGCGGACGACCATGTGGCAGCCGCACATATGTCTCGAATCGTTACCCCTCTTTGGATGGCCGAAGAGGCTGCGATACCCCTGGTTGAATGAGCCCTAAGGTGTTGAGGGGGCTCCTTCCCTACCAATTTGTAGCATTCTAGAATGGCTAAAATAATCCATCTTGAAATGGTCTGTTTTGTGATTGGCAATCCTAATTTGTGTCCTGCATAACCTATAAACAGTTGGTCTGCTTGCCTTATCCTGGCAAGTCTGCTGATATAAAAACTCAAGGCTCGCCTTGGATCCAGCCTATGTAGCCTCTCTTCCTCTTTCCCTGGATAGGGAGGAGGATAGAATGAAGGTAAGGTTATCTTCTGAGTGATGTGGAATTCAGAGACTACCTTTGGGAGGAAATTAGGCTTCACTTGTAGGACAACTTTGTCTTTGTGAAAAATTGTATGAGGAGGTTTGCAAGATAGAGCTTGTAATTCGCTCACTCTTCTGGCAGATGTCAAAGCCACTAGTAAGACTGTTTTAAGGGTGAGAAATCTTAATGAACAAGAATGGAGTGGTTCAAAGGGAGTATCCATCAGGAAATTTAAGACTAGATTTAAGTCCCACAAGGGAACTTGAAACGGCTTTGGGGGATAGACATAGTTAACCCCTTCAGAAATTGAATTACTAGGGGTAATTTGAAATATGATGGCTCTTCCGCAGTGCGCTTGAAGATCGACAGCGCTGCGAGGTAGCCCTTGTTCGTACCAACTTGAAGACCTGAATTCGCCAAATAGAGCAAAAGATAACACCATTGGTGTACCGCATGAAAAGGGTTCGATATTCTTTTCTCTACACCAGCTGCAAAACTTGTTCCAACGGTAGCTGTATAAAGTCTTTGTTGCTGGCCTTCTAGCCGAAAGCAACACCTCCATGACGTCATATGGGAGGTCCCAATCCTTGTATCTCAACCTTTCAGAAACCAAGCGTGAAGATTGACGGTTCTGATGTCTGGATGAAGAAACTGACCTCCTATCTGCGAGAGAAGACCCTCCCCGTGCAGAAGACGAATCGGAGGGCAGATGGACATGTCCAGAAGGTCCGGGTACCACGTTCTCCTGGCCCATTCTGGGGCAATTAGGATCATAGTCTTCCGGAATCTTCTCAACCTCCTGATCATCTGAGGAATGACAGGGACCGGATGAAACACGCACAGAAGTGGAAACTCCCAGTCCACTACAAACGTGTCCCCTAGAGCTCCTCTCGGGGGAAATTCCCTTGAACAAAACTGATCGCACTTCCTGTTGATACTGGTGGCGAACAGATCCACTTGAGGGGTTCCCCAAAGGGTGAAGATCTCTTGAAGGACTTCCTGAGCTATCCCCCACTCGTCGGAGACTGTGCTCTGCCTGCTCAGAGCGTCCGCTGTCAAGTTCTTCTCTCCAGCTAGGTGAACTGCTGATAGAGAGATTCCTTCTTGAATTGCCCAAAACCAGAGCTGCATCGCTTTTCTGCACAGTGGCAGTGATCCTATGCCTCTGCTTTTGTTGAGGTAGTGCATGGCCACTGTGCTGTCCGTCATTATTAGGACATTTTTCCCTTGTACAGATGGCAGAAAAGCCTTCAGCGCTAATCTGATAGCTCTCAGCTCCAACAGGTTGATATGTAGTGTAGACTCCGATGGAGACCAACGACAGCTGATGGTCAAGTCGTTGGCATGGACTTCCCACCCCGTGAGTGAGGCATCTGTGACTACTGTTATCTCAGGCCATGGTTGCCAAAACAGTTCTCCTTTCAAAATGTTCTCCGGACAGGGACACCACTGAAGGTCTCGAGCCACTTTGTCCGGGACCTGGAGGAGATCTGTCATTCTTCCTGAGAATTGCGACCACTGGGTTCTTAGTGCCCACTGGAGGGATCTCATTCTCAGGCGAGCCTCTGGCACAAGGAAGATGCAGGATGCCATGAGGCCTAGTAACCTCAAAAAGTCAAAGGCTGGGAGACGTTGGGCATTTTGAAACTTGATGATCATCTGCAGAATATCTGGAGCCCTCACCTCTGGTGGCGAGGCTTTCCCCAGGGAAGTGTCCAGGACCCCTCCGATGAACTGGAGTCTCTGTGATGGTATCATCTGTGACTTCTTTAAATTGAGGGAGAAGCCCAGATTGTGAAGGAAGTGGCAGACATAATCTAGTTGGATCTGAGCTTGTTCCGAAGATACTGCTCTGATCAACCAATTGTCTAGGTAGGGGTAGACGTGGATCCCTTCCCTCCTTAGACTTGCAGCCACTACCGACATTAGCTTGGTGAAGACCCTCGGGGCAGAGTCAGCCCAAATGGCAGAACTCGAAATTGATAGTGAGTTGCCAATTGTGAACCTCAGGGATTTCCTGTGTTTGAGATGGATTGGCACATAGAAATAAGCATCCTGAAGGTCTAGAGATACCAGCCAGTCCTGAAGCTGGACGGCCTGAAGGATCTGAGAGAGAGTTACCATCTTGAACTTGTCCTTCCTGAGGAATTTGTTCAATTCTCGTAAGTCCAAGATGGGTCTCAGTCCTCTATCCTTCTTTGGTACTAGAAAGTAGGGGGAATACCAACCCTTGTTCCTCTCCGCTACAAGTACCGGTTCTATGGCACCTTTCTCTAGCAGGTCTAGAATCTCCTGCGAAAGGAGCGGATCTGGAAAATTCAGAGAGTTGTTCCCCGGTGGATGACTCTGAGTGGTGCGTAGAAAAGGCAGGCAGTAACCTTGGGCAACTGTCTCCAATGCCCAAGCATCTGACGTAATAGCCTGCCATTCCGTCAGATGTTGAGTTAACCTGCCCCCTACTGGTGTCTTGTAAGGAGAGACCTCAGAGTGGTTTAGAGGCGGCTGATGCAGATGCCGATTGCAAGGAGGCACCTGCTGCTACTGCAGCTTTTGTACTTTTAACCCGTCCACCGCAGGTGAATCGTTTTTGGCCCCCCGGCTGTCCTCTGCCTTTTCCGAATGCGGTATAAAAGCGAAAGGACCTGCACCTCCAAGAGGTTTCTGAGGGGCAATACGGAGATTGCAGCTCCAAGAGATTTCGCTGCTGCCTTGGATGTTTGTAACTTCTCTAGGCTGTCATAAGCCTTTTTACCAAACAAAGAAGTGCCGCCAAAGGGCATATTCAAAATTCTGGCCTGTACATCTGAAGCAAAACCAGACTTTCGCAACCACGAATATCTGCGGATTGTAGTACTTGCCGCCATGGCCCTGCTGATACTGTCAGCAGAATCAATGCCAGTTTCAAGGGACTCACACATTGCGTCTTTACCATCTTTAATGATGTTCAGAAATGCTTCCCTTTCCTCTCCTTCCGGGAGACAGTCAGCCGCAAATGAAGCACACTCCCAAAGTGTATGACTGAATCTTGCGAGCGTGCAAGTAGTATTAATGGATTTGAGCGCCATGCTACATGCCGAGAAGACATTTTTTGACATAGCGTCAAATCTTTTATCATCCCAGTCTTGTGTAATAGTAGGGTATGCAGATCTACTGTTCGATGAAGTTGCTGCTTGTACAACCAAACTCTCTGGAGTTGGATGTTTGCTCAAATATTCAGGGTCAGAAGCAGATACCCTATATTTGGCAGATAGTTTTTCATTAACTGCCGGGATAACCTCAGGAGTTTCCCAGTTGACAGATATTTTTCTCTGCAATGCAGCATGAAAGGGAACCACAGGATCTTCCTGTGGGCCTTTAAGTAGAATGTCCGTAAGATCATCCTGTTGAAAAGAAGGTGAAGGTGTAGACCACCCCATGAACTCTATTATTCTGGCCATTAAGACCCTATAAGGGGTCTCAGCATGTTCCCTTGGTCTGGTTTAGCGAATTCTACTTCTGGAGAAGTATCTAAACCACTTGCCTCATGCAAAGAGTCTTGAAGGTCCTTCAATCTGTTCTCTTCAGAGATAAATTCCTCTGGTATAGGTGTAGTGGTCCTCTGTAACCCAAAGGGTCTTTCATGGTCAGAATCCTCCCCTTCCTCATATATAGAGGACAAAGCTCTGAAATAATCTGACCTTGGGTATGGCTTAAAGCCCATTTCTAGAGCAGAAGGGGCCAAGCTTGTAGTCACCGGCTGAGAAAACGTCGAAGTTGTCGACGCGGAAGTCAAAGGTTTCGATGAAACTGAAAAAGGCATTGAAAAAGTATGAAGAGGCCTCGAAGAACTTGAGAGGATCGGAATCCTACTCAGAGTCGTCCAGGTTAACAACGACATCCTCGAGGTCATGGTCGAAGCCCTCGGTGCGTCTACTGACTGAGATGTAGTAACAGCAGTAGGTCTGTCCTTTATCGGTGTCGACAGCGGCGTCGAAGACGGCGTCGATTCGACCGATTTGTGTGTTGACGGGCCCTTCGATAAAGGCATTCATGATGCAGATTTATGAGCCGAAGGAACCTTCGACGACGGCGTCTATGACGCAGTCTTACTGCCTTTGCTCGAGGGTTCATGACGCTCTCGGCAGTTTCTTTCGCCGGGTGCAACAACTCACAGTGTTTTGATTTTTTGGGTCTTTCATCCAAGGTATCACCTTTAGTCGTCTCCGAGGGGGTCGAGGCTGCTTTCTCGAAGACGCTAAGCATTTTTTTACGGAATTCCTCCCACTTAGCTGGAGAGCTGTGTTTCGTGGGGCAGGTGACCCTTTCCGGGATAGTGGAAGACGACGAAGAAGAAGGGGGAGATCTACGACGCCTCTTTTTCGAGTGTTTAGATCTCGAAGACTGATGGGAACCGCTTCGAGACCTTGAACAGGAATGTTTCCTGTGACGGCGAGGAGACGAATGTCTTGACTCTGCCGAGGAAACTTTCGAAGAAATTGAAGTTTTAAGAGTCTTACCTCTTTCTAGCTTCCACTTACGCTCCTTCAAGGCTTTCGCCGTCATGGACATACAGTCCTCGCATTCCGAACAGTGATGCTCCGATCCCAGACACCACAAACAGATCCTGCGAGGATCCGTCAATGACATTTTCTTCCCACAATCTCAACACTTTTTGAAGACGGACCATGGGGTCGACGGTTCGGAAGAGGAAGCCATCGAATGAAGATATCTTCGAGGAATAATAGGATAATACTTGAAGACGATTCCGAGGCCCACGAAGCGCAGGAAAACGGAACTGAGCAACGGAAGCTGCGCAAGTCTATTTATACGCACGATGACGTTGGCGCTGATACGGAGGCTGTCGAGGGACACCAACTCGAGGGATGTCGACGTGCAGCGCCCTCTACTGAAAACATTTTCTGAGGCCAGCAAGCTGGTAGTAATCTATCAAGATAAGGAATATGTCAGAGGACACAATCCCTTCGAAATGTATTGTTCTGTATTTCATTGTATATCCCTTCTATAGATTTTTAAATAGTTTTGTACTTTACATTTGAGCCCATCGGGCTTCCCTGTTCCATCCAAATGGAAAACAAAATGTCTGGCTGTGCCTAGCCTGTCAGGACACTGAACATACAAAATGGCTAAACAAACAAAATGGCTTCCAGTTCTAGCAGCTCCAATGCACTGGCGGTATCTTCTCTGCTGCTTCAACAGCCAGTCTGCTACTGCCCCCCTTCCAGAGTGCCTGCCTATTGTGTGGTTGTGAGTCCTGTGCCCCCATAAAAAAGCATTCATTGGAAAGACAAGATAACATTAAATCAACATGTTTGTAGACCAGGCTTCCTCAAACCCCACCATCCATACCGCCCAAAAAGTTCTAATAAATATAATTAGTAAATAAACCGGTTTTACTTAATTCTGGAGGATCACAAAGCAGACGAAAGGATGCATCCAAATTCTTACAGTCATATGGATGTAGTCAATCACTCCCAGGGCCGTCATAAGAGAGAAGCAGGAAGTGGTATACAGTTTAGCCTATTTCAGTGCATAGCATACATACCTCTGTCATTCTGTTCACCTGAAATAATTAGTTTGCTAGAAATAATTTCAGCAGTGTTATGTGTGAATATTTGTCCACTCCTCTTCTTTTGCCGAGTAATACTTAAGCGGAATTTGTATTGGTTTCAGATGTTTTCATAGGGGAAACAGCACAGCGCATTTGGAGCACCATTTATCATGATATTATTCACATATCTGTACTTATATCTCTGAAAACCACGGTTTTCAGGCATTTATTAGCTGAGGCAAGTTACACACAATTGAGCTAGAAAAGCCTTGACTTGGATTATTTCAGTTTGAGTAATACAGACGTACAGTCCATACCATGGTCCCTGCGTAAAAACGACCAGAAAATCGTTGAGCTGCCACATCCTGCAGGAGCAGCAAGTGTTGTAGCAAATAGTCCTGAAAGACTTCCCTATATGGAATTTCAGTAGTTCGTGGTTATTGTGCAATGAGTCCAGTGGAGATGATGCTGGAGCCTGGGTATCTGATTTAAGAAAGACATTTTACTGCACGTCGATGGGGGATGTGGGGTGGCTCTACAATATCATGTTTGTTCTGGGTCTAGAGATGGAGTCTGGAACGTTTGTATGGTATTGTTTCTGGATGTTAGTACAGTGTCTATGACCTTGTATTAATGAGGTTTTTTTTGGATCTGGAAAGGGTGATGTGGACATTTTATTGGTAGTTTATGGTTTCTGAATAGTGATAGTGTGTATTTGGCTTTGTAATGAAAGGTTATTGATTCTGGACATTTCTATGGTGAGAGACTTAATGTTGGTGGGTTATTGCGTCTATTCATGGCCGATTGTTTTTTGCACGATCTGGATCTTAATATCTTAATAGAGTGTTTGAATTCGAAGACTTATTTCTATTGAAGTAGTGTTGTTCTGTAAGGTGTCTGGGAATTTGCATCATTGGAGAATGGTTTCTGGATATTGATATTTTGTTTGTACATTTGGATTTGGATAACAAATTGGTATCTGGGACACCGCATCCATAGTCCCCATCATGAATTTTGACGTATTACCTCCAATTACCTATTCAAACCAAAATACTTTGACAGCGGTAACATTAATTTACTGGATTATAGTCCTAAAGAGTCACTAGTTAATCCCATGCTGGGGTCCCATTGAACCCCATCAAGGTCGTGTGGTATTAGTGCATTTGGTAATGCTGAATGGGTCAATAGCACCATTGGAAATGGCGGTAATATCTGTGCTTACAACCTGGCGTTGTCAGCACACATGGGTTGCAAAACCTGTATTAGTGCAGAGATTAAAACAGGCAGTAATACAAAATATCACCCGTTACACCGTTACCACAAAGCAAATAATGAGGCCCAGTAAGTCATTGCTCATGATTAATGGTGTGGGGTTGTGGCCTTTATATCACTGTGCATTGTTTCTTGATATTGATTGCGTGTTTGGGATTTAGCAACTCTAAATTGTTTCTGGCTGTTTAACAGGCTGCATGTGTTATGTTCCGGCCATGGAAGGTTTGGCAAAAATGGTCCCTTTCCCGATTTAGGTGAGCGATCTACGACTAGAACCGTTTCGCACGGTCTAGTCTTCTTCCAAGATGGCCGCCCCCAGTCAGTGTTGCTATAACAACGCACTGAGACCTACGCTCAGTGCGTTGTATCGCTTCCACTTCCTGTTTGTGACTTTGTTTACTCTGGTTCGTTTCGCCTTCTGGTCGCTCTGGTTCCAGGTCCTTTCTGCGGGAGTTGTTCCCGGCTTCCGTCCTTCCTCGCTCTGCTTCTTTCCGCCCGGATTGATTCGTTTCCATCTTTCCTCGCTCCCACTCTCTCTCTTCCGACCTTCAGTAGATTTAACTCCTTCTTCCTGACTTCGATTCCCAGTGCCAACTCGAATCGGGTCGCTTTATTCCCTTACTTTCCTGTGCCCCTGCACACTCTAAAGCTGCCCTTGGCGCTCTGTTCTGTTTTTCCTCTTCCTTCTGCCTTTCTCTATATACCTTTACCTTTCTCTGGAATTCCACCACCGGAAAGATCAAGCTCCAAGTTCAGCCTGTGTGCTTCAGGGTTTTTTGGTGCCGCAGACGCTTTTTCCCTGATTACTTGGACGGGCTTACTGGGGGTCCCACTTGGCGGGGAGTTCCTCAGTTGCCAAGGTGGCCTCCAGTGGAGCTCGTCCCTACCTCCACGATAAGAAGGTCAAGGGCCAAGGAAAGAAGACTCAGACGACCACTACTAGAGGAAGCAGAGGGTCCTCAAGAACTTTGAACACTTCCTCAGAAACCTCAGGTGAGGAGGGGTCACGGGAGAGAGACCTAGCCGTTAGCAATCTTGACAGTATACAACGCCAGAAAACACCTATGGCTAGCCTGGAACAATATCAGGAGTTGGTGGCCGCCATCCAGGGTCTCACAGTACAAATGCAAAACATGCAGGCAGAGAACAACTCTTTGAGACAACAAGTGGCCGCCCGCAATGAGGATAGAGGAGACCTTCCCCTGATGCCGCTATCGTTTGGCAAATATGATGGAAATCCCAGGGCTTGGAAGGAATTTATGGATGCCTGTAAGGTGTACTTCATGTTTAGACCAAAGACCTTCGAGACAGATAAGGCGAAGGTGGGTTTCCTAATCTCAAGCTTGGTGGGGAACGCGTTGGCATGGGCCACTCCACTAGTGACTAATAATGACCCAGTCTTACAGAATTTTGATCAATTTTCGCAACAGTTTCAAGCAAGATTCGATCGCCCGGAGGTGGTCTTTGCTTCATATGAGGCAATGTTGGACGTCAGGCAGGGTGGTGCAGACGTCCAAACTTATGTTTCCAAATTTCAGAAGCTGGCTTCCGAGGCTGGATGGCCTGATTCGGCACAACAAACCATCTTTAGGAGGGGTTTACACGAAGAACTCAAAGATGAACTAGCTCGGGTTTCACGACCTGGCTCGTTTCAAGAATTGGTTGCCTTAACTCTCCAGATCGAATATCGGCTCAATGAGAGACGCCTTGAGAAGAGACGGCAACGAGGTTAATCTCCCTCGTATGACCCTCCTCCAGCAACCAAGCTGGTACCTAAACCAGAGTCTGTATTTGAAGAACCTATGCAGATTGGATCAGCCAGGGGCCCGCTGACACCTGAAGAAAGACGAAGAAGACGTGAATTGGGTCTATGTATGTATTGTGGGTCATCTAAACATTTACTCCGGAATAGTCCCGATGTGCCTCCCCGGAAGAAGGGAAACGCTACCCCCCCACCCCCCGAGTCTGTGCAGGGGCGACTTCGGGGGACACCATCGCAAGCCCTGCGATCACACCCAAGCCTCAGGTGTAGCTGAGGATTCTCGCTTAATGGTTTTCCAGGTTCGATTACAGTTGTCTACCGAGAAGTCCGTGGAGGTTTTGGCGATGTTGGATAGCGGCGCGGCAGGGAACTTTGTGGATGGGGTCTGGGCTACGGATCAAGGAGTTCTCTGTCAGACTAAACACCGAGCTATTCCTGTCGAAGGAGTTGATGGTACACCTCTTGTTTCTGGACCCATAGTTTCCGAGACCGAACCTTTATGGATACAGATGGGTGATCACCAAGAAAAGATCAGTTTCGATGTGATAAGAGCAGCTCATTTCCCCATTATACTGGGGATCCCTTGGCTCAGCAAGCATAATCCCTACATCAATTGGTCCCTCAACACATTAAGATTTGACTCTGAGTTCTGTCATAAGAACTGCCTTAGTAAGCAGGTACCAGAGAGACAGGAGGGGCGAAGTAACACTCTACAGACTAGGGTTGTCTCGAGCGTTCCGCTGGTCTACCAAGGTTATTCTGAAGTGTTCGAAGACAAGGTTCCACGTCTTTTGCCACCTCACAGACCAGAAGACTGCTCCATCGAGTTACAGGTGGGTGCAGTGGTGCCCTTTGGAAGAATGTTCCCTCTATCTCTCCCAGAAAGGAAGGCCCTTAAGGAATATCTGGAGGAGAATCTGGAGAATGGACTGATCCGGGAGTCACGATCTCCTGGTGGGGCCTCCCTGTTCTTTATACCCAAGAGGGGAACTACAGAACTAAGGCCCTGCATTGACTTCAGAGGTCTCAATAGGATCACCTGTAGAGATCGATATCCAATGCCACTAATAAGAGATATCCTGGAGGCGGTGCAGGGGTCACATCTATTCACCAAGTTGGACCTTAGGGGGGCCTATCATCTCCTTAGGATTAAGGAAGGAGATGAATGGAAGACTGCTTTTAGGACTCCCCTAGGCCATTTCGAATACAGGGTGATGCCTTTTGGTCTGGTCAATGCCCCTGCAATATTCCAAAGATTTATGGATCGTCTATTTTCAGATTTACTATACCGATCCGTAGTTGTTTATCTTGACGACATCCTTATATTTTCTGTACATCAGAACGAACACATCCAGGTGGTAAAAGAAGTTCTGAGACGTCTTCAGGAGAATCAGCTCTTGGTTAAGCTCGAAAAATGTCAATTTCATGCTGACTCTATCCCCTATTTAGGTTTCATCCTATCCAATAAAGGTATCAAGATGGATCCAGGAAAGATCGAGGCCATATTACGATGGCCAGAACCCAGGTGTGTCAAGGAGTTTCAAAGGTTTCTAGGTCTGGCGAATTTCTATCGTCGATTCATCCCTCACTTCTCTAAGATTGTTCTACCACTCACAGCACTATTGAAACAAGGGGTTAGGTTTCAGATGGACTCCGACGCAATACAGTCTTTTCAGTATCTCAAGAGTTTGTTTACTTCTGCTCCCATTCTAATTCAACCTGACCAGACACGTCCCTTTGTTTTGGAGACAGATGCATCGGAGAATGCCATTGGAGCGGCCCTGCTCCAGAAATCAGAGGAGACAGCTGAACATCCGATAGCTTATTTTTCCAAGACCTTGAGTCCTAGTGAAAGAAATTACTCTGTACTGGAGAAAGAGCTTCTGGCAATGAAGAAAGCCTGTGAGGAATGGAGGCACCTCTTACAAGGATCCCTGGAGCCCTTTGTCATAAGAACTGACCATCGTAATTTGCGAGTGCTACAACAGATGGAGTGCACCAACGCTAGACATGCTAGGTGGGCCTATTATTTTTCTCAATTTGATTTTCACCTTACATATCTACCAGGTTCTCAAAACATCTTGGCAGACGCCCTGTCTAGAAGTTGGGACGTTTCTTCTGAGACACAGTCCAGCAACGAGTTGCTCCTTGCCAACAAGAAATTTATCTCAGTGGTTTCTAGTTTTCTGCAGGCAATACAAGAGGAAATTCAGAGCAGCAACCGAGTAGACCCCAATCTCCTTCTCAAAGACGGACTATTATTTCACGACTCAGCTTTATTCATCCCAACACAGAATCTGAGGACACAGGTGCTGAGGTGGTGCCATGAGTCTCCCCTGGCAGGACATAAGGGTCTGAGGAATACGACGGAATTGGTGAGGAGACTTTTCTGGTGGTCAACCTTGTCTCAAGACGTCAAACAATACGTGTTCTCGTGTCCGGTATGTGCAGCGAACAAACCCCAAACTGGTAGACCCTTGGGTCTGTTGCAACAACCGGAGGTACCATCTCAGCCCTGGGAACACGTGTCTACTGACTTTATAGTGGATTTGCCACCCTCGGAAGGTCTTAGAACCATTATGGTCACTGTGGATTCCTTTAGTAAGATGGCTCGCTTTATTGCACTTGCAGGACTCCCAACAGCTCCAGAAATGGCAACAGTATTCCTTCGTGAAATAGTACGACTGCATGGGTTACCCAAAACAGTTCTTTCCGACCGAGGGTCGCAGTTTACATCAAGATTCTGGGCTTCCTTGTGTAAACAAATAGGAATACAGAGAGCACTATCATCGGGATTCCATCCACAAAGTAATGGCCAGACTGAGAGACTTAATGCCACTCTAGAACAATACCTCAGAAGTTTCTGTAACAGGGAGCAAGACAACTGGTCTTCCTTGTTACCCTTGGCAGAATTTTCATATAATAACACATATCATTCTGCC
Source organism: Ambystoma mexicanum (assembly GCF_040938575.1). Classification (NCBI taxonomy): domain Eukaryota; kingdom Metazoa; phylum Chordata; class Amphibia; order Caudata; family Ambystomatidae; genus Ambystoma; species Ambystoma mexicanum. The sequence continues at coordinate 507,372,573 of NC_090939.1, forward strand.
ATAAAGATGAGCCCGTTTTTGTGCACCTATGGATTCCACCCTTCCCACGTACCAGGCCTTCGGAAAGACTGTTCAGACTCTCCCACGGTGGACAGTTTATTGGAAACAATTCGATCCACCCAAAAGATGGCCCTGAAGGCATTGGAGGACAGCCGCAAGAAGACAAAAGAGAGGGAAGATCGACATAGACGAAGTAACCCGGAATGGACACCTGGAACGCTGGTTTGGCTTTCGACCAAATACCTACCTAGATGGTTACACCTTGGCAAATTTGCTCCAAAATACCTGGGACCCTACTCAATCATCAAACAAGTTAACCCAGTAGCATACCGTCTCCGACTCCCCCAGAAGATGAAGAGAATTCATCCAGTGTTTCATACTTCCCCGTTAAAGCCTTATGTGCCGGATTCCTACCAAAGACCCAGAATCCAACTAAGAATACCTCCTGTATCTGAGCCCGAAGAATATGAAGTGTCTCAAGTAGTGGACTCCAGATATTACCGGGGGTCCCTACAATATCTGATCCATTGGAAGGGATACTCAGTGGCGAAACGTACCTGGGAACCCTGTCATCACATCCATGCACCTCGTCTGTTGCGAATGTTCCACAGAAAACACCCTGGCAAGCCGGGGGGAACCCCGAGGAGAAGAGGTCATACTGTTATGTTCCGGCCATGAAGGTTTGGCAAAAATGGTCCCTTTCCCGACTTAGGTGAGCGATCTACGACTAGAACCGTTTCGCACGGTCTAGTCTTCTTCCAAGATGGCCGCCCCCAGTCAGTGTTGCTATAACAACGCACTGAGACCTACGCTCAGTGCGTTGTATCGCTTCCACTTCCTGTTTGTGACTTTGTTTACTCTGGTTCGTTTCGCCTTCTGGTCGCTCTGGTTCCAGGTCCTTTCTGCGGGAGTTGTTCCCGGCTTCCGTCCTTCCTCGCTCTGCTTCTTTCCGCCCGGATTGATTTGTTTCCATCTTTCCTCGCTCCCACTCTCTCTCTTCCGACCTTCAGTAGATTTAACTCCTTCTTCCTGACTTCGATTCCCAGTGCCAACTCGAATCGGGTCGCTTTATTCCCTTACTTTCCTGTGCCCCTTCACACTCTAAAGCTGCCCTTGGCGCTCTGTTCCGTTTTTCCTCTTCCTTCTGCCTTTCTCTATATACCTTTACCTTTCTCTGGAATTCCACCACCGGAAAGATCAAGCTCCAAGTTCAGCCTGTGTGCTTCAGGGTTTTTTGGTGCCGCAGACGCTTTTTCCCTGATTACTTGGACGGGCTTACTGGGGGTCCCACTTGGCGGGGAGTTCCTCAGTTGCCAAGGTGGCCTCCAGTGGAGCTCGTCCCTACCTCCACGATAAGAAGGTCAAGGGCCAAGGAAAGAAGACTCAGACGACCACTACTAGAGGAAGCAGAGGGTCCTCAAGAACTTTGAACACTTCCTCAGAAACCTCAGGTGAGGAGGGGTCACGGGAGAGAGACCTAGCCGTTAGCAATCTTGACAGCATGTGACTAAGGAATATGTTTTTATTTCTGTCGTAGATAGACGAGTAAGCCCTTGTAAAAATGTGTATTTGTTTCTGATTATTGCTACAGAGTCTGTAACAATGTATTGATAGGTTATTGATTCTGCAGATTGATAGGGTGTCTGGCACTTTGTGGTGTTGGGTTGTCACTAGATCTGGATAGGGCATTTCGGATATTGTACTAATAGGTATTGTTTCTGGAGAGTTGTAGGTTACGTGTGACATTAAGTATTTGCTTTTGGATAGCCATAGGGGTCGGAAAGATTGCAATAATGGGTTTGTTTTTATTTCTGTTAATAGATAGGTGTCTAGGAGCATACATTATTAACGAGGAATTGTTTTGGGATATTGAGATGGTGACTGGTACTTTGTATAGGCAGGTTCTGTTCATTATACTCTGGGATAGCCCGTGATTCTCGGAATAGGAACTTGCTGTGTGCACTTCTTCCAGAGGCTCCAGTGATAGGAAAACTGGTGCAATGAATACATTGGGGCAGCTTTGTTGATCAGGTCACTGTAGGGCGGCAGCTATAATAATGCATTTCTAAGCAAGTGAATGCGGCTCCACTAGCAGCGGGTCACTAAAGGATATGCTAATGGCATTTAAATCATCAAATCTTACCCCATTGTAAGGTAAGAAAGGTGCCAAAATGGCACTTTGCCTGGAGCAACATAACTCCTTTCAGGAGGGGCTGGGGGCAGTGTGTGGTCAGTTGTCCTCAAAGGGTGTCCTAGCTCTGGGTCCCTGTGTAGGAGGCATTCTCTCCACCATGGTCTGTTTAGGGGGTCCTTGGTCAAGACCTACAGTCTCCATGGACTTTACGCTGAATGGGCCCCTGTGCAAAAGAGAGCTGGTACCCATGGACTGTGTATTCAGGATTCCTAACTCATTGTGTAGAGTCCGGTAGCTTAGCTTGTAGCCAAGCCTCACTTTCTCTATAGAAAAGACAGCACACTGGCAGCACAGTTTTCTTGGTAAGAGGGTTGAGCTAACATCCCCCACCTTGCGGCACAATCCATAAACCAGGGGCCATTACTGTTGGTATCATTAAATGTTTGGAGATATTAGTAATTCTAACTCTTCCAAAAGGAAACTTTGGTGTTTCCACCCGATTTTGAGTTGTGGTTAGTCCCCATTCTTAAGTCCCATAAGACGTTATTGGTAACTGGGTGAGTTGCTTCCAGAGGTAATGCCTCCATTTTTTGGAGGTCATACCACAATGAATATATTGGAGGTAATACCTCCTCTTTGGTTTGCAACATTATTATAGTGAGGAGTGAATAAAAACTGGAGGTAATTCTTTTACCTCCAATTATTTCAGTTACCTGTAAACTTATACTGAGTCCCTGTTATGGAACATAACAGTGCCTGAAAAGTTTATAAAGAGAAGGGCAGGTTCTTACCAATCTACGTTGATAGTATGAGCTTGTCATCCGTAAGCCATAAGGATTGTTTATTCACAAATGAACGGAACAACTTGGAGCTCAAATGAGACAGGGTACACAATAACGAATCATGTTGCCACTCTATGTCATGGACCATCTGGGTTACATCACGCATAAATTTGAAGCAACAGAAATGTTTAATGTGCATATGTAACACTGCATCCTTTGCACTGCAGGCTGTTGTGAACACGCGTACACTAAGTAATCAATTGGGGTGTGTAGAATGCAAGAATATGCGCAAGAAATTCTTTGCCCCACACGTGACTGATACTTTCCACTGACGACATCATTCCTCTGTCAGTTTTGCTCCTATGCTTTCACTTTATGTTATGTTGACTTCTACTGCACACCGATACCATTTGCATGGTCTCCAGGCACTCACGTGGCTCTGTAAAAAAGAGGGAAGGGTATGTTAGTGAGGGAAGATGCATAGGATAGATTGTGCTCTCTTCTGTTGGTGTTTGCAGAATCAGGAGAAACGGGTGTATGTGCATGTTGGCTTTCTGAGTGTGCTTTGATTGTGTGCACTGTTGTGACAGGAGGGGTAAGGTCCAGTGTCTGGGTTGCTTGCGGTTGTTGAGGTGGGTGTGTGTTTTGTGTGGTGTGCCTTGCCCTACCATGGCTGCCCAGTAGAAGTGTGACTGTGGGCACACAATCGCAGCAAGGAAAAGCAGCATATCCTACGCTGCATGCAGGCCTGGCCGTCCACACACTACCCTCAAGCCATGACTTCCATTCCCACCCCCAGACAACACTATTGGGTGAGGGCAGAACAGGGAGTCACTTGGTGCAGGACGAGACAGGCGCGCAGCAGCTACAACGGAATTACGGTAGGCTCCACTCCCCACCCTATCTTAATTTTTTGGCCATTTCTCTCCATTTTGCCAGTGCTGCGCAGGCAAAATTGAAAAAAAGGCCCAAATATGAAGGAAAAAAAATCTGCCCCTATGCCGGCTCGGGTGCCGAGAGGGCACAAGGGCTGCTTTCTTTTTTCATACTTCGGCATTTCTTCCATTTTGCCCGCGCTGTGTGGCCAAAATGGAAAGAAATGCCCAAATATGAAAAAAAAAATGCACACTGATGGTGACTCACCAGGGCAATTTTTTTTTCTGGTGGAGACAGGGATTTCATGGCCAACCCATGAAATCCCTGGCTCCCCCAGCTCTATACTAGGGAGGTATGCGGTATACTAGGGAGGTATGCGGTTTCTGTGTCTTGTGTGTGGGGTGGATGGACCTTTGGGCTTGTGTGGTACTTGAGATGTATGCCAGAGAGGAGTAAGGAACAGAGGTGTTTAGTACAGTGCAAACTAGCTTTCAGCACACTGGCAATATTCGAAGGGCCACCATACCATTTTCAGCCTAGTGGCTATCCTGGGTGATGCACCTAGGTTCTTTTTTTTTATTTACTTGTGTATAGTCAAAAAAAAGAAAAATTTGACTTTTACAAGAAGAAGCGACGAGCGCTATCAAAAGTTAGACATAGTCCTGTTTTTCAAATGTTCTTCAGTTGCTTGGTGAACCTGAGAAGCTGACATTGTTCCTTACTTTCTTGGCGGGAGTGTCTAGGTTCAATACATTGGTTACGCTCTAAAATGCACCTAAATTCAGTACATTGGCTACACTTAATGATGCATCTAGATTCAATACATTATCTATACAATTCTAGTGTCTGAACTTCAGAAGCAGCGCTATGTAAAATAATGCAATTCTAGTGCCAGCCAAATCAATACCATTCTAGGGTATCTAGATTCAAGAACAGTGAGACAGTGTTGACAGAGATCATCCCAATCCAATTCCGTATCCGGAATCATATATGAAAGACAGTGGCAAAATACGTAGTCCCGGCCTGGCAGGACTGCCCAGGGCGAACAGGCACAACCAGGCAACGAGGAGGTGCCTAATAGAGGGGTCCTTTGCCTTCCACCCTTGGCTGGCCTGGCCGGGCAATGCTGCCGTGGGGTTCTCGATTAAAAGGGCTTTTTTGAGCCCTACACGAATCACGGAGGGCGTGGGAGGAACAGAGGATGGTTGCAGGGGGATGTGGTGCAGGGAAGACACAACAGGGGCAGTGTGCAGGCCTGCCAAGCAAGGCTAAGGAGGGAAAAGGCTTCTAAGCTTACCCTTGAATGGAGGCTGCAGGGGCTGCTACCTGCTCTCGCGGGAGCTCTGGGAGGAAAGGGGCCTTCCGATCACCGTGCGGTGTGGGCGATGCGCTTCCTGGAGCCCTACACCAATCACTGAGGGGGTGGACGGGAGAGGGGAGGGGCGGTACAGGGGAGAATTACAAGGCGAGGGAGTGTAGGGAAAACACAACACGGGCAGCGTGGAGGACTACCGAGGAAGGCCAAGGAGGAAAACGGTCTCGACTCTAAGCTTACCCTCGAATGGAGGCTGCATGGGGCGCTACCTGCTCTCACAGGAGCTCTGGAAGGCTGAGGCTTGTTTTTGTACACGATTTGCAGTGCAGTGTTAACACGAATGCTAATCATTTTGAACAGAAAATATAAGCCCATGCAAAACAATGTGGTTGGGCTACTTCTCAACTCGATTTGGGCCATAGATGGGTACCCTTTTCTGACAACCTTGATTAGTAAAAGGGAGGTCACAGTGGTTCCTCACTGCAAAGGGACACCGCAAATTAATTACCTCGACCTCTGCTTCTGCGAAAGGCTCTGCCACCAGAAGACCCTCCTCTGTAGCCTCTGCAACCACCTCACTCCGATTTGCCTGCCTGGTCCACTTGGATTTGACGAGCATCCATTCATGGCCTGCAGCACATCTTTTGCGTCCTACGGGTTCTCAAACGTGATGAACTTGAAGCCCCAGGAACACTGCGTCTCTCAGTCCTTTACCACCACAACTTCTTGAATCCCACCATACTTGGCAAAATGTTGTTCCAAGTTCTGCTCATCTGTCTCAAAGCTCAGAACACCAACAAAGAGTTTGCCATCATCAGAAGACATGATAATATCGTTTCTGTGTTGTTAGTGGGTCATCATTTATGCCAGTTGTAGTATTCCATCCCTGTGTGTGTTCTGCCTACGACGTCCCTGCCTGCCGCGAGGGTAGGAATGTTTATAGTTGAAGGGGATTCGATTGGTGAGGGTTAGTCAGGAGAGAGAGGGAGACTAGAGTGTGAGCGGCAGTGCAGGGCGCCGAATAGTTATAAGAAATAAAGCTTCTTAATCATACAACGTTTCTGACTGGCATACCTCATTTGGCAACGAGGATTGCAGGCGTCCTGAGGACCCACGAAGAACCAGAAAGAAAGCAGGAACCGAGAGCGGGCACTCCAAGCCATCGCACAGCGCTGTGCTGGCTTGTGCTGCATGGAGAGAGTGAGAGCAGATGCTCCGAACTAACGTTAAACAAAACGTTGGTTTGTGCTGCTGTATACGACACCGCAGGGAGAGCAGATGCTCCGAATCGACGCTTGAAGTCGCGCTGGTTTGTGCCGATCATTCAAGTTTCAAGTCTGATCTGATTGGCTGCTGGGCCAACATCAACACGGATACACCGTGTTTCTAGTATATTGGAGAAAAGGACCCGCCTCGCACACGCGAATCACATGATTCGTTCCTCCTGGAGTCAGGCAGAATGAGGAGTGAACACCAGACTCCTCATTCTCTTCACAGTATTTAAAAAAAATATATATATATACTAAAGAGGTGGTGGAATTTGAACAATTCTAAGCCATAGTAAACACTGAATTTGGAGTAATTTCATAGTAATCCCTTTTAACACTGACACAACCATACAGAGTAATGCAAGGCATTAGCATACAACCCCCAGCGAGTTTCCTCCCAAAGGCTGGACAACCCGTTGTAAATTGGTTGGAATGGAAGGACTTTTGGCTAAACTATGTCCAAACAATTGACCAAGAAGGTCTAACCCCTCATAAGAAGAAATCGCTGCTGCTTCATGCTTTAGGGTTAGAAGGACAAAGAAAATACAGAGAATTACCGGAGTTGTCAGTAGATGAAGCGGGAGATGCTGACGAACATGAAAAATCTATAAGACAACTAGACAAATATCATACCCCTGAGACTAATGTAGCGATAAACAGGTATAATTTCTACACAAGGACTCAGAAGGAGCACAAATCTATTGAAGATTATGTGTCAGCTTTAAGAGTGTTGTCACGCACATGTCGTTTTGGCAATGGGATCACACTGGATGAACTTATTAGAGACCAAATCACCATACATGCAAAAGATAGCTTGGTTCAGGAGAGACTGTGGATGGTAGGAAACCCATCCTTGCCGGAAACTATGGCCATTGCCAAGCGAATAGAGCACAGCCATCTATGTTCCAAAGAAATAAAAAATAAAAAACAGGAGGCTGCTTTGAACATGCAACAACAGAATGACAAATCCTCATTAGACTCAGCAGAACAAGACATGGTCAACGCACTGAGGACAAGGGAACGAGCAGAAAACCATGCTGTCAAGAACAATAGGTCTAGAGGATGTGAAAACAAAGGACAGTCAGTCAGAGGGAAAGGTTGGGTGAAACCCAAACCCAAACCGAGTACTGCACAACCCAGAGAGGGCGACAGATGTTAAAATTGTGGAAGGTTTGGTCATTTTGCTTATGCTAAACATTGTCCTGCAATAGGACAAAAGTGTGGGAATTGTGGAGTCAAAGGACACTTTGCTGTCACATGCAGACGAAAAAAGAGAATATCTGTCATCCAAGATGAAGATGAAGATTCGGATGAAGAAAGAGTGTTTACCATCCGTGAACCACCTGAGGGAGACTTCAAATGCCCAAGTTGTGTCATAACAATTGACAATTGGAAACCCAAAGTAAAAGTAGACAGTTGTTCACCATGGACGATCATCACAAAAAGAACCTGGAAGAATTTATTGACATGCGGTCTTAAAAGCAAACTATATGAACCAGATATAAAAAAAACCCTGGTGGATTTGAAGGGTCGAAAATCAAGATGATTGGCTGGTTTTCGGGTATCGTAGAATTTAAGGACAGACAAGCAGAGGTGAAGATTTACGTTGCAGAAAAGGGAGTTAACATATTGGCTGGAGAGATCAAGCTGGTCTGCGGATCAGTTTAGATCCTTGTGAAAATGAACACGTTTTGGTTGTCAATACCAGTCACAAGCAGAAAGAAGAAATTAAGACTGTGAAAGGTATACAACAGAAGAAAATGGGACTATTAAAGGACTTTTCACATAGGATTCGCTTGAAGGATGGTGCCGTACCTGTCAGACATGTGAAGTCTAGACCCATACCTTTTGCCATAGCGGACAAGGTTGAACAGGAATTAGCACAGTTGGAAGCAGATGGAGTGATAGAAAAGATTGAATCGTCGGAGAGGGCAAGCCCCATTGTGTTTGTGATGAAGAAAAGAGGGAAAGTTAGAATTTTTGTTGACCTCGAGATGTGAACAAAAACGTCATAGTTGACATTTTTCCGCTTCCTGTAATATCAGAATTGCTAAATCGCATAGGTGGTGCAGATGTGTTTTCTACTCTAGATCTCTCTAGTGCATACCATCAAATATCTCTGACGGAAGACTGTAGAGACATCACAGCATTTGTTACCCCACACAGATTGTATAGATACAAACGCATGCCGTTTGGATTGGCATCCGCGGCGGCAGTTTTTCAAAGGGTCATGGAACATGTGTTGAAGGGGTTGAAGGGAATATTTGTTTATCAAGACGACATCATTGTATTTGGCAAAGGTCGAGAGGAACATGACATGAGGTTGAAGGATGTTTTGTTGAAGTTGGAGAGCGTGGATTTGAAAATTGAAAAGAGTAAATGCAAATTTGGCATGAATGAAGTTGATTATTTGGGACACACGGTTAATGGCAAGGGATATAAACCAAAGAGTGATGCTATGAAAGCAATCAGGGAATCTCCCAATCCCAGTAATAAGGATGAGCTTAGATCATTCCTAGGGCTTTGCGAATATTACAACAAATTTGTTGAGAAATTTGCTAATATAACAGAACCATTAAGGAAATTGTTAAAGAAAGAGGCCAAATTTATGTGGAGTAATGAATGTGACGAAGCAGTAAATTGCATTAAGATAAATCTGCAATTCCACAGAATTGGGTGGGTATGTTTTTGGGAGATTGACCAAAGTTACAGTGGATGCTAGTGGAAATGGTCTAGGAGCAGTGTTATCCCAAATTGATGAAGGCGGCAAGGAGAAGACAATATGCTATGCCTCCAGAGCGATTTCGGACACAGAAAGCAGGTATTCCGTAATTGAAAAAGAGCTATTGGCATGCTCATGGGCTGTAAACTATTTTAGAAAGTATCTATGGGGTTACAAGTTTGTCATACAAACAGACCACAAGCCACTCGTTGAGGTGTTGACTGTGAGAGGAATGTGTAAAGCGTCACCTAGGTTGGCTAGATTAAGCATCAAGTTACAGGATTATCATTTTGTGACAAAGTATGTTCCAGGTAAGAGAAATGTCATTGCAGACTATTTGTCACGCTTACCATTAAAGAATATGGATTTAGAGGCAGAATGTAATGAAGAAATGGTGGTGGTTGTTTTAGAAGTGACCTCTAAGGAAAAATGGCTAGATGAGTTCACTAAAGACGTAACACTACAGATAATTGCAGATTTTACAATGTTGGGTTGGCCAGAAAAGAGATCAGTTGATGGAGAATGCATGAAGTTTTGGGAAGTGAAAGATGAATTGTCCATAGAAGAAGGATTTTTGATGAGGGGGAGTAAATTGACACCAGTCTTCTAGCTGGGCCCTCTTTCTTTGTCGATGTATCTCCTTTTTATGATTTCTCTTGGTTTATCTCTCACATGCTTATCTGTCACATGTTCTCTCTCTGGGATTCTCTTTGAGTTCATGTGCGTCTATATCAGTTGCGATTTCCCGCTCTGTTTCTGCATGCCGTGAGTCTCTTTCTCAACCTGTAAGGTCTCTTGTGTACCGTTTCTCAATGGCAGTCTCTTCCAGGTTCTGTCTCTCTCTTTCATGCACGTTATTCGTACTGCTTTCGGTCTCAGGGCCTCATTACACGGAAGGCGGTGAGCCATGGCGCTATTAGCGCCATGGCTCGTGCCGGTAAAATACCGGCACTGCCTTGGCGGAAAGGGGATTTACCGCCCCATTCCAAGGTTGGTGGGGCGGTAAATCCCCCTTCTGCTATTGCCCGTCCCCATTCCCATTTCTGCCCCGCAATTTTGCGGTGCCGTAATTAGCTCCGAGGTCCCTTAGCGGGTTGGTTTTTAACGCCTGCAAAAAGCAGGCGTTAAAGCACCAACCCACTAAGGGACCTCGTAGTAAGGTGGTAATGGTTAACGGTCACCGTTACCATTAACGGTGGCCGTTAACCATTACCGCCTTCCGTGTAATGAGGCCCTCAGTCTTTGCTTTTCACTTTATTTGGAGTCTCTCTTTTCCCACATGTCTAATCCTATAGCAGTCTCATTCTCACTCTTTGAATTCTAGACTTTACTGGGTCCTCTCTCACGTCACACGGTTTTCTCTTCTCTCACACATATTAACGCCTGCTTCCGTCTTTTCTTGTCTTCCCCATTTCTCTAACAATGGCTTGCCTTCACGGTCCTGCTACTTTTCCCACCAAATGCAGTATGCGCAATTTCATTCGGTATCATTTGCATCCAACCTACCCACCGGCCCCACCCCCAAAATCAAGTTTTAAAGTTTTTTGGTAACATTAGTGGCAGATGGTCTTTTAACACATAAACAAAGAAATTAAACTGCAGAACCATTACACATGCAGGAAACTCATCTATTACAGCTCTGGCCAGGCTCTGTGGGGTAAAATGCATGCAAACCTCCCATTTTGCATATGGAGTGCACCAACAGAAGTGACTTCACAGAAAAGCACATTGCAAGGAGCATCATCAGTCTTTGATACTTGGAGGCACCATGCAAGGGAGTAGTTTCTTACCTGTAACTCCATTTCTCCAGCGTTGGTATCTTTCATGGATTCACATGCTTAGAATATTCCCCGTCGTCAGACTGGGAACCCTCGGTACACATATATAGTCGTTTCCTATAGGAAAAACTTCCGACACTTGTGTGTCCTATCCACATCTACGTCCTCCCCGGGGACGTCCACGCACGCCCCATAGGACGTAATGGTATAAAAGCCCCGCCCCCGCGGGTCCCGTCAGATTTCGACCCCTCCAAAGAAGAAAGGGGGAAACCTGTTTATGCACATATCCTGCACATTGCATTTCGGGGAGGCTGGTGGGCGCATGTGAATCCATGAAAGATACCAACGCTGGAGAAATGGAGTTACAGGTAAGAAACTACTCCCTTCTCCAGCATTGGATCTTTCATGGATTCACATGCTTAGAATAGATTGTATAGCAGTATCCTAGAAGAAGGAGGTGAGAATGCAATGCAACATACATTACAAAACAAATCACTCCCAGTCCAAATATATATATATATATATAGATATATATATATATATATATATATATGCCCGTAAGCAGTAACATATTTCTGATATAAACGTATTCATAATACATACATACATATATCTATAAAGGCGACACATCAAGGAAGGAACCAAACATCGGCAAGGTAAAAGACAACAGTCTCACCATTTGACTTTCCTCATTGAAAAAGATGGCGCAGCACTGCCCTCCCCATCTGTACTTCATCCGCATGCTGCCTTTCCAGGCAGTAATGGCGTGTGAACGTGTGTGGGACTGACCACGCCGCCGCCTGGCAGATGTCTGTCAGAGGAATTCCTGCCCATAGCGCCGCGGAGGAGGCTGTCGATCTCGTGGAATGGGCTCTAGGGTGCCCTTATAGGGGTCTCCCGGCCTTGGAGTGACTAAAAGCAATTGCCGACGAGACCCATCGAGCCAGTCCTTGCTTGGAAATTGCCCTCCCTCTCGTCGACGGACCATATGCGATGAACAGCTGTCTGGTAGTTCTGAGTTCTTGCGTTCTTTGCAGATAAAACTTTAACGCTCTTTTCACATCGAGCGTATGAAGAGCCTTTTCCGCCGTCGACGACGGGGTCGCAAAGAAAGTAGGGAGAGCAATGGTCGAGTGCTTGCGATAGACCGTCGGTACTTTCGGGATGAAAGTAGGATTAGTTGATAGTATCACTTTATCTTTAAAGAATCTCATATATGGAGGGTCTATGACTAATGCCTGTAATTCCGACACTCTTCTAGCTGACGTAATGGCAATTAAGAACGCCAGCTTCCACGATAGGAACTGCATGGATGAAGAGGACATTGGTTCGAAAGGAAGCTTCATTAAAGCCGCCAACACCACATTTAGACTCCACGATGGTGGGAACCGCTTTGTAGGGGGAAAAGTTCTAAAGAGACCCCTCATGAAATGTTTTACCAGTCTGTCGCTGAATAACGGTGCGGAATGTCTCCTTCTCGTGAACCTTGAGATGGCCGCCAGGTGCACCTTGATGGATGACGAGGATAGCCCACTCTCTGCTAGGTGAAGAAGATACGGTAAAACTTGTTCAGGAGTTACTTCCCAAGGCCGTATTTCGTGCTGTGTTTGCCACCACATACAGAACCTTCGCCACTTGCATAGGTATGACTTGTTAGTGGAAGGAACCCTAGCAGCCTGTAGAATTTTCCGGCAATCCGACGAGACTTTCAAATTGCCAAATTCTGCAAAGTCAGGAGCCATGCCGTCAGGTTGAGGCTGTCCGGATTGTGATGCCACACCGTTCCCTTGTCCCTGGATAGGAGATTCGGAACTTTCTGGAAAGTTATCGGTTGTTCCAACGACAGGTGTAGTAGGTCGGAAAACCACGGTTGTCTTGGCCAATACGGTGCCACCAGAATGACCCGGCATTTGTATCTGCGAATCCATTGTATTGTCCTCCGTATAAGGGGAAACGGAGGGAAGGCGTACAGGAACTTGTCTGTCCACGGGAATGAGAACGCTTCCCCTAGGGATCCTTTCTGAGGCCATCTGCTCGCAAACTGCTTGCATTTCTTGTTCTCTTTCGTTGCGAAGAGATCGACTGAGGGGTGACCCCACCTTTTGAAGATTCTTTGCAGCTGAATGGTGCCCATCTCCCAATCGTGTATCTGAGCCATGCTCCTGCTCAGGGAATCCGCTTGTACGTTCTTCACTCCTGGGAGATGGTGAGCCACTATAGATATGTTGTGTTTCAAAGCCCAATGCCATACCTTTTGAGCCTCCACAGAAAGGGTCCTGGATCTTGTGCCGCCTTGTTTTATCAAGTAGAACATGGCTGTCGTGTTGTCTGTCAGCACTCTCATTCTCGACCCCTTGATATGTGGGAGGAATGATTCAAAGGCCCATCTCACTGCCCTCAGTTCCAGTACATTGATATGTAGGCGTGATTCAGTGGGAGACCATCTGCCCTGGGTTTGGTGGTTGTCCATGTGTGCTCCCCAGCCCGTCAGGGATGCGTCCGTGATGATGGTATTCTGAAATTCAGGTTCTTGTAGAGGAACCCCTCTGTCCAGGTTGTGAACGATTTTCCACCATTGGAGGGCTCGGATGATTTTGTCGTCGTTGACGGTTAGCCTGTCTGACCACCGACCCGTGGACTGCTTCCATCTGTCCGCCAGGAATTCCTGAAGTGGCCTCATGAACAATCGACAGTTGGCTACTAGATGGATGCAGGAAGCCATGGAACCTAGGATCGCCACATACTTTCTCACTGAGAGTGTGCCATGTAGACGTAGTTGACTCGTCAGCCGATTGATCTTTGACATTCTGTCTAGGGAAGGCTTCACTATTCCCGACTGGGTTTCGAATTGAGCTCCCAAGAACTTTAAGTTCTTTGATGGCCTTAGAGAGGACTTTTCGAAGTTCACTGCGAACCCCAGTCGTTGCAGAAGCTGTAAGGTAGCCTGTACGCTGTCGTTGGTCGACGCCGAGGAGGATCCCCTCACAAGCCAGTCGTCGAGGTACGGGTATACATGATGCCCTTTCTTTCTCAGCCAGGCTGCCACGGGCGCCAAACATTTTGTGAACGTTCTTGGGGAGGATTTGAGACCAAACGGGAGCACTGCAAATTGGTAGTGTGTCTGACCTACCATGAACCTCAGAAACTTCCTGTGTTTTTGACACACAGGGATGTGGAAGTATGCGTCCTGTAGATCTAGAGATGCCAAAAAATCTCCCACTTGAACAGACCTGATCACTTCCTGCAGCGTGATCATTTTGAATTTCTGGCTCTGTAAGGTCTCGTTGAGGTCGCGTAGGTCGAGAATGGGACGCCATTTTCCGTTCGGCTTTTTTTACCACAAAACACCGCGAGTATACCCCTTGGCCTTTCTGCGATGCAGGGACTAACTCTATGGCACCTTTCTGTAACATAAGTGCTACTTCCTGCAGCAAATTGTCCAGATGTGGTTGGGGTAGGGGTATAGGTGGACACTTCGGAGGTTTGCATTTGACTAGTAGAGAATGTCCGTACCTCACTGTGTCCAACACCCACTGATCTGTTGTGATGTTTTCCCATTCTTTGACGCAGCTTGACACTCTTCCTCCCAGAACGGTGCGCTTTCCCTCATTGCTGGTCTTTCTGTTTGCTCGTCGACGACGAATAGGTCGGTCGTCTCTTGGATGACTGGAAGTTTCTGCGTCGGCTTGAGTTTTGAGAGGCGCGTCTATATCCTTGGGAAGGGTACGCCGATCTGCCGAAGGATCTATCCCTGGGTGTAGAAAATCTTGAGTTGCCAGATGCCCCTCTAAAGGGACGAAAGGATCGAAAGTGTTTACCACCCTGAAGAGCACCCAACGACCGTGCCGTATCCGAATCCTCCTTCATGCCCTTCAAGGCCTCGTCCACCTTTTCTCCGAAAAGAAGGTCACCTTCGAAGGGCATGTCCAATACCTTATACTGCACCTCGGGTCTGAAGTTGGTGCACTTAAGCCAAGCCTGGCGTCTTAGAACAACTCCGTTGTTTATCTGCTTAAAACCCGAATCTGCCAGGTCCACCGCTATGTTAATAGCATGATTCGACGCCTCTTCGCCCTCTCGTACCTGAGACATCGCCGTTCTTCTATGTTCCTCCGGAAGGTGGTCCAGTATAGGGGCCAGTCTGTGCCACATCTCCCCGTCGTACCTGGCCACAATAGCCAGAGAGTTGGCCGCTTTCACAGTTGCAGCACCCACGGAAAGAACCTTCTTACCAAACACGTCTTGGCGCCTTGCCTCATTATCCGGAGGGGTAGAGCACTTGTGTTGAGCCTTGGCTTTCCTCGTCGCCGCTGCCGACACCACTGAATCAGGTGTAGGTTGGGACGAAAGACACTTCAGGGTAGAGTCTGGCACTTTAAATTTCTTTTCAATGCGGCCTTTGACGGCCGGTTCAGAAAACGGGTGACGCATGGTTTGAACACCCTCTTTCCAGACATGATCTAAAATGGGTATTGAGAATATTGAGCGTCTATTCTTACCCATATGATCGAATAGAAATCAGTCCTTTTTCTCCTCCTGCTGGGCCAGGCCAAACTCCTTACATGCTTTTTCCATCATTGAATGAAAAGCGCCAATATCGTCTGGTGGCGATGGGCGAGTGGGGCTCTTTGGTGTTTCCAGTTCCACATCCGAAACCCAGGATGGATCCCTAGATGGAGACAGGGAGATATCCGATGCTGCCCCACGGTCAGATAAAGAGTCCGAAAGCTCACCCTCCTCCTGGACTACTGGAGTCACCGGAACTCCGATCGTTTTGGTTGGACGGTGTGACGGGCCGGGTTCGTCGACGGGGGGGGGGTCGATGCCACAGGTGGAAGCCTTTCATCCAACGATTTTAGCAGCGAGTGTAAGGAGGACAGGACTTCCATGGACAGGGCCGATTGAGAGTTTGGAATATTGGTAAACACCTGAGAGCAGGTAGCTCCTGATGGCGACTTGGCTCGTAGCCCAAGATCTTCCGGGCCCGCAATCCTGAAACCGTCGTCTTCCTTCGAGGAAATCGTCACTGCTTGTTCCTGCAGTAAAGTGTCCGGCAACCCCATATCAAAAACTTCTGGTCTCCAGGCCAGAACTTCGGTCGACGAGGACATCGTCGCCGTCGTCATCGGGTTGATGACGGGGGAAACCAACTGCGTCAGAGGCAGTGAGGACACTGACTGGTTCGTCGTCATCGACGGTGGGCCTGCAGGTGGCTTAGGCGGTCCCGCCTTAACGGTGCTCTCCCTGCGTTTCTCCGATTCTCTACTCGTGGCAGATCTACGAGGATCGCCCGAGGAGGATTTTGGCCTTTCCTTTCCTTGTTTTTTCGACGATGATGATGATGGTATCTTTTTCGAAGATTCTTTTGAAGAGTCCTTGGAAGAGTGGCTTCGTGGAACATCCCTTTCCGCCGGTCGAGTCTTCTTCGCCGGTGGTTCCGACGAGGTTGAACGGCGCGGGGCTCCCGATGTTTTCGTCGAGGCCACGCTGCGCACGGAACCCACCTCCGACTGAGGGTATGCTCCCGCCCTGTCATTTAACCACGACACCAGCCGCCGATTCCGATCTTTCAGGGTTTTCTGAGAAAAACCCTTACATATTTCACACTGGTCTGCGGAATGGTGAGGGTGGAGGCAATAAATACAATCTAGATGGCCGTCCCCCTCGTAAACCTTCTTCAATCCGCATGTGGCGCACGGGCGAAACAGAGGTTTGCCCGACATCCTGGTAAGACCAAAAAACCTAGAGGGTCGTTCAGTCAATCCAGCGAGTAATTTCAACGATAGCCTAGAAAGTAGAGACTACGTGAGGAGATCCCACTATCTTTGGAGACGGTTGAAATCTGACGGGACCCGCGGGGCGGGGCTTTTATACCATTACGTCCTATGGGGCGTGCGTGGACGTCCCCGGGGAGAACGTAGATGTGGATAGGACACACAAGTGTCGGAAGTTTTTCCTATAGGAAACGACTATATATGTGTACCGAGGGTTCCCAGTCTGACGACGGGGAATATTCTAAGCATGTGAATCCATGAAAGATCCAATGCTGGAGAAGTGACTTTAGAATAAGTTGCCATAAGTAAGCTAAGTGGCAAATAACTTTGTGGTGCAAAATACCTAAATTGCACTATTATATATGGAGAAACGGTATAGTCATTTTTTAATAGCAGCATGATATATTAACATACGCTATGAAGTGAATCACTTACAGAGCTGCAGATAAGACACAGTGCAATTAAAATGATTCGCCCAGGATCACACACTTTGGATAAATGGTGAAACCAGGATGTGGACAATTTAAGAAACTGAACACATCTTCCCAGGTTTAGTCGATATAGATATTTATTAAGGTTTTGCTTTGTATGTCATGTGCTTAAATAATACTTTATCTATAGCAATGCCTTGGAAGCAAACCATATTACATAATAAACTAACTATACATATTGGGCCTCATTAAAATAGTGGCTGTCTGGAAACAAGGGTGCCGGTAAACCTACCGGCACCCTTGTTTCCGAACCGCCACATTGTGCGTCTGCCTGCCAGAGCCACTGTGCCCGACAGGTCTGACCCTGCCGGGCACAGTGGCCACAGTAGAAAGACCTGTCACGGAAGAACCAGCACTGGAATGGGGACTTACATTTTACTGGCGCCTGACTTTCCGGGCCGCCAGGGTTGTAATCTCCCGGTGGTACCGGGAAGGCAAGTGCCAGTAAATATTTATGGGTCTGGCGGTAACCCGCCGGTAGCACCGGCAGGGTTACCGTGGGACCCGTAGTGAGGCCCATTGTCATAGAAATATGTTGAGCAATAAGAGTATGGCTTTTGCTTTATTCCTCCCATCCTGCATGCAACGTCACAATAGCATCATGCAGATAAATGTGAGCCTAACAAACCCCCCTTGGGTTTTTAAGCCATTGTCATTATTTCATAAAGCATGCAGCATAATGCACCCTTCTCACTTCTGATCATCCTCATTCACATTTCATAAGGGACAAAAGTACCTGCTAATAGTCCCCCCTCCCTCCCAGCAATGTCTAATGGCTCCCATGGTAATGTTCTGTGCCAGGACAATGAGGGTGATGAGCAGGAACACCGTGCTTGGCAACCTCATTGTTCTGCCAGCGGGACATCTTTCCCGTTCGGCAACCTCAGAGGGTGCCACACAGGAGAGGTGCCCCACTACCAAATGTCCCGGTTGTACTCTAAAAGAGACACTGGGGGGTGGGAGGCAAGCTGACCACTGACCATAGCATGAGGAAAAGCAAATGGCGACAAAGAGAGGAAAGCATCTACTGCATACGGGTGCGTTTCAATCTGAACCTGAGTGAGCGTAGGCAGGTTCAGATTGAAACAGGACTGCTGAGATGCGAGGACTCTAGTATCTGACTCCAAGAAGACAGAAATGCTACATGAGACCTTGGTCTGCAGAGGCCAAGACAATGGCCAAATAGAATCATTAGGGAAAACACAACAGATTAATACACTAGGGGAATGCAACAGCCACTTGAGGAGGAGCCGGAACCATTTTGCATATAACAATCACACAATCTTGCGCTATACCAAACACACAATTGTACAGTAATGGTGGGTAGGAGGTGAACGAGTGAAATAGACCACACTGGGAGTGAGTTAATGAGCAGAGGGGGTTAGGTCAAGTAGGCCACACTGAGACAGGTGAGAGAATAGAGCAATGGGCCTGCTGAGGGCCCAGTCCCAGAAGCTATCAAGAGCCAGAGGACACTGAAAACGAGGAGCACGAGATCGGCATGCTTTGAACTCGATTACCGAGCCTGTTGGAAGCCAAACTACTCCAACTGAAAAACGAGGTTTTGCAACAGTGAGAGTCCAGAGTCTGTAGCTCAACCCAAGGAGGTCAACCCCGGCAGTTATCATTACTGCAGCCTTAATAGAACCCAAGGGGAGGGGGAAACTGTGCCATCTTGATATGAAATTATATGATATGGCATTTATAACGCGCCTATACACAAATGTTTCAAGGCGCAACGAGGCAAGGGGGAACAGAGGGAAGACAAACATCTTACTAGGCCAGGTGGCATTAAGATCGCGCAAGTGCAGGGGAGGGGGAAGGGAAAGCGCGGGGTTGGGGCAGAGGGAGTGGGCAGTGCAGTACATAGGACCAGCAGTAACAAACAGAATAAATAAAATAGGTAAAAAGTGAGGCCAGCTTGTGGCAAGTGCAGAGGTAAGTGCAGACATCAAGTGTCAAGAACTGGTGGGGACTGTCAGGATACAGAAACAGCCCTCCCTCCCCCCAAGTGCATGGGTTGCCCGGGAGGTAGTGCAGCTGACGGGAGAGGGGACCTGGGCCCAAGATCAGAGGGTAGCCAGGTGACCAGTGCAGTTTCAGTCAAGAGTTCAGCAGGGGAGAGGAGGAGAGAAAGCAGAAGCAACGAGGAAGGTCTTGAGGTGCATCTGGAACTGGAGATGGTTCTCCTCAAGTTTCAGGGAGGCAGGGCAGCTGTTCCAGAGGGAGGCCCCAGCCGAAGAAAGAGATCTACCACCAACACGTTGCTTGGAGAAGCACTTGACCCTGAGGGAGTTGGAGGCAGATGAGCAGAGTTGGAGGCGGATGAGCGAAGAGCTCGAGGCGGAAGATATTTAGGAAGAGAGAGTTGAATGTATGGAGGACCCAGGCCCCAGAAGGCCTTGTGGACAATGCAGAGGGTTTTGAACTTAATCCTCGCAGCCACTGGGAGCCAGTGCAGGGATTTCAGTCCTGGAGAGATACGATCCCTGGGCTTCAGGCCAAGGACAAGTCTTGCAGTCCTTTTCTGGATGAGTTGCAGAGGTTGGAGAGTAGAAGCAGGAAGATTTAGAAAGAGGCTGTTGCAGTAGTCCAGCCGAGAGAGAACCGGGGCTCTGGAGACAGTGAGCTTCTGGGGGAAGGAGAGGAAAGGAAGAATACCTCTAAGGAGGTGCAGCTGGTAGTGTGACTTATTAGAAACGTCAGAGATAAGAGGAGAGAAGGAGAGTATGGAGTCAAAGATGACCACAAGGTTTTTAGCCTCACAGGTGGGAGAAGGAAGAGGGCCAAGAGACGCCGGCCAGAGATCAACAGGAAAGGAGGGAGCAGTTGTACCGATGAGGAGAATCTCAGTCTTAATGGCATTAAGGCAGAGATCATTAACAGCACACCACTCCAGGATAGAGGACAGACAGTCAGAAATGAGAGAAGAGAGGTGGTGGAAGGTAGACTGAAAATGAGCACAGTGTTGTCCGCATAGCACTGAAAGTTGGGGCAGAGAGCGGCAATGCAGTGGGCAAGAAGTGGCAGGTATTGGTTGAACAGCCAGAGAGAGAGGTTAGACCCCTGGGGAACACCACAGATAGAGACAGAGATAGAGGAGAAGAAGTTAGACTTGGTACGGTAGATCAGAGAGGAAAGAGGGCAGCCAAGCCAGGGCCTGATCGGTGATAACCAGGTTATCACGGAGACGGTTGAGCAGGATGGCATGGTTGACCGTGTCACGGGCAGAAGAGAGATCAAGTAAGATGAGGACACAGGGGGTACTGGAGTCAAGGTTGGAGAGCAGGTCTTCACTGATGTTCAGGAGAACAGTTTCAGTGCTTCTGGCAGCTCTGAAGCGAGACTGATGGTCATGGAGACAACTAACAGATTCAGTGTGAAGATTAAGCTGGGAGATGGCCAGCTTTTCCAGGAGTTTGCCCAGGAAAGGAGTGATGGAGATTGGGCTGTTAGCAGGGCAGGAGGGGTCGGCTGAGGGTTTCTTAAGAGAGGGTGCACAAGGGAGTGCTTCTGGGGGGGGGACTCCAGTGGCGAAGGAGTGGTTGCAGAAGTCAGCCGAAGCAGGAGCCAGAGTGTCAATGTGGTCTTTGATGGTTTTAAAAGGAACAGGGGAGAACCTGTTTAGAATTTCATAGATCAGACTTGTCTAGAAACCTCGCCTGGGGAGAACTGGGGAAAGGCAGAGAAGGAGGGAGGAGAGGTGCCACAGTAGGGCCAGAAGAGCAGGGAGAAGAGGGAGGAAGAGGAGAGGAAGAGAGAGAGGACAGGATGTCCTGTGTTTTAGAGATGAAATGAGAAGCCAGGGCCATGCAGAGGGCCTCGGAGGGACAAGAGAGGTAGAATCTGCAGCAGGATTGGCCAGCTCCTTGCAGATTTTAAAGAGTTCGGCCGAGTTGTTGGATGCCGCAGAGATGCGGGCTTGGATGAGGGCTCTCTTCTTGGTGCGGACAGAGAGCAGGCGGCAAGCCATTTTGTCAGAGGATGTACAAGAAGCACGTAATTTCCTCTCAGACAGCCTGCACTTACGTATAAGGGTTACAAGGTTTGAGTTGTACCAGGAGTTGCACTTGGCTTTGGGTTTCAAGCAGATCCTCATGACATGGGCAAGAACATCAAGAGTATGAGATATAGCAGAGTGGAGCATAGAACGGGCTGTGTCAAAGTGTGAGTCAGTCGAAGGGGGAGGGGTGGTGAGAAAGTGGCGGAGAAAGTGGTGAGAGAGATAGAAAGGGGAAGATCTGTAGAGATCAGAACATCCAGAGTGTGCCCTGCAAAGTGAGTCGGGCCAGAGGGGAGGATAGAGAGTGAGAGAGAGTTGCAGAGGTAGCGAAAGACTCCAGAGGAAGGACAGGAAGAACAACACACCTAGGTCTGAGAGTTCTGTATAGTGGGAGAAAGGCCTAGGTTTCACAATGCAGTTTACATACGGCAAATACCCATAGTGTTATCTCAGAGTGGCACAGGCTACAAATCAGCAATACTATCCAAGTGTGGCACTCTCTCGATGTGACTCACGGTCCTGTCACCAGGTCTCTGAGGGTGTGATGCACGCCAATAATCACAGCACTATTCCAATGTGGCACAGGCTAATCATCACAGTATTATTCTATTGTAGGTAAGGTTGCTATGTGGCAGGGTTTTCAGGGTAGAGTGATTGCTCTATTCCTCACCCGGGCCACTCCTACCTTACTAGTCGTTGCTGATTGACGGCTGATTGACGGCTGGCCACTGGCTTCCCCTGCTGACACCTGCAGACACGATATGGAGCCGCACTTTGCCTTGGGGCCCTTAGCCGCAGGGGCTGCACAGGCAGAGGGCTGCCCTGGCAGGGATGCGTTAAGAGAGCTGGACCAATCAGGGGTGGAGAGAAGCAGGAGAACCAGGAAGCAGAGATGGGAGGGAGGCAGGCAACAGACAGCGCGCAGTGCGCAAAATTATTTCTTCAATTATTTCTTGCTTTGGTAACAGTGTAAAGAAACCTCTAGGGCAAGAGGAAGAAAAAATGCCAGATCTTGCTCCGGTAATAAGTCTGAGGAGACCCCTAGGACAAGAGGGGTAATATGAAAGGCCATACCACACTAGGATTGCCTCAAATGATGGCAAATCCCGGAGGAATGCTAACTTTTGGGATCATCTGCGAATGACAAGCCAAGAAGTGTGCTAGGGCACTTAAAGCTCCCTAGGAGTCGAAGACCATTGAAGAATGCTTTCCTGGGTGTATGCGCCTTTGATCTGCCGTTATTAGAATAGGTATAGGATGCTAGACTAAGATATTAGGCCCTCTGAGCTTAGGAGCCTTCAGTGGCTTCATGTATCCCACCACCCTGACACTGCTACCTGATTATTTGTGGTTGGTTATATATTCCCGCAGGTCCCCGTAGAGGTTTTTCACATCCTAATCTGACCCTAAGACTCAGGTCAAGAGGACTACAGGTATTAGCAAAACTGAGCCAGGGAGACTGTGCCAAATACAGGGCAAGTATTTGGGAAAAGGGGGGTAACAGCCCTATGGCATTGGGAGGGGGGGTGTCCCTATACCCATATGGTATTGACTATTGAGTACTGCCAGATACGCCCATTCGTTGGTTTGAAAATCACCTTTTGTTGGATCCAACATTCACCCTGCCAAGTAGGTCATTTTCTGTTTGTTGTGCCCTTCTTTCTCTACCAACTGCACTGTGTATTTCATTCAGAATAAAAGGTATCATATTTAATTTGTCAGATCCTGAGTGGTCTGTTGCCCCTTCCTCCTGACAACACTCACACACTGAAAATATGCTTCATACGGATAACTATTTGTTTTAGCAGATACTGTGGACCAGGAAGCGACTGCCAGTGCGCTGGAAACTTGGAGTCTCCCTTCATCCACTGACATCATTCTTAAAAGTAGGGTCTCAAAATGCTACCATTTGCCACTGAGTAGTGAGGCCAAACACTCACGATATCCAAAAACGTTCAGGGCGTGTGGGAGTCAATGGGCCTCATTCTCATTACAGGGCTGGCGGTCCGGTAATAACGATACCGGTAAGGTATTACCGGCATCATTTACCGGACCAGCCCATCACAACCTGCAATGTCGGTCCTACCGGCATCGACAGGGACCCGCTGTGGCCATGCACCACCATACCGGCCTGCGCACGGGCACCATGATGCCGGTAAGCATCGCAGATCACCCGTTAATAGTAAACTGCTGTGTTCTCAACTGCCACAGGTGCACACAATCAGCACAGGTGGAGGCAATGGAGCCTGGCCCTGCACAAAAGGAGCACACCCACACACCACACCCCTTCCAAGACCAAAATGATTCCACTTGCAGTTGTGATACTGCAGCTGTAGGACATGCCTGCACTGCTTCTCCTTGAGCAGGCAGTACACCAGGGATTACAGAGGAGACGCAGGAGAAGGAGAGTGAGACTGCCCCAGAAAATTCCAACAGTGCAGGCAGTGGTTCCCCGCAGGCAGCCACCAATCCCTCGCATAAGGGCCAGTCCATTCAACATAACCCCAGCACAGATCCACACCCTGTACCGTCTGGACAGGGACACCATCACCACCATAGTGGATTTAATACATGAAGACTTGATCAGCCTGATCAACATCTGCACCGCCATCCCCCCTCTGCTGAAGGTGGCGTCTGTGCTCCACTAACTGGCCACCAGCACACAGTGGGCCAGCTGCATGGCATCTCGCAACCATATTTCTCCGATGTGCTAAGCCAAGTGCTGGATGCACTCCTAAAGCATGCAAGGGCCTACATATCCCTACCACGGACAGTACAGGAGGTGAATGACACCAAAATAGCATTTCATGCACTGGCAGGCATGCCCAATGCCAATGGTGCCCTTGACTGCACTCACGTGGAGTTGGTATTCCCACATGCCATAGAGGTGGTGTACCGCAATCGTAAGCTATACCACTCCATCAATGTGCAGATGGTGTGTGATGCCAGCAAGATGATAACAAATTGCTGTGCCAGATTCCCAGGATCCACACATGATGCAATGGTGCGGCGGAACTCCTCGCTACATGGAACGAGATGCTGCCCGACATGCCTAGCTGCTGGGTGAATCTGCACTCTGGGCCATGGGAGTGTATTTTGTGGGGGGGGGGCATGAATATGCAACCTGTCTGCTCCCTGGGCCATGGGAGTGTATATTGGGGGTGGGGGGGTACATGCATATGCAACCTGTCTGCCCTCTGGGAGTGTCCTCAATGGGGTGACTGGACACTGTCCATGCTGGCAAACACCGTGCCCATAATCATTCAAATAAGATGCATGACACAGACAATGGAGGCCGACATACTCTGGCCGCACACCAATGTGTAAATGTCAGACTCACAATCAGCGCACACCCCCGAACTTGTCCACTGGATATCACCTGGCCGTACCTACAGCACCACAATGCACCATCATGCAGTCACAAAGCTGAATACACATGACCGCATCGAAGCACCTTGCAGGTCAAGCATCCATGAGTGCGCAGTATGAATTCCCACTCAGGGAAATACCCTGTCACTGCCCCGCCCCAACACTGCATAACACCATGGCAACATGTGCAGATGAATACAAATGGGAAAACACATGTGACAAGGATGCTTCAAATTAGACCCATCAAGTAGTGAACAGCACCTACATGGGTGTGATGGGTGCAGGAATCACCCACAGCACACGAGTACCAGCATGCAAGTCGACACCCTGCATCATCCAAGGAACACATCCCTACACTGGCAGACCCTACCGACAATCACATTGTGCCGATGGAAAAACGTGCATGGCGTCAACAATTATCCAAAAGCATGATAGTCTAAACAACCTGTATCATGTTGGGCATCAGCCTAATGCATCAAAGATGGCCCAACATGCATTTGGTCTCATCCCCTGCCACACAACCTACTCATGCGAGTACATCATGGACCTTGACACCCCATCTGGGTAGTTGGTGATTCCAATGTCAAGGCCGCTAAGTCGTGTACATCACCCAAGACCAGCACCATGGATTGCCAAGTTGTGTTCGGGGCAGATAGTTGCGCAGATGTGAAGTCAATAGCTGCCATTGACAATATAATGCATATGAACATGAACAATGTACCGGCTGAGCACAAATGGAATTGAAGAAACACCCTTACACATACCTTATTGCGCTCCCATGCAGGTGATGCTGGCTATCCCCAAAAGCCGTGGCTCCTCACCCCTGTCAGGAATCCGCAGAACAGGCACGAAGAGGACTTTAAATTATGCCCATACACGCACTCATGTGGTCATAGAGCAGACCTTTGCCTGTTGAAGGCACGGTTTCGCTGCCTCAGCAGGTCGGGTGGCGCACTCATTTACGGGCCTGAGAAGGTGGGCAAAATCGCCATAGTATGTGCCATGCTGCACAACAAACGTACCTCTGCCACCTGACATGGACCAGCCACCACCAGGTGAAGATGAAGATGAGGAAGGAGAAGATGTTGCACATCAGCCAGGTAGCGATGCACATGAGGGACCAGCTCTGCGCCAATCAGTGATAGACTATAGTTTCTGATGCACTGGGAGGCAGAGGGTGCTATGGATGTGGGACCCTGGGCACTGTGATTGAGGGAATATGGGCATTGGGTTTGGGGAAAAATGGACACTGTACACTGTCATGCAATAAATTGACACAGGCTGAAGAAGCAATGTCCAGTCATGTGAATTACGGGTGTATTGAACAGAAAGTATTTTCAACATGAATGAACCCTTCACCCCCCACAAACCATCCTCCCCCTGCCCCCACCACACCCACACAGCCCCTCCCCCAACATCCCCACACAGTCCCCTCCCCTCCCCCATCCTACACCCCCCTACACCCCCACACATCAAGAGCACAACATGTGCCCAGATGCAATGACAGTCAACACGTGCAGGGTACCCCTGCTACTGCCGCCCCCTTTTCGATGGAGGGGGTTGTATGCTTGTGCGCCGCATGCTGCGCAGGGACCTGCGCACAGGGCTTGGCTGTGTTGAGCTGGCAGGCGTGGTAGTCGAGGAAGTGGATGGATGTGGCTCGGATGCCGCAGGACGCCGCTGCTCCATGGTGTAGGCCATTCTCTCCAGTATCTGGGCCACAGTTGCAAAGCCCTCATGGACCCGCTTTGAATTTTGATTTACAGCCTTGATGATGGCCACAATGTTCTCTCTCATCGCCCGGCGTGTTGCCTCCCCATCGGCAACATATTGCTTAACAAGTGCATGCATGGACTCTTGACGGCCCACCATCCTCGACAAACGTCCCTTGAGGTCCCGTATTGCGGTGGAAGTGGATGTTTGCATGGCTGGTGTGGATGTGCGCAAGAAGGGGCTGTCCTTTGGTGGAGACCACTCCTCCTGGCTGCCCTGGCCTTCAGGCTCATGCTGAGCAGTGGCCCGTGGTGTGTCCTGAGGCCTGGGCACTTGTCCATCCCCAAACACGCTACCCCCTTCATAGGTGTCCTCCTCATGCCCCTTCTCCTCATCGGCACTATGTTGGGCAGATACAGCAACCTCCCCAACTGAACGTGTGGCTGCCGGCTGCGTGCCGTCATGGTTGCTTGCCACAGATGTGGGCACATCCTGTGAAATGTGTGTCTCCAGGGGGGCAGGGGCAGGTGTTTGATCGACCTGTTTTGGGGGCTGTGCAGCCGGTTGGGCACTGGTGTGTGCCTTGTGAGCCCCTTGGCTCCTCCGTGTGCCCCTGGACATGGATGGCCTGGTGCCATCGTCCTGACCCCTGGACGTCTTGGCAGGTGTCCTGGGCTGTGCCGCTGCATCATCCTCGTCGCTGTCTGCATCCGTGCCTGTGGGGGACAGAGAGGCAGGGCATCAGTGATTGGAGTACTTGCATCATGCATGCATTGGTGTTTGTGCAGTTTGGGCCTTGTGGTTCATTGCATGCGTGTTGGCGTGGAGGACAGGGTGCTTGCAAGATTGGGGGAGGTCGTATTGGCATCCCTCAGGTGTAGACATGTTTTCCATGGTGCCTTCTGTGAGGCCAACAGGTGTGTTGGGGCTTGCGTGCTGTGTGACATGTGATTTTTGTTTGTGTATAGGATCTGCATGCAGCATGCGTTTTGATGTGACACTGGTGGGTCCAGCATCTCGCAGGGATGTGTGTATGTGTGTATGATGGGCCATGTATTTGCTCTCATCAAAATCACATTTGTTGGCCTACTTTGTACTTTGGATGTTCGGTGTTTGTGGGGACTTGTGTGGTGCACAAAGGGTCACTCGCCTTCATCAGCCGATGATGGGACTCCATTCTCTGGTCCACCAACTCCTTCAATGGCCTCCATGTCGATGTTGGAGCTACAGGTTTCCTCCCACCTCGACAGCTTTATGGGGGAGTTGGACCGCTGCCTGTTGCCTGCCCCTGGCTGCGGTTAGCCGATAAGAAGTTACGGACTCGCAGGCGCAGGACATCCCACCGCTTCCTGCAGTCCTTTACGGAGCGTGCAGTGGTTCCAACCGCACTCACCTTTCTGGCAACCTCCTCCCATTTTTTTTTCTGTAGCTGTGCTGGACGGCGCAGGTCTGCACAAAAAAACGATATCCGCTTGCTCCACTAGCGTATCAGCGAGCATATTCAGCTCATCATCACTGAAACACGGTTTTGGCAAACGTGCTGCGCCTTTCTTGGTGACTTGACATTGGGCCTCATTACGACCCTGCCGGCCCGGAAAGAACAGTGGCAGTAAAACCGCTGCCACCGTTCTTTCCGGACCAGCTGATTCAGAGTCCTGCAGGCAGGAGGTGTCACTCCCGCCAGGTCTGACCTGGCGGGATTAACACCACCCGCCTGCAGCGGACATGGAAACACCGGCTCTGTCATTGACGGTACCGATGTTTCAATGGTCCTCATCCCCATGGAGTCCTGTTGGACTCCATGGGAATGGGGATTTACAAAATTCTGCCTCCGTAATTACTGGGTCACCAGGGTTTTAATGCCCCAGTGATTCCGGCAATCACGGAGGCGGAATGGTATTACGGGTCCGGCGGCAGCCTGCTGGTTTTTCCAGCACGGCTACCGCCGGACTCGTAATGAGGCCCATTGTCCACCACTAGGGATTGGGAAGTCGGGTGCTCAGGTCCTGTCTGCGGAGGATTGCAATGGATTGTATTTTTTAAGATGGCCGCGGTGCATTTCCTGTTCCGGCGCGATGACGTTATTTAGGGTGTCAGCAGTGGCAGGGGAAGTTTCAATGCATTCCTTGATGCCACTATCGGGGGGGGGGGCTTTACCAGCAAGGCGGTGCATCCGTTACCGGCATGCAGGGACGCGCATGCACGCAGACTCGTAATCGTACGTTGTTTGCGGAGTGGGTACTGCAGGGACACGTTCATACCGGCATGCCAATAATGACAGATTTTTACCGCCTACCTCTTAATGAGGCCCAATGTGAAAATTGTAGTGATACAGCAAAAATGTAATAAAATAACCTTAGATGAGAAACATATAACCAAAATTACATTAATTGCCAAAACACAATTAAAATACAGAAAAAAAATGAGGCACAAGCCAGCGTTTGCTCACTGTGCCAGTTTCTGGTAATATATGTGATGGCACATTTTTATAAAAGTCCTCAAGTTCTACTTATCAAAGACAGATGCTCGGTTTGGTAGCGAGAGCTCTTCTGGCTTTAGCGCCGCCAAAGTAGGGAGACTGCCCCTTGAGCTCAGTCCTTTAGCGCACAGTGCAGCTCAGTGAGACAACGCCAGTATTCTAGTACCTAGGAAGCCTTGAATAAAGAAAAGGACTATTGCAGTGCCACAAGGCTCCCACTCTCGACTGGAGGCGCTAGAAACCCGGGCACTCACAGAACGTAGAGTTGCGCTTTTCTTAGCAAAATCTTTAGAGGGTTCAGGACATGTCTGCATTTAGGGTTCAGCTAAGTAATCAATGGTAGCTGGAGGGCGAGAGTTAAAGAGCTCTCACATTTGCCAGTTGGGCATGTGGTGAACTTAGTTCTTCGAGACCATATGGGGCCTCGCACATCAATAACAGTCAAGCAATCTCTAAGAGCAGCAGCTGATAAAAACTACTGATACAGGGCACAAGTTCTAAAAAAAACGTAGGACGACTTGTGCACACTTTGGGAAGTGACGTATGGTGTGCGAGCTGCGTGTTTCGTGACATTTGTGGCCGTAATCTTTGTGTAAACACAGCGTTGGAGCCAGCAGTCTTGTTTCCATCTCCATGTTGCAAGGAGTCGCTGAATCAACGGTGTGCGAGCTGTGCGTTTCGTGTATTTGGACAAGCAGCCGCGAATAATCCGGTCCTTGGATTTGGAAGGAGTGAAGTCCAGGGATCTGTCTCTCATTCTGATTAATCGGCCTAGCTTGGAATCGGGGTGAGTGCCAGATCAACTTGATTGTATGCAGGGATCAAGTCCATCAAAATGAAAGTGGGGGGACTCTTTAATATACGCAGTGGCGTCACCGGAAATTTGCATATCAAGGTGACATATCCAAATTGCATTCAGATTAATTTCCATAACCATAACAATTCAACAGGATGAATGGCATTTGCATTTCAGAAAATAAACACCCACCAACAATGAAGAGGATAGTTTCTTCTAATAGTGTTTGAAAATGTTTGAAAATGTTAAAAGGTGTGTACGTACGTTTTAAACTCCAAGAATCAATACCAATGTTTTCCTGGAACATGCCGTTCCGAACTGTGTCATTTGAACTGGTTGTAGTGTGATTTTCATCAGGTTATATGGTGCAGTGGTGAAGTGCTTGGCCTGCGAACTGGGTTCGGATCCCCAGTTTGGCATAAAGTCAAAGACAGACAGACAGATGTTCTCATTTTCCACACAACCTCTAAATGCCAAGGGGGCCTGTGGCAACACTCTGAAAAAAGTGGGTGGACTCTGTCCGCCAGTGTGTACCCTCGACTTGAGCCCTGATTTTATGCTTAGCATGTACTTGCTCAGAAGTCTTGCCGAACAAAGGTTTAAGATGGTGAGGAATCTGTGGCTGCCGATTTCTCCCCCAAAGAAGTTGCGGCTTTGCACGCCATGAATCAAAAAAGAGGGACAGAGTCCGTAGAACATGAGATTCCACCCTCCGGTGTTGAGTCGAATAGGGGAACGTTAAAAACGAATGAAGCTGCCTCGAACACATTGGCGTTAACGGAAGAACTAGTGAATATAACTGATGGCCGCATAAACCTGGAATCACCTTCTAATGTACACAATACCTCAACCTTGAATTCTCCTATTTATTTTGACCAGGAGGCTGTTGAATACGTACGTGACTGATACTACTGACACATCTTATGCGCCTACTCCTCAGCGTAAAACTTCAGAATGTATACCAACAAACTTGGTCAACTCAATTGAGGAACCAGCGCCAAATACAGAAAAAGCGTTATATGCTTTTAAGTACGATCTTTATTCTTTTGGTACTTTGCACGAAAGTATACAAAAGGAGTTACAAATCCATACAATCGCCCTTGACTCTATTAAAAAAAGATTGGACACGGCTACAAATGAGGCAGACTCAAAAGCCCATTCCATGCCTAGAGCCCTCGCGCCAAAAAAAGGATTGTCGTCGGTTTGGTCTCAGGCTATACAAATGTTACAAATCCCGAAGGTAACTTTACGAGAAGCGCTGGACATGTCTGCCCAGATCATTCGGGAGCTCTGTGAAGTGAACAAAGGTTTCATCGTTCTGGTCCTCCAGGAGATTCTAGCACTCCAGTACCCATGCAGCATCAGGAAGCTCCATGTAAGCAAAATCATATTGAGGCACAGGTGGGGAAAAAAGCCAAAGAACTGCCCAATGCCTAATAATAACAAAAAATCATCCAAAGGATTTTTCGAAATATAACGATCAAAGATGCCTTTGCAAAGGCAAAATCTCTTCAGCAATGGCTGGGTCGGACAAAAGGAAAACTCCCTCCTCAAACCATTACAAACAGTCTTTCGGAAGAAGAGCTTACAAAGTATGACTCACCAATCTTGCCTCACCAGGTGCTGATTCTGACCAGGACTACTCTGGCTGGAAAAAAGACTTATGCTCATGAGTGAGGGGAAATGCCAAGTCAACATTTCTCTTTTGGAGATCGGAGAAAAGAGAAAATTGCTTTGTCGGTTCAAACTGAAACAGCCGACCTGACAAACTATGATCTCCTTTACAACCGGCAAAGGGGGTCGCATTACCCTGTTGAGGGTGGTTTATTAAAACCTGTCAAAGGGCCTCATACAGCACGGCAAGAAAAGATCTAGCTTAATATCATAGCAGTGGGCCAAGGACCCAAATGATTGGAGTTTGGCCAAACTTTGGTTCAATCCTCTGCTTTAAAACCTACGGTTGAAGGGCTAATACTAGTGTCAGTTCAAACGGATACGAATGACTTGGCAAACTATTACCTGTTAAACAGAGAACTCACAGGGATTCGCCAAGCACCAGGGGGTAAACCCCAAAAGTTAATAGTGGGAAATGATATGATAGGTTATTTATAACGCACTCAATACCCAGAGGTTTCTAAGGGCCAACCCGGAGATCGAACCTGTGGTGCTCCGTGTCGTATTGCTTCCAAGGCGAGCACGTTGACTGTGAGCTATCCTTCCGAGACAACCAGATCCCCATGGAGGTAAGCCAATGTAATCCTTGATGGTCAGAAGAACCTCCCTCTATGAATGAGGCTTTGGCGGCCTCACAAATTGCTAGGAGCCCCATTGGAATTCCACAACAAATGGAAGCCTGGAGGCCGGGACAGGAAGTGGAGGGTAACCCCGGTTAGCAAGGCAGAGATAGGGTTTTTCCAACAGGGTCCCTCCAACTCTCTCAAACAAATAGCCATGTAAATGTCTTGGAAATTCACAATGCTCAGTACTATCGCAATTAAAACATGGAGCTACTATTGGTACACAGTGCGATTTCACAGTTCCGGTTTTAATGCAAAGTAATGCAGCCCAAATAGAGGTCGCTTGTTCAAACCATGAGGAAAATGGAATTCACTTAAGAGTTCCTCAGCCTTTGGGCCCTGAATCGCATTTTGCGAAGCGCAAAGTTCCCAACCCATGGTCAACCAAACAGTCTCGATGAGGGTTCCGTGGTTGCAACAAATGGACCCCATCACAATATGTCAGACTACCATCATGAATCTACGGGGCTGCAGACTTGCATAAAAAACTGCGTTCAGTCCAAACCGCTGATATAGGCGTGCTATAATCCTGAAGTTAGGCAAGCCCCAGGAGAATTTAGTATACTTAGGGGCACCTGTGGTGGTTTTAAGTCTGGGAAGGATTGGGACTCCACCCGGGGACAACAACGGGTGGAGGCTCCAGTGGCCATTTCAGCAGATATTAGGAAAGTAAATCTTTCGTGAAATCCCACAATTGAAATGGAATGTATTTTTAAGAATGATCCCTGATTGATTTTGAATAGATCAGCCATATTAATGGTATTCTCAGAAATCCCGAATCTTAATTGTTTAAGCACAAGGGATATTGATCGTGTGGAGTTCTGACATCCATTTTGCACAAATATTGTGACCCCGCATGCCTCTTCCAGTTTGGTGGTAGAGGCTATCCTCTGAGAATCAGTCCAGTTTAGGAAACTGGGTTTTGAAATTAGGGATTTAATTAGCCAAACTTCAACAAAAGGGGGTGATTCTGTATTTCAAAATTTGTCACATAAATGTAAAGATTTGGTTATTTCCATGGAAAATGGAAGGACCAAAAGAAGAGTGAACCTTACAGAGATTTTCATGAATGGGTAAAGGGTGGAGAGAGACTGATCCTGGCTCTCTAGAGCTATTAACATCGACAGGAATCAAGAGTCTAGAAATGTCCCTATATAGCAGTAAAATCCACAATACGCATACTTTCATGGAATTCTCGGGTTCATGGAATACTTTTTAAAAACAATGAGTAACTGTCCATTTTGTGGAATCATCATATTGTGTGCAAGGCATAAAATAAGCAGTGTCGCGGAGCAATTTGCTATGCAATTCTGTAGGTTTGCTAATTAAATCAGCACTTGTGTAGCAAAGCTAGCTATTTAAGTCACCCTGCTCAATGAACGCACAGCTCACCCAGCATGTCTCTTGCCTGCAGAGCTCTCTCCACCCTCGATTCTCTGACTAAAAGTTCAAAGGGGCTAACAGAGAGAGAGTGCAGCAGTAATCATCCTCTTCGCTCATGTGCCAAAATGTCTGTGTGGGAGGGCTACGCACATTTTTTTCAAATAATTGCAAACCAGAAATAATCGGGATAATAATGTTATTAAGCTAACTGTATCCTGTCTGCCAAAGAGCAGTATGTGTTAGTTATTTTTTTTAAAAAAGGCTTTCAATTCCTTTTCTAAAAATATAATTGGTTACATAATGCATAATTACAGGATTGCTACTGTAAAACACTGCATAGTCTCCATGCTTTACAGTTAAGTATCTAAATTTCAGTGTCAACTAGATTTCATTTTGGTGGGGAAGATGCATCATATGACGAGTGGACACTTGAAAATGTACATGGCCACGGAGCCAAATGCTTGGAGGGCAAACCTAGTTCTGTGGCCTGCTGGTTACATAACGCTTGCAACTGGTGTTCAACCCATCAGCTGATCCCATACTCCTCGACATTCTAGCTTACCATATTGCTTTATACCCGCTACCCTGAAAGTGAGAGGGGCGCAAACTACAATATTCTGCCTAGTTTGCCCAGTTCTGTGCCTGCTACAGCATCCACACTGCTTGGTCTTTTACATAATGAATTCACAAAGCTAACTTGATATTTACTTAAAGTAGCGATCAATAATTTCATCCAGTCTGCACATCTACAGACCCACTGCAAAACTGTGCACTGTGGCTGGCCTCCAGGGCTCAATTTCCTCTATGATTATGATTGCATAATATATTTGCACCTGCAGTAGAGAGAGCTGGCCAAACTGTTTTCAGAGCCTTTTATCATATCTATTGATTTGTGTCCATTCATGCAGCTAACCTTTTTACAGACACTCCTTTAGGGCTCGCGAAGTATTTTTGCCCACTTGCATAGTCGAGTAAATTTTAAGAAGGGCCAGTAG
The DNA here is from genome assembly GCF_040938575.1 of Ambystoma mexicanum. Lineage (NCBI taxonomy): Eukaryota > Metazoa > Chordata > Amphibia > Caudata > Ambystomatidae > Ambystoma > Ambystoma mexicanum. The sequence goes on from NC_090939.1 coordinate 507,406,748, forward strand.
CATTTGCAGGGGTTGTTTGAAACATTTAAATAAACGTTACTTTGTTTGCAGTAAATGTCAAAAAAAGTTTAACTGTGTATGGCTGGCCTCTAGGTGGCAACAGTGTGCCAAACTAAAGTGGGTTTGTGTCAAAAAAAGTTTAACTGTGTATGGCTGGCCTCTAGGTGGCAACAGTGTGCCAAACTAAAGTGGGTTTGTGGAAACATGCACCATTTTACAGAAAGTGCATTTAAATTTGCTGTCATCCGTTGCCATGGGTCTAGTGCATGTCTCTTCAGTCGAGTGGGTAAACAAAGTTACTCAACCTGCAGGTCTAGTGGAATTTTAAAGCATTTGCAAGGCCTGACTTCTCAATAATGTCTTACTTACAGCGGAACACAAAACGGCTATATTGTTTCTCATTTTAAATCTCGGATAAAATTATCTTCTGGTGGCATTAAAAACATTAATACAAAATTGCTAATCAAATGGGGTTGTTTGCTAATCAAGAAAAAATTAATTAGCAAACTCTGCTAATCAATTTTTGAAAACTAATTTATGCCTTGTGTGTGCCATAGGAACATTAGCTCATCCACCCCCCCCCCCAACCCCAGTGTTAATAGTTATTGTTCATTCTTTCACGCAGCCACAAAAGAGGAGCGGGGAAGACCAAAGAGGGGGCTTATTACCTTATTAAAAATGGACCATGGCACGATTAATGCAAAACTAGTGGTTTCAATTGTCGGAGCACTATTAATCGAATTTCAGTCGAGTGAACTAGGGGGATTGTGGGGAATTCGACCATCCGTACGGTGGGTATGCACTCGCCTGGGCTTGTTTGATCTTTTTTTTAAAGAAATTGAATGATGGGAGATCAACCTCGGAAAATGTGTGGGTCTAATCCGCACGCATTTTCCTATGCTCACTGCTCGACAAACCCATAGACCTGTGTCCTCTGGATGGACACAGCCTACAGGCGCAGTCCATCCCTGTCACATTTAGTTGGAATGTGACAGCCAGGAGTACAATAAAGCATCAAGAGGAGGAGGGCAATGCCTTCCTCCTGCCATGGTTAGCCTAATTAAATATCAAAGGCTCCATGGATCTGCCCTGCCCATTGTCAGTCTGCTGGTGCAGCACATACTGATGAGAGTTAATTGAAGCTAGCCTGCGAGAGGCCTGGTTGCAGAGCTGACAAAGGGGACAGGAAACCAACATCTTTTTGATATGTATCAGTGTCAACCTAAAGTCAACTTCTGCATCTTAGTATCAAGGGAAGTGAAATGTCATGTCTATTACATGCGTTTACAGAAGGCAACCCCCGCAGGAGCACCCCATTCAGAGGGTAGAAGTTTGTGATTTGATGGAGACAGAAAGTCTGTACTCGCCACAAACTTAAAGGGAGATCTGCTCTTTGATCAGGAACCACAGAGAGCTTGATTGACCAGAGAGACCCTATTATCCACAACAGACAGGAAGATGGGTGGGATTTAGTAGTACATGTTTTCATCCCTTTACCTTTCCTGTTGCAAAGCACTCTGGTTATGACCTCACGCATACCAGAAGATTGTTGGTGGGGATCCAGGATTGGTTCACTAAACTAGGATTAGCCTGCACCAATCACTGGGGCCCACTTGGCTTTAAAAGAGGGCTGAGCCCCTCTCTTAGCAGATAATCTGAAGACTTTGCAAGCAGTAACAAGGAGGACTTATTTGGACTCTGGCTGAAGGTACAGTCTGCCTTACAGCTTCCACCAGTGAAGGAAGGCAAGGATTTGCAAAGAGGGAAGCAAGATCCCTCCCCTAAATATCTCCCAGGTAACAGACGGAGATACTGAACCCAGAGGACCCTTCCAGCAGCTCCAGAACCGGTACTAAACCAGCACACAGCATACCCTGCTGGGCTCTGCAAGCAAGCTTCCTAGGAGATAAGTGTCAAGAGAGTGTCTGAACCAAACCCAGGACAAGGCCATTGCCTGCAACACTCTCCTCCGCTTTGGGCCATCCCCCTTAAAGGATGACACAAGCCCAGAGAAGAAGCTAGGAGGAGTGCATCGACAACCTTCAACCAGCATCTGCCTGAAAGGACATTTTTGAGACAGTCGAGCCCCTAGAACTGCAACCGACTGCACCACTGACTGTTGTCATGCCAGAGTCGCTAACGTCGTCATAGCCGCCTTGATCAGTGCTTCAGACCCACCGACCAGCACTGAGACGATTCCTGAACCCGAGCCACCGTGTATACCAGCCTGCAGCCTTCCATCCAGCTTCGCTCTCAGAACTGCCTGCCGCCTGATACCCGCAGCTGTCTCCTGCCTTGAACTCTGTTGCAGAAGCTGCAAAGCACCCTAAAACCGACTCTACATTGTCGAGCACAAAGAACTTCTACAAGTAGATTGTGGATCTGTCCCACTGGTCCTTCTCCGAAGACCCATAGTGACATTTAACAACCCGTTGCTCCCTTTGTGCTGAAACTAAGTATCCTTGAACATTGTGATTAATTACTTTACTGACTGCCCTCCTGTCAGTATCCAGAGTGCATCGAAATAATACAACCATGCCACCTCGAACACTGCAACATGTTAATTACTGCACCATTTGCGCTGTAATAATATGCCGACGACCACTATACCGACTAATGGGAGCGGGGGTGTCCCCCGCTCCATTTTGTCGGTGTAGTGTGGGAGACCTCGGAGGGAGGCAAGAGGTCCCGAGACAGCGGTGACGGGCAGCCCCAAGCGCTCGGCTCCCCCGCCTCCAGACAACGAAGCCCTGAGCCAGGCCGCACCGAAGGCAGCGAAGCTGATCGGAGCTGCGAGTTCGCCTCCCCCGCCCAACAGCACGCCTCACCGGTGCAGAGAAGCCCGCTAGGGGTTCCCTTCTTCCCCCCCGCCCATCAACGCACCTCAGCGGCGCGGAGGGGCCCGCGAGGTGCCGGTGGCCCCTGCAAAAGGGGCACATACTGCAGGGTGAGTGACCAGAGGGAGAGACAGCGGTGTGAATGGAGGGGGGAGCGGCGGGCGTGGGGGGAAGGCCCGGGATATGGAATCAGTGAGCTGCGGTGGTGGGGGAGAGGGAGACGCTGCTGAGGTTGGGAACCCCCCCTGTGGAAGCACGGGAGCGGACACCGGGCACATCCAGCGCCCCAAGTTCTAGAAGTTTCCCATCTGAGCGCGGCCTGGGCCCCCCCCCAGGTTGCTGACACCCCTGAAGCCGTGGAAAAGCGTACGCTCGCCCGGATGAGCAGTGAGAAGGAGGTCGGACTTGGACCAGAGGAGTTAGCACATCACGAGGCACCAGGCAGTGGGTGACCCCCACCCATGATATTACACGAGGTGTTTGGGCTAGAAGGGGTGCTGTGAGCAGAACACGCTAGGAGTATTTAAAGGTTCCCCCCTAAGTCTGCGCCACGCTAGCAGCCCAGTAACTGGCCACTGGAACCCTGATAGGCACGGAAATTTCCGCCTAGGCACCCAAAAGGAGCTGTGATCCAGACCCTTGATCCACAATTCCGCAAGGGACACCTAAAACGGAAGAAGGCAATGGCTGCAACACCGAAACTCGCACTGCCTCAGGCAAACTAACCGCCGACAATAGCTGCCTGCCTCAGATGCCAGGTACCAAATCCAAAACGGGCCCATCAAGAGCACGGACCCCGGCCAGGCCCCAGGAGGGACAGCTTGAGAAGTGCTGGCGACAAAGAGGCCGTACGCAGGCGGACTCGCCCTCTCCTCCCCCAGCGCCACTCACTGAAGCACAAGCCCACCCTACTAGTAATATGGCAACCGACAAAGACTAACTGTTAAATTGCTTGAAAGGTATGGAGGCCAGGATGACAAACGCCTTCCATACTCAAATGGAACAAATTAGGGAGGACCTGAAATCGTCCCTCCAGGAGGTTAACAAGGATATGGCGGAGATGGGTGAAAGAGTAGACATAGTGGAAAGAGGCCTCTCGAACATCACGGAGGAGACTAATCAAAATAGCCTGCTTCTAGACCAGCTGGCAACCGCAACGAACAATTTGGAACTCCAGACGGAGGATCTAGAAAACCGCTTGCGAAGATCCAATATCAGGGTTAAGGGCCTGGCGGAATCAGTACTGGACAAGGACTTAAGACACACTATGCAACTCTGCTTTAGCAGCCTACTAGCTGATGCCCAACCTGAAACTATAGGCTTCGACAGGATTCATCGAGTGGGCCCAATACGCAACGAACCGGGGTCACGATCCAGAGATGTCTTAATAGCAATGACATCGTATGGTCTGAAGGAAGAGGTGCTACACGCGGCAAGGATGAACGGGGACCTCAAAATCAGCGGGTCCCGCATACAGCTATACCAAGACCTCGTCCGAATCACTCTTCATAAAAGGCGGCTAATACAACCAGTCACGAAAGCCCTTCGGACACACCAAATCAGATATAGATGGTTGCACCCGTTCGGCCCTTCATTCACATGGGAAGGCAAACAGAAGAATATCGGGAACTGTGCAGAAGGTCTAGGTCTCTTACACTTGGAGGACGAACAGCAGGAGGCACCCGAGCGCCCTCGGCCAAACGCACCTGGCCAGTCAAGCAAGCCATGGGAATGGACGACGGGGAGAAGGCAAAGACGAGGAAGAATGGGTAAAACTGGCAGCACCCAACCGGTTCAGGTTTGTGAACCCAAAGGCCCACCAGACCCGAAGGCAGCCAAGCACACAGACAATGAGTGAAGCGCCACCTAAAAATGAGAAGACCGCAAAATGACTCTGAAGCGCCTGCACCGTGGTAGGAGGTCATTCATCTTGGAAGCAGGGTCAGAGTAAATCTACTCCTGACCATTGTGAACTGGGGGGACCCTAGAGGCCTTACATCTGTTGGTTCAGCGGAGGAGCCCGTTTGGGGCCCAGGCCTCATACTCTCCCAGGATAGGGGAGATGGAAAGGGGATGGGAAGGGGGAGGGAAGGGGGGGGGGGGAAATGTTTGAAGATTGGGAAAGCAAGGAACCAAAAAACTATGAGCAAAAATGAGCCACCTCCACAACTGGGTTTAACAGAAAGACAACAGGCAGTGGGAAAATTCTGTAGCAGGATACAAGATCCAATATGCCGAACCCCATCTCCTAGAGAGCAATGATAGAAGTGAACATAATCTCGCTTAATGTCCAGGGTCTGAATTCCCCTGCTAAAAGACGATCGATTCTGAGTAGGCTGGAAACCATGCAAACGAAAATAGCAATCCTACAGGAGACACACCTGCTCCAGCAAGATGAAAGAAGGATGCATAGTAGATCATACCCTCTCCAGTTTTCCGACAGTTGTGTGTCCTATCCACATCTACGTCCTCCCCGGGGACGTCCAAGCACGCCCCATAGGACGTAATGGTATAAAAGCCCCGCCCCCGCGGGTCCCGTCAGATTTCGACCCCTCCAAAGAAGAAAGGGGGAAACCTGTTTATGCACATATCCTGCACATTGCATTTCGGGGAGGCTGGTGGGTGCATGTGAATCCATGAAAGATACCAACGCTGGAGAAATGGAGTTACAGGTAAGAAACTACTCCCTTCTCCAGCATTGGATCTTTCATGGATTCACATGCTTAGAATAGATTGTATAGCAGTATCCTAGAAGAAGGAGGTGAGAATGCAATGCAACATACATTACAAAACAAACCACTCCCAGTCCAAATATATATATATATCTATATATGCCCGTAAGCAGTAACATATTTCTGATATAAACGTATTCATAATACATACATATATCTATATCTATATCTATATCTATATCTATATATATATATATATCTATATCTATATATCTATATATATATATATATATATATATATATATATATATATATATATATATATAAAGGCGACACATCAAGGAAGGAACCAAACATCGGCAAGGTAAAAGACAACAGTCTCACCATTTGACTTTCTTCATTGAAAAAGATGGCGCAGCACTGCCCTCCCCATCTGTACTTCATCCGCATGCTGCCTTTCCAGGCAGTAATGGCGTGTGAACGTGTGTGGGACTGACCACGCCGCCGCCTGGCAGATGTCTGTCAGAGGAATTCCTGCCCATAGCGCCGCGGAGGAGGCTGTCGATCTCGTGGAATGGGCTCTAGGGTGCCCTTATAGGGGTCTACCGGCCTTGGAGTGACTAAAAGCAATTGCCGACGAGACCCATCGAGCCAGTCCTTGCTTGGAAATTGCCCTCCCTCTCGTCGACGGACCATATGCGATGAACAGCTGTCTGGTAGTTCTGAGTTCTTGCGTTCTTTGCAGATAAAACTTTAACGCTCTTTTCACATCGAGCGTATGAAGAGCCTTTTCCGCCGTCGACGACGGGGTCGCAAAGAAAGTAGGGAGAGCAATGGTCGAGTGCTTGTGATAGACCGTCGGTACTTTCGGGATGAAAGTAGGATTAGTTGATAGTATCACTTTATCTTTAAAGAATCTCATATATGGAGGGTCTATGACTAATGCCTGTAATTCCGACACTCTTCTAGCTGACGTAATGGCAATTAAGAACGCCAGCTTCCACGATAGGAACTGCATGGATGAAGAGGACATTGGTTCGAAAGGAAGCTTCATTAAAGCCGCCAACACCACATTTAGACTCCACGATGGTGGGAACCGCTTTGTAGGGGGAAAAGTTCTAAAGAGACCCCTCATAAAATGTTTTACCAGTCTGTCGCTGAATAACGGTGCGGAATGTCTCCTTCTCGTGAACCTTGAGATGGCCGCCAGGTGCACCTTGATGGATGACGAGGATAGCCCACTCTCTGCTAGGTGAAGAAGATACGGTAAAACTTGTTCAGGAGTTACTTCCCAAGGCCTTATTTCGTGCTGTGTTTGCCACCACATACAGAACCTACGCCACTTGCATAGTTATGACTTGTTAGTGGAAGGAGCCCTAGCAGCCTGTAGAATTTTCCGGCAATCCGACGAGACTTTCAAATTGCCAAATTCTGCAAAGTCAGGAGCCATGCCGTCAGGTTGAGGCTGTCCGGATTGTGATGCCACACCGTTCCCTTGTCCCTGGATAGGAGATTCGGAACTTTCTGGAAAGTTATCGGTTGTTCCAACGACAGGTGTAGTAGGTCGGAAAACCACGGTTGTCTTGGCCAATACGGTGCCACCAGAATGACCCGGCATTTGTATCTGCAAATCCATTGTATTGTCCTCCGTATAAGGGGAAATGGAGGGAAGGCGTACAGGAACTTGTCTGTCCACGGGAATGAGAACGCTTCCCCTAGGGATCCTTTCTGAGGCCATCTGCTCGCAAACTGCTTGCATTTCTTGTTCTCTTTCGTTGCGAAGAGATCGACTGAGGGGTGACCCCACCTTTTGAAGATTCTTTGCAGCTGAATGGTGTCCATCTCCCAATCGTGTATCTGAGCCATGCTCCTGCTCAGGGAATCCGCTTGTACGTTCTTCACTCCTGGGAGATGGTGAACCACTATAGATATGCTGTGTTTCAAAGCCCAATGCCATACCTTTTGAGCCTCCACAGAAAGGGTCCTGGATCTTGTGCCGCCTTGTTTTATCAAGTAGAACATGGCTGTCGTGTTGTCTGTCAGCACTCTCACTCTCGACCCCTTGATATGTGGGAGGAATGATTCAAAGGCCCATCTCACTGCCCTCAGTTCCAGTACATTGATATGTAGGCGTGATTCGGTGGGAGACCATCTGCCCTGGGTTTGGTGGTTGTCCATGTGTGCTCCCCAGCCCGTCAGGGATGCGTCCGTGATGATGGTGTTCTGAAATTCAGGTTCTTGTAGAGGAACCCCTCTGTCCAGGTTGTGAACCATTTTCCACCATTGGAGGGCTCGGATGATTTTGTCGTCGTCGACGGTTAGCCTGTCTGACCACCGACCCGTGGACTGCTTCCATATGTCCGCCAGGAATTCCTGAAGTGGCCTCATGAACAATCGACAGTTGGCTACTAGATGGATGCAGGAAGCCATGGAACCTAGGATCGCCACATACTTTCTCACTGAGAGTGTGCCATGTAGACGTAGTTGACTCGTCAGCCGATTGATCTTTGACATTCTGTCTAGGGAAGGCTTCACTATTCCCGACTGGGTTTCGAATTGAGCTCCCAAGAACTTTAAGTTCTTTGATGGCCTTAGAGAGGACTTTTCGAAGTTCACTGCGAACCCCAGTCGTTGCAGAAGCTGTAAGGTAGCCTGTACGCTGTCGTTGGTCGACGCCGAGGAGGATCCCCTCACAAGCCAGTCGTCGAGGTACGGGTATACATGATGCCCTTTCTTTCTCAGCCAGGCTGCCACGGGCGCCAAACATTTTGTGTTCTTGGGGAGGATTTGAGACCAAACGGGAGCACTGCAAATTGGTAGTGTGTCTGACCTACCATGAACCTCAGAAACTTCCTGTGTTTTTGACACACAAGGATGTGGAAGTATGCGTTCTGTAGATCTAGAGATGCCAAAAAATCTCCCACTTGAACAGACCTGATCACTTCCTGCAGCGTGATCATTTTGAATTTCTGGCTCTGTAAGGTCTCGTTGAGGTCGCGTAGGTCGAGAATGGGACGCCATTTTCCGTTCGGCTTTTTTACCACAAAACACCGCTAGTATACCCCTTGGCCTTTCTGCGATGCAGGGACTAACTCTATGGCACCTTTCTGTAACATAAGTGCTACTTCCTGCAGCAAATTGTCCAGATGTGGTTGGGGTAGGGGTATAGGTGGACACTTCGGAGGTTTGCATTTGACTAGTAGAGAATGTCCGTACCTCACTGTGTCCAACACCCACTGATCTGTTGTGATGTTTTCCCATTCTTTGACGCAGCTTGACACTCTTCCTCCCAGAACGGTGCGCTTTCCCTCATTGCTGGTCTTTCTGTTTGCTCGTCGACGACGAATAGGTCGGTCGTCTCTTGGATGACTGGAAGTTTCTGCGTCGGCTTGAGTTTTGCGAGGCGCGTCTATATCCTTGGGAAGGGTACGCCGATCTGCCGAAGGATCTATCCCTGGGTGTAGAAAATCTTGAGTTGCCAGATGCCCCTCTTAAGGGACGAAAGGATCGAAAGTGTTTACCACCCTGAAGAGCACCCAACGACCGTGCCGTATCCGAATCCTCCTTCATGCCCTTCAAGGCCTCGTCCACCTTTTCTCCGAAAAGAAGGTCACCTTCGAAGGGCATGTCCAATACCTTATACTGCACCTCGGGTCTGAAGTTGGTGCACTTAAGCCAAGCCTGGCGTCTTAGAACAACTCCGTTGTTTATCTGCTTAAAACCCGAATCTGCCAGGTCCACCGCTATGTTAATAGCATGATTCGACGCCTCTTCGCCCTCTCGTACCTGAGACATCGCCGTTCTTCTATGTTCCTCCGGAAGGTGGTCCAGTATAGGGGCCAGTCTGTGCCACATCTCCCCGTCGTACCTGGCCACAATAGCCAGAGAGTTGGCCGCTTTCACAGTTGCAGCACCCACGGAAAGAACCTTCTTACCAAACACGTCTTGGCGCCTTGCCTCATTATCCGGAGGGGTAGAGCACTTGTGTTGAGCCTTGGCTTTCCTCGTCGCCGCTGCCGACACCACTGAATCAGGTGTAGGTTGGGACGAAAGACACTTCAGGGTAGAGTCTGGCACTTTAAATTTCTTTTCAATGCGGCCTTTGACGGCCGGTTCAGAAAACGGGTGACGCATGGTTTGAACACCCTCTTTCCAGACATGATCTAAAATGGGTATTGAGAATATTGAGCGTCTATTCTTACCCATATGATCGAATAGAAATCAGTCCTTTTTCTCCTCCTGCTGGGCCAGGCCAAACTCCTTACATGCTTTTTCCATCATTGAATGAAAAGCGCCAATATCGTCTGGTGGCGATGGGCGAGTGGGGCTCTTTGGTGTTTCCAGTTCCACATCCGAAACCCAGGATGGATCCCTAGATGGAGACAGGGAGATATCCGATGCTGCCCCACGGTCAGATAAAGAGTCCGAAAGCTCACCCTCCTCCTGGACTACTGGAGTCACCGGAACTCCGATCGTTTTGGTTGGACGGTGTGACGGGCCGGGTTCGTCGACGGGGGGGGGGTCGATGCCACAGGTGGAAGCCTTTCATCCAACGATTTTAGCAGCGAGTGTAAGGAGGACAGGACTTCCATGGACAGGGCCGATTGAGAGTTTGGAATATTGGTAAACACCTGAGAGCAGGTAGCTCCTGATGGCGACTTGGCTCGTAGCCCAAGATCTTCCGGGCCCGCAATCCTGAAACCGTCGTCTTCCTTCGAGGAAATCGTCACTGCTTGTTCCTGCAGTAAAGTGTCCGGCAACCCCATATCAAAAACTTCTGGTCTCCAGGCCAGAACTTCGGTCGACGAGGACATCGTCGCTGTCGTCATCGGGTTGATGACGGGGGAAACCAACTGCGTCAGAGGCAGTGAGGACACTGACTGGTTCGTCGTCATCGACGGTGGGCCTGCAGGTGGCTTAGGCGGTCCCGCCTTAACGGTGCTCTCCCTGCGTTTATCCGATTCTCTACTCGTGGCAGATCTACGAGGATCGCCCGAGGAGGATTTTGGCCTTTCCTTTCCTTGTTTTTTCGACGATGATGATGATGGTATCTTTTTCAAAGATTCTTTTGAAGAGTCCTTGGAAGAGTGGCTTCGTGGAACATCCCTTTCCGCCGGTCGAGTCTTCTTCGCCGGTGGTTCCGACGAGGTTGAACGGCGCGGGGCTCCCGATGTTTTCGTCGAGGCCACGCTGCGCACGGAACCCACCTCCGACTGAGGGTATGCTCCCGCCCTGTCATTTAACCACGACACCAGCCGCCGATTCCGATCTTTCAGGGTTTTCTGAGAAAAACCCTTACATATTTCACACTGGTCTGCGGAATGGTGAGGGTGGAGGCAATAAATACAATCTAGATGGCCGTCCCCCTCGTAAACCTTCTTCAATCCGCATGTGGCCCACAGGCGAAACAGAGGTTTGCCCGACATCCTGGTAAGACCAAAAAACCTAGAGGGTCGTTCAGTCAATCCAGCGAGTAATTTCAACGATAGCCTAGAAAGTAGAGACTACGTGAGGAGATCCCACTATCTTTGGAGACGGTTGAAATCTGACGGGACCCGCGGGGGCGGGGCTTTTATACCATTACGTCCTATGGGGCGTGCGTGGACGTCCCCGGGGAGAACGTAGATGTGGATAGGACACACAAGTGTCGGAAGTTTTTCCTATAGGAAACGACTATATATGTGTACCGAGGGTTCCCAGTCTGACGACGGGGAATATTCTAAGCATGTGAATCCATGAAAGATCCAATGCTGGAGAAGTGACTTTAGAATAAGTTGCCATAAGTAAGCTAAGTGGCAAATAACTTTGTGGTGCAAAATACCTAAATTGCACTATTATATATGGAGAAACGGTATAGTCATTTTTTAATAGCAGCATGATATATTAACATACGCTATGAAGTGAATCACTTACAGAGCTGCAGATAAGACACAGTGCAATTAAAATGATTCGCCCAGGATCACACACTTTGGATAAATGGTGAAACCAGGATGTGGACAATTTAAGAAACTGAACACATCTTCCCAGGTTTAGTCGATATAGATATTTATTAAGGTTTTGCTTTGTATGTCATGTGCTTAAATAATACTTTATCTATAGCAATGCCTTGGAAGCAAACCATATTACATAATAAACTAACTATACATATTGGGCCTCATTAAAATAGTGGCTGTCTGGAAACAAGGGTGCCGGTAAGCCTACCGGCACCCTTGTTTCCGAACCGCCACATTGTGCGTCTGCCTGCCAGAGCCACTGTGCCCGACAGGTCTGACCCTGCCGGGCACAGTGGCCACAGTAGAAAGACCTGTCACGGAAGAACCAGCACTGGAATGGGGACTTACATTTTACTGGCGCCTGACTTTCCGGGCCGCCAGGGTTGTAATCTCCCGGTGGTACCGGGAAGGCAAGTGCCAGTAAATATTTATGGGTCTGGCGGTAACCCGCCAGTAGCACCGGCAGGGTTACCATGGGACCCGTAGTGAGGCCCATTGTCATAGAAATATGTTGAGCAATAAGAGTATGGCTTTTGCTTTATTCCTCCCATCCTGCATGCAACGTCACAATAGCATCATGCAGATAAATGTGAGCCTAACAAACCCCCCTTGGGTTTTTAAGCCATTGTCATTATTTCATAAAGCATGCAGCATAATGCACCCTTCTCACTTCTGATCATCCTCATTCACATTTCATAAGGGACAAAAGTACCTGCTAATAGTCCCCCCTCCCTCCCAGCAATGTCTAATGGCTCCCATGGTAATGTTCTGTGCCAGGACAATGAGGGTGATGAGCAGGAACACCGTGCTTGGCAACCTCATTGTTCTGCCAGCGGGACATCTTTCCCGTTCGGCAACCTCAGAGGGTGCCACACAGGAGAGGTGCCCCACTACCAAATGTCCCGGTTGTACTCTAAAAGAGACAAGCTGACCACTGACCATAGCATGAGGAAAAGCAAATGGCGACAAAGAGAGGAAAGCATCTACTGCATACGGGTGCGTTTCAATCTGAACCTGAGTGAGCGTAGGCAGGTTCAGATTGAAACAGGACTGCTGAGATGCGAGGACTCTAGTATCTGACTCCAAGAAGACAGAAATGCTACTTGAGACCTTGGTCTGCAGAGGCCAAGACAATGGCCAAATAGAATCATTAGGGAAAACACAACAGATTAATACACTAGGGGAATGCAACAGCCACTTGAGGAGGAGCCGGAACCATTTTGCATATAACAATCACACAATCTTGCGCTATACCAAACACACAATTGTACAGTAATGGTGGGTAGGAGGTGAACGAGTGAAATAGACCACACTGGGAGTGAGTTAATGAGCAGAGGGGGTTAGGTCAAGAAGGCCACACTGAGACAGGTGAGAGAATAGAGCAATGGGCCTGCTGAGGGCCCAGTCCCAGAAGCTATCAAGAGCCAGAGGACACTGAAAACGAGGAGCACGAGATCGGCATGCTTTGAACTCGATTTACGAGCCTGTTGGAAGCCAAACTACTCCAACTGAAAAACGAAGTTTTGCAACAGTGAGAGTCCAGAGTCTGTAGCTCAACCCAAGGAGGTCAACCCCGGCAGTTATCATTACTGCGGCCTTAATAGAACCCAAGGGGAGGGGGAAACTGTGCCATCTTGATATGAAATTATATGATATGGCATTTATAACGCGCCTATACACAAGTGTTTCAAGGCGCAATGAGGCAAGGGGGAACAGAGGGAAGACAAACATCTTACTAGGCCAGGTGGCATTAAGATCGCGCAAGTGCAGGGGAGGGGGAAGGGAAAGTGCGGGGTTGGGGCAGAGGGAGTGGGCAGTGCAGTACATAGGACCAGCAGTAACAAACAGAATAAATAAAATAGGTAAAAAGTGAGGCCAGCTTGTGGCAAGTGCAGAGGTAAGTGCAGACATCAAGTGTCAAGAACTGGTGGGGACTGTCAGGATACAGAAACAGCCCTCCCTCCCCCCAAGTGCATGGGTTGCTCGGGAGGTAGTGCAGCTGACGGGAGAGGGGACCTGGGCCCAAGATCAGAGGGTAGCCAGGTGACCAGTGCAGTTTCAGTCAAGAGTTCAGCAGGGGAGAGGAGGAGAGAAAGCAGAAGCAACGAGGAAGGTCTTGAGGTGCATCTGGAACTGTAGATGGTTCTCCTCAAGTTTCAGGGAGGCAGGGCAGCTGTTCCAGAGGGAGGCCCCAGCCGAAGAAAGAGATCTACCACCAACACGTTGCTTGGAGAATCACTTGACCCTGAGGGAGTTGGAGGCAGATGAGCAGAGTTGGAGGCGGATGAGCGAAGAGCTCGAGGCGGAAAATATTTAGGAAGAGAGAGTTGAATGTATGGAGGACCCAGGCCCCAGAAGGCCTTGTGGACAATGCAGAGGGTTTTGAACTTAATCCTCGCAGCCACTGGGAGCCAGTGCAGGGATTTCAGTCCTGGAGAGATACGATCCCTGGGCTTCAGGCCAAGGACAAGTCTTGCAGTCCTTTTCTGGATGAGTTGCAGAGGTTGGAGAGTAGAAGCAGGAAGATTTAGAAAGAGGCTGTTGCAGTAGTCCAGCCGAGAGAGAACCGGGGCTCTGGAGACAGTGAGCTTCTGGGGGAAGGAGAGGAAAGGAAGAATACCTCTAAGGAGGTGCAGCTGGTAGTGTGACTTCTTAGAAACGTCAGAGATAAGAGGAGAGAAGGAGAGTATGGAGTCAAAGATGACCACAAGGTTTTTAGCCTCACAGGTGGGAGAAGGAAGAGGGCCAAGAGACGCCGGCCAGAGATCAACAGGAAAGGAGGGAGCAGTTGTACCGATGAGGAGAATCTCAGTCTTAATGGCATTAAGGCAGAGATCATTAACAGCACACCACTCCAGGATAGAGGACAGACAGTCAGAAATGAGAGAAGAGAGGTGGTGGAAGGTAGACTGAAAATGAGCACAGTGTTGTCCGCATAGCACTGAAAGTTGGGGCAGAGAGCGGCAATGCAGTGGGCAAGAAGTGGCAGGTGTTGGTTGAACAGCCAGAGAGAGAGGTTAGACCCCTGGGGAACACCACAGATAGAGACAGAGATAGAGGAGAAGTTAGACTTGGGAGGGTCGATCAGAGAGGAAAGAGGGCAGCCAAGCCAGGGCCTGATCGGTGATAACCAGGTTATCACGGAGACGGTTGAGCAGGATGGCATGGTTGACCGTGTCACGGGCAGAAGAGAGATCAAGTAAGATGAGGACACAGGGGGTACTGGAGTCAAGGTTGGAGAGCAGGTCTTCACTGATGTTCAGGAGAACAGTTTCAGTGCTTCTGGCAGCTCTGAAGCGAGACTGATGGTCATGGAGACAACTAACAGATTCAGTGTGAAGATTAAGCTGGGAGATGGCCAGCTTTTCCAGGAGTTTGCCCAGGAAAGGAGTGATGGAGATTGGGCTGTTAGCAGGGCAGGAGGGGTCGGCTGAGGGTTTCTTAAGAGAGGGTGCACAAGGGAGTGCTTCTGGGGGGGGGACTCCAGTGGCGAAGGAGTGGTTGCAGAAGTCAGCCGAAGCAGGAGCCAGAGTGTCAATGTGGTCTTTGATGGTTTTAAAAGGAACAGGGGAGAACCTGTTGAGAATTTCATAGATCAGACTTGTCTAGAAACCTCGCCTGGGGAGAACTGGGGAAAGGCAGAGAAGGAGGGAGGAGAGGTGCCACAGTAGGGCCAGAAGAGCAGGGAGAAGAGGGAGGAAGAGGAGAGGAAGAGAGAGAGGACAGGATGTCCTGTGTTTTAGAGATGAAATGAGAAGCCAGGGCCATGCAGAGGGCCTGGGAGGGACAAGAGAGGTAGAATCTGCAGCAGGATTGGCCAGCTCCTTGCAGATTTTAAAGAGTTCGGCCGAGTTGTTGGATGCCGCAGAGATGCGGGCTTGGATGAGGGCTCTCTTCTTGGTGCGGACAGAGAGCAGGCGGCAGGCCATTTTGTCAGAGGATGTACAAGAAGCACATAATTTCCTCTCAGACAGCCTGCACTTACGTATAAGGGTTACAAGGTTTGAGTTGTACCAGGAGTTGCACTTGGCTTTGGGTTTCAAGCAGATCCTCATGACATGGGCAAGAACATCAAGAGTATGAGATATAGCAGAGTGGAGCATAGAACGGGCTGTGTCAAAGTGTGAGTCAGTCGAAGGGGGAGGGGTGGTGAGAAAGTGGCGGAGAAAGCCTCAACTGACACACGCTTCATGGGTCAGATAACCGAGAAGGTAGGTGACAGTGCTGGAGTTGGCTTGGCCTGCGGGGTGAAGAGAGTGAGCTGGGAGGAAAGGAGAACATGATCACTCCAGGAGAGAGGAGTGGTGAGAGAGATAGAAAGGGGAAGATCTGTAGGGATCAGAACATCCAGAGTGTGCCCTGCAAAGTGAGTCGGGCCAGAGGGGAGGATAGAGAGTGAGAGAGAGTTGCAGAGGTAGCGAAAGACTCCAGAGGAAGGACAGGAAGAACAACACACCTAGGTCTGAGAGTTCTGTATAGTGGGAGAAAGGCCTAGGTTTCACAATGCAGTTTACATACGGCAAATAACCATAGTGTTATCTCAGAGTGGCACAGGCTACAAATCAGCAATACTATCCAAGTGTGGCACTCTCTCGATGTGACTCACGGTCCTGTCACCAAGTCTCTGAGGGTGTGATGCACGCCAATAATCACAGCACTATTCCAATGTGGCACAGGCTAATCATCACAGTATTATTCTATTGTAGGTAAGGTTGCTATGTGGCAGGGTTTTCAGGGTAGAGTGATTGCTCTATTCCTCACCCGGGCCACTCCTACCTTACTAGTCGTTGCTGATTGACGGCTGGCCACTGGCTTCCCCTGCTGACACCTGCAGACACGATATGGAGCCGCACTTTGCCTTGGGGCCCTTAGCCGCAGGGGCTGCACAGGCAGGGGGCTGCCCTGGCAGGGATGCGTTAAGAGAGCTGGACCAATCAGGGGTGGAGAGAAGCAGGAGAACCAGGAAGTGGAGATGGGAGGGAGGCAGGCAACAGACCGCGCGCAGTGCGCAAAATTATTTCTTCAATTATTTCTTGCTTTGGTAACAGTGTAAAGAAACCTCTAGGGCAAGAGGAAGAAAAAATGCCAGATCTTGCTCCAGTAATAAGTCTGAGGAGACAACTAGGACAAGAGGGGTAATATGAAAGGCCATACCACACTAGGATTGCCTCAAATGATGGCAAATCCCGGAGGAATGCTAACTTTTGGGATCATCTGCGAATGACAAGCCAAGAAGTGTGCTAGGGCACTTAAAGCTCCCTAGGAGTCGAAGACCATTGAAGAATGCTTTCCTGGGTGTATGCGCCTTGGATCTGCCGTTATTAGAATAGGTATAGGATGCTAGACTAAGATATTAGGCCCTCTGAGCTTAGGAGCCTTCAGTGGCTTCATGTATCCCACCACCCTGACACTGCTACCTGATTATTTGTGGTTGGTTATATATTCCCGTAGGTCCCCGTAGAGGTTTTTCACATCCTAATCTGATCCTAAGACTCAGGTCAAGAGGACTACAGGTATTAGCAAAACTGAGCCAGGGAGACTGTGCCAAATACAGGGCAAGTATTTGGGAAAAGGGGGGTAACAGCCCTATGGCATTGGGAGGGGGGGTGTCCCTATACCCATATGGTATTGACTATGAGTACTGCCAGATACGCCCATTCGTTGGTTTGAAAATCACCTTTTGTTGGATCCAACATTCACCCTGCCAAGTAGGTCATTTTCTGTTTGTTGTGCCCTTCTTTCTCTACCAACTGCACTGTGTATTTCATTCGGAATAAAAGGTATCATATTTAATTTGTCAGATCCTGAGTGGTCTGTTGCCCCTTCCTCCTGACAACACTCACACACTGAAAATATGCTTCATACGGATAACTATTTGTTTTAGCAGATACTGTGGACCAGGAAGCGACTGCCAGTGCGCTGGAAACTTGGAGTCTCCCTTCATCCACTGACATCATTCTTAAAAGTAGGGTCTCAAAATGCTACCATTTGCCACTGAGTAGTGAGGCCAAACACTCACGATATCCAAAAACGTTCAGGGCGTGTGGGAGTCAATGGGCCTCATTCTCATTACAGGGCTGGCGGTCCAGTAATAACGATACCGGTAAGGTATTACCGGCATCATTTACCGGACCGGCCCATCACAACCTGCAATGCCGGTCCTACCGGCATCGACAGGGACCCGCTGTGGCCATGCACCACCATACCGGCCTGCGCACGGGCACCATGATGCCGGTAAGCATCGCAGATCACCCGTTAATAGTAAACTGCTGTGTTCTCAACTGCCACAGGTGCACACAATCAGCACAGGTGGAGGCAATGGAGCCTGGCCCTGCACAAAAGGAGCACACCCACACACCACACCCCTTCCAAGACCAAAATGATTCCACTTGCAGTTGTGATACTGCAGCTGTAGGACATGCCTGCACTGCTTCTCCTTGAGCAGGCAGTACACCAGGGATTACAGAGGAGACGCAGGAGAAGGAGGGTGAGACTGCCCCAGAAAATTCCAACAGTGCAGGCAGTGGTTCCCCGCAGGCAGCCACCAATCCCTCGCATAAGGGCCAGTCCATTCAACATAACCCCAGCACAGATCCACACCCTGTACCGTCTGGACAGGGACACCATCACCACCATAGTGGATTTAATACATGAAGACTTGATCAGCCTGATCAACATCTGCACCGCGATCCCCCCTCTGCTGAAGGTGGCGTCTGTGCTCCACTAACTGGCCACCAGCACACAGTGGGCCAGCTGCATGGCATCTCGCAACCATATTTCTCCGATGTGCTAAGCCAAGTGCTGGATGCACTCCTAAAGCATGCAAGGGCCTACATATCCCTACCACGGACAGTACAGGAGGTGAATGACACCAAAATAGCATTTCATGCACTGGCAGGCATGCCCAATGCCAATGGTGCCCTTGACTGCACTCACGTGGAGTTGGTATTCCCACATGCCATAGAGGTGGTGTACCGCAATCGTAAGCTATACCAC
Organism: Ambystoma mexicanum; assembly: GCF_040938575.1. Classification (NCBI taxonomy): domain Eukaryota; kingdom Metazoa; phylum Chordata; class Amphibia; order Caudata; family Ambystomatidae; genus Ambystoma; species Ambystoma mexicanum. Next base: position 507,425,246 of record NC_090939.1, read on the forward strand.
TCCATCAATGTGCAGATGGTGTGTGATGCCAGCAAGATGATAACAAATTGCTGTGCCAGATTCCCAGGATCTACACATGATGCAATGGTGCGGCGGAACTCCTCGCTACATGGAACGAGATGCTGCCCGACATGCTTAGCTGCTGGGTGAATCTGCACTCTGGGCCATGAGAGTGTATTTTGTGGGGGGGGCATGAATATGCAACCTGTCTGCTCCCTGGGCCATGGGAGTGTATATTGGGGGGCGGGGGGTACATGCATATGCAACCTGTCTGCCCTCTGGGAGTGTCCTCAATGGGGTGACTGGACACTGTCCATGCTGGCAAACACCGTGCCCATAATCATTCAAATAAGATGCATGACACAGACAATGGAGGCCGACATACTCTGGCCGCACACCAATGTGTAAATGTCAGACTCACAATCAGCGCCCACCCCCGAACTTGTCCACTGGATATCACCTGGCCGTACCTACAGCACCACAATGCACCATCATGCAGTCACAAAGCTGAATACACATGACCGCATCGAAGCACCTTGCAGGTCAAGCATCCATGAGTGCGCAGTATGAATTCCCACTCAGGGAAATACCCTGTCACTGCCCCGCCCCAACACTGTATAACACCATGGCAACATGTGCAGATGAATACAAATGGGAAAACACATGTGACAAGGATGCTTCAAATTAGACCCATCAAGTAGTGAACAGCACCTACATGGGTGTGATGGGTGCAGGAATCACCCACAGCACACGAGTACCAGCATGCAAGTCGACACCCTGCATCATCCAAGGAACACATCCCTACACTGGCAGACCCTACCGACAATCACATTGTGCCGATGGAAAAACGTGCATGGCGTCAACAATTATCCAAAAGCATGATAGTCTAAACAACCTGTATCATGTTGGGCATCAGCCTAATGCATCAAAGATGGCCCAACATGCATTTGGTCTCATCCCCTGCCACACAACCTACTCATGCGAGTACATCATGGACCTTGACACCCCATCTGGGTAGTTGGTGATTCCAATGTCAAGGCCGCTAAGTCGTGTACATCACCCAAGACCAGCACCATGGATTGCCAAGTTGTGTTCGGGGCAGATAGTTGCGCAGATGTGAAGTCAATAGCTGCCATTGACAATATAATGCATATGAACATGAACAATGTACCGGCTGAGCACAAATGGAATTGAAGAAACACCCTTACACATACCTTATTGCGCTCCCATGCAGGTGATGCTGGCTATCCCCAAAAGCCGTGGCTCCTCACCCCTGTCAGGAATCCGCAGAACAGGCACGAAGAGGACTTTAAATTGTGCCCATACACGCACTCATGTGGTCATAGAGCAGACCTTTGCCTGTTGAAGGCACGGTTTCGCTGCCTCAGCAGGTCGGGTGGCGCACTCATTTACGGGCCTGAGAAGGTGGGCAAAATCGCCATAGTATGTGCCATGCTGCACAACAAACGTACCTCTGCCACCTGACATGGACCAGCCACCATCAGGTGAAGATGAAGATGAGGAAGGAGAAGATGTTGCACATCAGCCAGGTAGCGATGCACATGAGGGACCAGCTCTGCGCCAATCAGTGATAGACTATAGTTTCTGATGCACTGGGAGGCAGAGGGTGCTATGGATGTGGGACCCTGGGCACTGTGATTGAGGGAATATGGGCACTGGGTTTGGGGAAAAATGGACACTGTACACTGTCATGCAATAAATTGACACAGGCTGAAGAAGCAATGTCCAGTCATGTGAATTACGGGTGTATTGAACAGAAAGAACAGATGCAATGACAGTCAACACGTGCAGGGTACCCCTGCTACTGCCGCCCCCTTTTCGATGGAGGGGGTTGTATGCTTGTGCGCCGCATGCTGCGCAGGGACCTGCGCACAGGGCTTGGCTGTGTTGAGCTGGCAGGCGTGGTAGTCGAGGAAGTGGATGGATGTGGCTCGGATGCCGCAGGACGCCGCTGGTCCATGGTGTAGGCCATTCTCTCCAGTATCTGGGCCACAGTTGCAAAGCCCTCATGGACCCGCTTTGAATTTTGATTTACAGCCTTGATGATGGCCACAATGTTCTCTCTCATCGCCAGGCGTGTTGCCTCCCCATCGGCAACATATTGCTTAACAAGTGCATGCATGGACTCTTGACGGCCCACCATCCTCGACAAACGTCCCTTGAGGTCCTGTATTGCGGTGGAAGTGGATGTTTGCATGGCTGGTGTGGATGTGCGCAAGAAGGGGCTGTCCTTTGGTGGAGACCACTCCTCCTGGCTGCCCTGGCCTTCAGGCTCATGCTGAGCAGTGGCCCGTGGTGTGTCCTGAGGCCTGGGCATTTGTCCATCCCCAAACACGCTACCCCCTTCATAGGTGTCCTCCTCATGCCCCTTCTCCTCATCGGCACTATGTTGGGCAGATACAGCAACCTCCCCAACTGAACTTGTGGCTGCCGGCTGCGTGCCGTCATGGTTGCTTGCCACAGATGTGGGCACATCCTGTGAAATGTGTGTCTCCAGGGGGGCAGGGGCAGGTGTTTGATCGACATGTTTTGGGGGCTGTGCAGCCGGTTGGGCACTGGTGTGTGCCTTGTGAGCCCCTTGACTCCTCCGTGTGCCCCTGGACATGGATGGCCTGGTGCCATCGTCCTGACCCCTGGACGTCTTGGCAGGTGTCCTGGGCTGTGCCGCTGCATCATCCTCGTCGATGTCTGCATCCGTGCCTGTGGGGGACAGAGAGGCAGGGCATCAGTGATTGGAGTACTTGCATCATGCATGCATTGGTGTTTGTGCAGTTTGGGCCTTGTGGTTCATTGCATGCTTGTTGGCGTGGAGGACAGGGTGCTTGCAAGATTGGGGGAGGTCGTATTGGCATCCCTCAGGTGTAGACATGTTTTCCATGGTGCCTTCTGTGAGGCCAACAGGTGTGTTGGGGCTTGCGTGCTGTGTGACATGTGATTTTTGTTTGTGTATAGGATCTGCATGCAGCATGCGTTTTGATGTGACACTGGTGCGTCCAGCATCTCGCAGGGATGTGTGTATGATGGGCCATGTATTTGCTCTCATCAAAATCACATTTGTTGGCCTACTTTGTACTTTGGATGTTCGGTGTTTGTGGGGACTTGTGTGGTGCACAAAGGGTCACTCGCCTTCATCAGCCGATGATGGGACTCCATTCTCTGGTCCACCAACTCCTTCAATGGCCTCCATGTCGATGTTGGAGCTACAGGTTTCCTCCCACCTCGACAGCTTTATGGGGGAGTTGGACCGCTGCCTGTTGCCTGCCCCTGGCTGCGGTTAGCCGATAAGAAGTTACGGACTCGCAGGCGCAGGACATCCCACCGCTTCCTGCAGTCCTTTACGGAGCGTGCAGTGGTTCCAACCGCACTCACCTTTCTGGCAACCTCCTCCCATTTTTTTTTCTGTAGCTGTGCTGGACGGCGCAGGTCTGCACAAAAAAACGATATCCGCTTGCTCCACTAGCGTATCAGCGAGCATATTCAGCTCATCATCACTGAAACACGGTTTTGGCAAATGTGCTGCGCCTTTCTTGGTGACTTGACATTGGGCCTCATTACGACCCTGCCGGCCCGGAAAGAACAGTGGCAGTAAAACCGCTGCCACCGTTCTTTCCGGACCAGCTGATTCAGAGTCCTGCAGGCAGGAGGTGTCACTCCCGCCAGGTCAGACCTGGCGGGATTAACACCACCCGCCTGCAGCGGACATGGTAACACCGGCTCTGTCATTGACGGTACCGATGTTTCAATGGTCCTCATCTCCATGGAGTCCTAGGGAATGGGGATTTACAAAATTCTGCCTCCGTAATTACTGGGTCACCAGGGTTTTAATGCCCCAGTGATTCCGGCAATCACGGAGGCGGAATGGTATTACGGGTCCGGTGGCAGCCTGCTGGTTTTTCCAGCACGGCTACCGCCGGACTCGTAATGAGGCCCATTGTCCACCACTAGGGATTGGGAAGTCGGGTGCTCAGGTCCTGTCTGCGGAGGATTGCAATGGATTGTATTTTTTAAGATGGCCGCGGTGCATTTCCTGTTCCGGCGCGATGACGTTATTTAGGGTGTCAGCATTGGCAGGGGAGGTTTCAATGCATTCCTTGATGCCACTATCGGGGGGGGGGGCTTTACCAGCAAGGCGGTGCATCCGTTACCGGCATGCAGGGACGCGCATGCACGCAGACTCGTAATCGTACGTTGTTTGCGGAGTGGGTACTGCAGGGACACGTTCATACCGGCATGCCAATAATGACAGATTTTTACCGCCTACCTCTTAATGAGGCCCAATGTGAAACTTGTAGTGATACAGCAAAAATGTAATAAAATAACCTTAGATGAGAAACATATAACCAAAATTACATTAATTGCCAAAACACACAATTAAAATACAGTAAAAAAATTGAGGCACAAGCCAGCGTTTGCTCACTGTGCCAGTTTCTGGTAATATATGTGATGGCACATTTTTATAAAAGTCCTCAAGTTCTACTTATCAAAGACAGATGCTCGGTTTGGTAGCGAGAGCTCTTCTGGCTTTAGCGCCGCCAAAGTAGGGAGACTGCCCCTTGAGCTCAGTCCTTTAGCGCACAGTGCAGCTCAGTGAGACAACGCCAGTATTCTAGTACCTAGGAAGCCTTGAATAAAGAAAAGGACTATTGCAGTGCCACAAGGCTCCCACTCTCGACTGGAGGCGCTAGAAACCCGGGCACTCACAGAACGTAGAGTTGCGCTTTTCTTAGCAAAATCTTTAGAGGGTTCAGGACATGTCTGCATTTAGGGTTCAGCTAAGTAATCAATGGTAGCTGGAGGGCGAGAGTTAAAGATTTCTCACATTTGCCAGTTGGGCATGTGGTGAACTTAGTTCTTCGAGACCATATGGGGCCTCGCACATCAATAACAGTCAAGCAATCTCTAAGAGCAGCAGCTGATAAAAACTACTGATACAGGGCACAAGTTAAAAAAAAAACGTAGGACGACTCGTGCACACTTTGGGAAGTGACGTATGGTGTGCGAGCTGCGTGTTTCGTGACATTGGTGGCCGTAATCTTTGTCTAAACACAGCGTTGGAGCCAGCAGTCTTGTTTCCATCTCCATGTTGCAAGGAGTCGCTGAATCAACGGTGTGCGAGCTGTGCGTTTCGTGTATTTGGACAAGCAGCCGCGAATAATCCGGCCCTTGGATTTGGAAGGAGTGAAGTCCAGGGATCTGTCTCTCATTCTGATTAATCGGCCTAGCTTGGAATCGGGGTGAGTGCCAGATCAACTAGATTGTATGCAGGGATCAAGTCCATCAAAATGAAAGTGGGGGGACTCTTTAATATACGCAGTGGCGTCACCGGAAATTTGCATATCAAGGTGACATATCCAAATTGCATTCAAATTAATTTCCATAACCATAACAATTCAACAGGATGAATGGCATTTGCATTTCAGAAAATCAACACCCACCAACAATGAAGAGGATAGTTTCTTCTGATAGTGTTTGAAAATGTTTGAAAATGTTAAAAGGTGTGTACGTACGTTTTAAACTCCAAGAATCAATACCAATGTTTTCCTGGAACATGCCGTTCCGAACTGTGTCATTTGAACTGGTTGTAGTGTGATTTTCATCAGGTTATATGGTGCAGTGGTGAAGTGCTTGGCCTGCGAACTGGGTTCGGATCCCCAGTTTGGCATAAAGTCAAAGACAGACAGACAGATGTTCTCATTTTCCACACAACCTCTAAATGCCAAGGGGGCCTGTGGCAACACTCTGAAAAAAGTGGGTGGACTCTGTCCGCCCGTGTGTACCCTCGACTTGAGCCCTGATTTTATGCTTAGCATGTACTTGCTCAGAAGTCTTGCCGAACAAAGGTTTAAGATGGTGAGGAATCTGTCGCTGCCGATTTCTCCCCCAAAGAAGTTGCGGCTTTGCACGCCATGAATCAAAAAAGAGGGACAGAGTCCGTAGAACATGAGATTCCACCCTCCGGTGTTGAGTCGAATAGGGGAACGTTAAAAACGAATGAAGCTGCCTCGAACACATTGGCGTTAACGGAAGAACTAGTGAATATAACTGATGGCCGCATAAACCTGGAATCACCTTCTAATGTACACAATACCTCAACCTTGAATTCTCCTATTTATTTTGACCAGGAGGCTGTTGAATACGTACGTGACTGATACTACTGACACATCTTATGCGCCTACTCCTCAGCGTAAAACTTCAGAATGTATACCAACAAACTTGGTCAACTCAATTGAGGAACCAGCGCCAAATACAGAAAAAGCGTTATATGCTTTTAAGTACGATCTTTATTCTTTTGGTACTTTGCACGAAAGTATACAAAAGGAGTTACAAATCCATACAATCGCCCTTGACTCTATTAAAAAAAGATTGGACACGGCTACAAATGAGGCAGACTCAAAAGCCCATTCCATGCCTAGAGCCCTCGCGCCAAAAAAAGGATTGTCGTCGGTTTGGTCTCAGGCTATACAAATGTTACAAATCCCGAAGGTAACTTTACGAGAAGCGCTGGATATGTCTGCCCAGATCATTCGGGAGCTCTGTGAAGTGAACAAAGGTTTCATCGTTCTGGTCCTCCAGGAGATTCTAGCACTCCAGTACCCATGCAGCATAAGGAAGCTCCATGTAAGCAAAATCATATTGAGGCACAGGTGGGGAAAAAAGCCAAAGAACTGCCCAATGCCTAATAATAACAAAAAATCATCCAAAGGATTTTTCGAAATATAACGATCAAAGATGCCTTTGCAAAGGCAAAATCTCTTCAGCAATGGCTGGGTCGGACAAAAGGAAAACTCCCTCCTCAAACCATTACAAACAGTCTTTCGGAAGAAGAGCTTACAAAGTATGACTCACCAATCTTGCCTCACCAGGTGCTGATTCTGACCAGGACTACTCTGGCTGGAAAAAAGACCTATGCTCATGAGTGAGGGGAAATGCCAAGTCAACATTTCTCTTTTGGAGATCGGAGAAAAGAGAAAATTGCTTTGTCGGTTCAAACTGAAACAGCCGACCTGACAAACTATGATCTCCTTTACAACCGGCAAAGGGGGTCGCATTACCCTGTTGAGGGTGGTTTATTAAAACCTGTCAAAGGGCCTCATACAGCACGGCAAGAAAAGATCTAGCTTGATATCATAGCAGTGGGCCAAGGACCCAAATGATTGGAGTTTGGCCAAACTTTGGTTCAATCCTCTGCTTTAAAACCTACGGTTGAAGGGCTAATACTAGTGTCAGTTCAAACGGATACGAATGACTTGGCAAACTATTACCTGTTAAACAGAGGACTCACAGGGATTCGCCAAGCACCAGGGGGTAAACCCCAAAAGTTAATAGTGGGAAATGATATGATAGGTTATTTATAACGCACTCAATACCCAGAGGTTTCTAAGGGCCAACCCGGAGATCGAACCTGTGGTGCTCCGTGTCGTATTGCTTCCAAGGCGAGCACGTTGACTGTGAGCTATCCTTCCGAGACAACCAGATCCCCATGGAGGTAAGCCAATGTAATCCTTGATGGTCAGAAGAACCTCCCTCTATGAATGAGGCTTTGGCGGCCTCACAAATTGCTAGGAGCCCCATTGGAATTCCACAACAAATGGAAGCCTGGAGGCCGGGACAGGAAGTGGAGGGTAACCCCAATTAGCAAGGCAGAGATAGGGTTTTTCCAACAGGGTCCCTCCAACTCTCTCAAACAAATAGCCATGTAAATGTCTTGGAAATTCACAATGCTCAGTACTATCGCAATTAAAACATGGAGCTACTATTGGTACACAGTGCGATTTCACAGTTCCGGTTTTAATGCAAAGTAATGCAGCCCAAATAGAGGTCGCTTGTTCAAACCATGAGGAAAATGGAATTCACTTAAGAGTTCCTCAGCCTTTGGGCCCTGAATCGCATTTTGCGAAGCGCAAAGTTCCCAACCCATGGTCAACCAAACAGTCTCGATGATGGTTCCGTGGTTGCAACAAATGGACCCCATCACAATATGTCAGACTACCATCATGAATCTACGGGGCTGCAGACTTATTGCATAAAAAACTGTGCGTTCAGTCCAAACCGCTGATATAGGCGTGCTATAATCCTGAAGTTAGGCAAGCCCCAGGAGAATTTAGTATACTTAGGGGCACCTGTGGTGGTTTTAAGTCTGGGAAGGATTGGGACTCCACCCGGGGACAACAACGGGTGGAGGCTCCAGTGGCCATTTCAGCAGATATTAGGAAAGTAAATCTTTCGTGAAATCCCACAATTGAAATGGAATGTATTTTTAAGAATGATCCCCGATTGATTTTGAATAGATCAGCCATATTAATGGTATTCTCAGAAATCCCGAATCTTAATTGTTTAAGCACAAGGGATATTGATCGTGTGGAGTTCTGACATCCATTTCACACAAATATTGTGACCCCGCATGCCTCTTCCAGTTTGGTGGTAGAGGCTATCCTCCGAGAATCAGTCCAGTTTAGGAAACTGGGTTTTGAAATTAGGGATTTAATTAGCCAAACTTCAACAAAAGGGGGTGATTCTGTATTTCAAAATTTGTCACATAAATGTAAAGATTTGTTATTTCCATGGAAAATGGAAGGACCAAAAGAAGAGTGAACCTTACAGAGAGTTTCATGAATGGGTAAAGGGTGGAGAGAGACTGATTCTGGCTCTCTAGAGCTATTAACATCGACAGGAATCAAGAGTCTAGAAATGTCCCTATATAGCAGTAAAATCCACAATACGCATACTTTCATGGAATTCTCGGGGTCATGGAATACTTTTTAAAAACAATGAGTAACTGTCCATTTTGTGGAATCATCATATTGTGTGCAAGGCATAAAATAAGCAGTGTCGCGGAGCAATTTGCTATGCGATTCTGTAGGTTTGCTAATTAAATCAGCACTTGTGTAGCAAAGCTAGCTATTTAAGTCACCCTGCTCAATGAACGCACAGCTCACCCAGCATTTCTCTTGCCTGCAGAGCTCTCTCCACCCTCGATTCTCTGACTGCAAGTTCAAAGGGGCTAACAGAGAGAGAGTGCAGCAGTAATCATCCTCTTCGCTCATGTGCCAAAATGTCTGTGTGGGAGGGCTACGCACATTTTTTTCAAATAATTGCAAACCAGAAATAATCGGGATAATAATGTTATTAAGCTAACTGTATCCTGTCTGCCAAAGAGCAGTATGTGTTAGTTATTTTTTTTTAAAAAGGCTTTCAATTCCTTTTCTAAAAATATAATTGGTTACATAATGCATAATTACAGGATTGCTACTGTAAAACACTGCATAGTCTCCATGCTTTACAGTTAAGTATCTAAATTTCAGTGTCAACTAGATTTCATTTTGGTGGGGAAGATGCATCATATGACGAGTGGACACTTGAAAATGTACATGACCACGCAGCCAAATGCTTGGAGGGCAAACCTAGTTCTGTGGCCTGCTGGTTACATAACGCTTGCAACTGGGGTTCAACCCATCAGCTGATCCCATACTCCTCGACATTCTAGCTTACCATATTGCTTTATACCCGCTACCCTGAAAGTGAGAGGGGCGCAAACTACAATATTCTGCCTAGTTTGCCCAGTTCTGTGCCTGCTACAGCATCCACACTACTTGGTCTTTTACATAATGAATTCACAAAGCTAACTTGATATTTACTTAAAGTAGCGATCAATAATTTCATCCAGTCTGCACATCTACAGACCCACTGCAAAACTGTGCACTGTGGCTGGCCTCCAGGGCTCAATTTCCTCTATGATTATGATTGCATAATATATTTGCACCTGCAGTAGAGAGAGCTGGCCAAACTGTTTTCAGAGCCTTTTATCATATCTATTGATTTGTGTCCATTCATGCAGCTAACCTTTTTACAGACACTCCTTTAGGGCTCGCGAAGTATTTTTGCCCACTTGCATAGTCGAGTAAATTTTAAGAAGGGCCAGTAGCATTTGCAGGGGTTGTTTGAAACATTTAAATAAACGTTACTTTGTTTGCAGTAAATGTCAAAAAAAGTTTAACTGTGTATGGCTGGCCTCTAGGTGGCAACAGTGTGCCAAACTAAAGTGGGTTTGTGGTGACATGCACCATTTTACAGAAAGTGCATTTAAATTTGCTGTCATCCGTTGCCATGGGTCTAGTGCATGTCTCTTCAGTCGAGTGGGTAAACAAAGTTACTCAACCTGCAGGTCTAGTGGAATTTTAAAGCATTTGCAAGGCCTGACTTCTCAATAATGTCTTACTTACAGCAGGAACACAAAACGGCTATATTGTTTCTCATTTTAAATCTCGGATAAAATTATCTTCTGGTGGCATTAAAAACATTAATACAAAATTGCTAATCAAATGGGGTTGTTTGCTAATCAAGACAAAATTAATTAGCAAACTCTGCTAATCAATTTTTGAAAACTAATTTATGCCTTGTGTGTGCCATAGGAACATTAGCTCATCCACCCCCCCCATCCCCAGTGTTAATAGTTATTGTTCATTCTTTCACGCAGCCACAAAAGAGGAGCGGGGAAGACCAAAGAGGGGGCTTATTACCTTATTAAAAATGGACCATGGCACGATTAATGCAAAACTAGTGGTTTCAATTGTCGGAGCACTATTAATCGAATTTCAGTCGAGTGAACTAGGGGGATTGTGGGGAATTCGACCATCCGTACGGTGGGTATGCACTCACCTGGGCTTGTTTGATCTTTTTTTAAAGAAATTGAATGATGGGAGATCAACCTCGGAAAATGTGTGGGTCTAATCCGCACGCATTTTCCTATGCTCACTGCTCGACAAACCCATAGACCTGTGTCCTCTGGATGGACACAGCCTACAGGCGCAGTCCATCCCTGTCACATTTAGTTGGAATGTGACAGCCAGGAGTACAATAAAGCATCAAGAGGAGGAGGGCAATGCCTTCCTCCTGCCATGGTTAGCCTAATTAAATATCAAAGGCTCCATGGATCTGCCCTGCCCATTGTCAGTCTGCTGGTGCAGCACATACTGATGAGAGTTAATTGAAGCTAGCCTGCGAGAGGCCTGGTTGCAGAGCTGACAAAGGGGACAGGAAACCAACATCTTTTTGATATGTATCAGTGTCAACCTAAAGTCAACTTCTGCATCTTAGTATCAAGGGAAGTGAAATGTCATGTCTATTACATGCGTTTACAGTAGGCAACCCCCGCAGGAGCACCCCATTCAGAGGGTAGAAGTTTGTGATTTGATGGAGACAGAAAGTCTGTACTCGCCACAAACTTAAAGGGAGATCTGCTCTTTGATCAGGAACCACAGAGAGCTTGATTGACCAGAGAGACCCTATTATCTACAACAGATAGGAAGATGGGTGGGATTTAGTAGTACATGTTTTCATCCCTTTACCTTTCCTGTTGCAAAGCACTCTGGTTATGACCTCACACATACCAGAAGATTGTTGGTGGGGATCCAGGATTGGTTCACTAAACTAGGATTAGCCTGCACCAATCACTGGGGCCCACTTGGCTTTAAAAGAGGGCTGAGCCCCTCTCTTAGCAGATAATCTGAAGACTTTGCAAGCAGTAACAAGGAGGACTTATTTGGACTCTGGCTGAAGGTACAGTCTGCCTTACAGCTTCCACCAGTGAAGGAAGGCAAGGATTTGCAAAGAGGGAAGCAAGATCCCTCCCCTAAATATCTTCCAGGTAACAGACGGAGATACTGAACCCAGAGGACCCTTCCAGCAGCTCCAGAACCGGTACTAAACCAGCACACAGCATACCCTGCTGGGCTCTGCAAGCAAGCTTCCTAGGTGATAAGTGTCAAGAGAGTGTCTGAACCAAACCCAGGACAAGGCCATTGCCTGCAACACTCTCCTCCGCTATGGGCCATCCCCCTTAAAGGATGACACAAGCCCAGAGAAGAAGCTAGGAGGAGTGCATCGACAACCTTCAACCAGCATCTGCCTGAAAGGACATTTTTGAGACAGTCGAGCCCCTAGAACTGCAACCGACTGCACCACTGACTGTTGTCATGCCAGAGTCTCTAACGTCGTCAGAGCCGCCTTGATCAGTGCTTCAGACCCACCGACCAGCACTGAGACGATTCCTGAACCCGAGCCACCGTGTATACCAGCCTGCAGCCTTCCATCCAGCTTCGCTCTCAGAACTGCCTGCCGCCTGATACCCGCAGCTGTCTCCTGCCTTGAACTCTGTTGCAGAAGCTGCAAAGCACCCTAAAACCGACTCTACATTGTCGAGCACAAAGAACTTCTACAAGTAGATTGTGGTTCTGTCCCACTGGTCCTTCTCCGAAGGCCCATAGTGACATTTAACAACCCGTTGCTCCCTTTGTGCTGAAACTAAGTATCCTTGAACATTGTGATTAATTACTTTACTGACTGCCCTCCTGTCAGTATCCAGAGTGCATCGAAATAATACAACCATGCCACCTCGAACACTCACTGAAGCACAAGCCCACCCTACTAGTAATATGGCAACCGACAAAGACGAACTGTTAAATTGCTTGAAAGGTATGGAGGCCATGATGACAAACGCCTTCCATACTCAAATGGAACAACTTAGGGAGGACCTGAAATCGTCCCTCCAGGAGGTTAACAAGGAAATGGCGGAGATGGGTGAAAGAGTAGACATAGTGGAAAGAGGCCTCTCGAACATCACGGAGGAGACTAATCAAAATAGCCTGCTTCTAGACCAGCTGGCAACCGCAACGAACAATTTGGAACTCCAGACGGAGGATCTAGAAAACCGCTTGCGAAGATCCAATATCAGGGTTAAGGGCCTGGCGGAATCAGTACTGGACAAGGACTTAAGACACACTATGCAACTCTGCTTTAGCAGCCTACTAGCTGATGCCCAACCTGAAACTATAGGCTTCGACAGGATTCATCGAGTGGGCCCAATACGCAACGAACCGGGGTCACGATCCAGAGATGTCTTAATAGCAATGACATCGTATGGTCTGAAGGAAGAGGTGCTACATGCGGCAAGGATGAACGGGGACCTCAAAATCAGCGGGTCCCGCATACAGCTATACCAAGACCTCGTCCGAATCACTCTTCATAAAAGGCGGCTAATACAACCAGTCACGAAAGCCCTTCGGACACACCAAATCAGATATAGATGGTTGCACCCGTTCGGCCCTTCATTCACATGGGAAGGCAAACAGAAGAATATCGGGAACTGTGCAGAAGGTCTAGGTCTCTTACACTTGGAGGACGAACAGCAGGAGGCACCCGAGCGCCCTCGGCCAAAGACGAGGAAGAATGGGTAAAACTGGCAGCACCCAACCGGTTCAGGTTTGTGAACCCAAAGGCCCACCAGACCCGAAGGCAGCCAAGCACACAGACAATGAGTGAAGCGCCACCTAAAAGTGAGAAGACCGCAAAATGACTCTGAAGCGCCTGCACCGTGGTAGGAGGTCATTCATCTTGGAAGCAGGGTCAGAGTAAATCTACTCCTGACCATTGTGAACTGGGGGGACCCTAGAGGCCTTACATCTGTTGGTTCAGCGGAGGAGCCCGTTTGGGGCCCAGGCCTCATACTCTCCCAGGATAGGGGAGATGGAAAGGGGATGGGAAGGGGGAGGGGAGGGGGGGGGGGAAATGTTTGAAGATTGGGAAAGCAAGGAACCAAAAAACTATGAGCAAAAATGAGCCACCTCCACAACTGGGTTTAACAGAAAGACAACAGGCAGTGGGAAAATTCTGTAGCAGGATACAAGATCCAATATGCCGAACCCCATCTCCTAGAGAGCAATGGTAGAAGTGAACATAATCTCGCTTAATGTCCAGGGTCTGAATTCCCCTGCTAAAAGACGATCGATTCTGAGTAGGCTGGAAACCATGCAAACGAAAATAGCAATCCTACAGGAGACACACCTGCTCCAGCAAGATGAAAGAAGGATGCGTAGTAGATCGTTCCCTCTCCAGTTTTCCGCCTCAAGCCAGTCTAAAACAAAAGGGGTGGCAATCCTATGTAGCAGGGACTTGGACTTCCACAAACAACATGTCATGAAGGATCGGGAAGGCAGATACTTGGGTGTGAAGGGTACCATCAATGACCAAATGTACACAATTATAGCAGTATATGTCCCCAATGAAAGACAGGACAAGTATATCCCCAAACTACTCAAGAAGATCGGGAGCTGGTGTGAGGGCAGAGTGATAAAAGGTGGAGACTTTAACTGCGTCATGGACCCAAAAATAGATAAAACACTCCCCCCCCCCCCGACAGCTGCAGACCAGCGAAATAGACAGGCCCTGGGAAAACTCTTCAGAGACTTGGAGGTGATAGAGATGTGGCGGTTCTTCCACCCAGAAAGCAGGGAATATACACACTACTCGGCGGTACACAGGGGATATTCTAGAATTGACATGATCCTGGATGTCTTCCACCCTGATCCCCTATATCAAGAAAATAGAAATCGAGGTCCAATACCTCTCAGATCACGCCCCAGTGGTAACCTGCATAGAACTGCAGAAAATAACGAATAGGCCCCGCCCACAATGGAGGCTAAATGAAACAATCCAGAGGGACATAGCGCTCAGAGCACATATGGAGGAAGTAATTACCTCCTGGAAAATGACAATGGAGCGGTGGACTGGCGGGTAGTATGGGATGCAGGGAAAGCAGTTATTAGAGGGGAATTCATAGCTCAAGCAACGCAATACTACAGAGAGAAAGCCCTTACAACGCAGAAATTAGAAGAAGAGGTAAGAAATGCTGAAAAGCTCCATAAAACCTGTCAGACCCCCAGAACCTGGCGAGACCTAAAAAAGGCTAGATCCAAATTAGAAAACCACATGGCGGACCGAACAGCGCAAATACTGCTAAACACTAAACAATCATATTACATACACGGGGGGAAAGCGAGCAAATTCTTGGCAGCCAAATTACGCAAACAGAAGGCGCGCAGCCACATCACCCGGTTCAGAAATAGTAGTGGGGATTTGCAAACGGGAGATAATGAGAAACTAGAAACGATGGTCCATTTTCACAAAAACCAGATGTCTAGTGGGAACCTGAACGCGGCAGAACAAGTGTCCTATCTGTCAACCATAAAACTGCCACAGATTTCCGAACAGCAAAATGATCACTTAGGAGCCCCTTTCACAACACAAGAAGTGAGTGACGTGATTGCAGCACTACCTAGAGGAAAGGCACCCGGCCCAGATGGTTTAGGGAACGGGTTTTACAAAGTATTTCCTGACGCAGCTGACAACCCCCCTCACTCGCCTTTTCAACTTAATTAGGGATAAGGGAGCGGTCTCAAAGGATATGGGACACTCGGTCACAATCCTTCCCCTAAAGCCGGGGGAAAGACCCGGTGGAATGCTCCAGTTACCGCCCCATTACCCTCCTCAATACTGACGCTAAACTATATGCAAAAATACTCGCAAATCGGTTGGCGACAGTATTGCCTGGGATAATACATACAGACCAGGCAGGCTTTGTACGGGGAAGACACACTCAGGATAATGTCAGGCGGGTAATTGACATCATAGACTGGGGCACCAGGGGCGTCCAGAAATTCTCCATCGCTGCACTTGATGCCACATGAGCATTCGACAGCATAGACTGGGAGTACATAAATCTGGTTCTAGAGGGTTTCGGCTGCGGGCCGACATTTACTAAGATGGTTCTGGCTAATTACCAGCATCCTTCTACACACCTAATTGTAAATGGCTACACATCGGAAAGACTTAATATCCAGAGAGGTACACGGCAGGGGTGTCCCCTCTCCCCTCTTATAGTCACACAGTGTCCTTACGAGACTTGTACCAAGATGATGCCCCACTTTCCTTTGAACTATGCAAACAAAGATTTGGCATCACTGAGCATCACAGATTTAAATATATACAAGTGCGTCACTGGATCTCACACCCAGAGGTGAAACAGGCTGGATTACGCCCCCCAGTAGGTCTAGAACCCACGATACGGGAGGGGACACAGGAAAAAGGGATCACTAGACTGTACAAGTTACTCGATAAATCGCAAGCAGATGAAACCCTCCAATATATGAAGGACTGGGAGCGGGACATAGGGGAGGAAATCACACAGGAAGAACTGAGTCAAATCTGGAGAGGGGCTCACAAACTATCCAAATCCACAGCAATCAAAGAATCAGCATATAAAATCGGCTACCGGCGGTATCTGCCCCCAAGTAGAATTCATAAAATGAACCCCACGTATCCTTCAGACTGTTGGCGCCAGTGTGGAGAAAGAGGTGACCTATTCCACATGTGGTGGTCATGCCCAAGGATAAAAGTGTATTGGAAGGAAATACTGAGTCTAATCAAAGACATAACAGGCGCAGACCTACCACAATCCCCTAAGGTCATTCTGTTGGGCGCAGTGTCAGAAGGAAGATACGCAGCTTCAGGGAACAGAGCGGCTCTCATCACCCACCTACTGTCTGCAGCAAGGATGACAGTGGCCCAACAATGGAAGACAGTGGAAGGTCCTACAACCCCATGGTGGTGGATGAAAGTATGAGGAGTTATGGCGATGTAAAACATTTGCGCCACAAAATCATGGACATACCTGAAATTCTTAGCCATATGGGATCCACTTCAAGACTATGTGAGGGAAAGGGAGGCTCAATTCTTTAAACCCAGGACTCTAAGAAACATTCATATCAGATAGAGACAGCAGTAGACATGGAGGAGCGATGAGCTCAGGAAACGGCTCTGCTCTGGTTATAACCTTGATTCAGTTTAGTTCAGATAAACTCTAAGGGAAAGGGGTGGGATGGGTGGGCGAAGGTGGGGATACTCGGGGGGGGGGGGAGTTGGAAGACAATAATAGTCTCGATGCCAAAGTTTAAATAGGTTAAATAATTTGTTTTCACAGATAATGGTTGTAGTACTGCTGTAACCAAAGGCTAACTGTTGTCTTTCGTATAAAAAAAAGAACAAAATGAAAATAAAGTTGGTTAAAAAAAAAAAAGAAATTGTACCAAAGGTCAAAGAGTGAGACTTTAACTTCAGGACTCCTCTCAGATACTCGGCTGCCTTAGGAATAAACAAGGGAATAACTTTTGGTCATGGTTTAACTCATCTATTAACTTTAAAAAAAAGCTGTACAGGTAAATGCAGTGCCCGAAAGAGCTTGGGTTTCCCATTTTTAACTATGAAATGCTAATGATAAGAAGGGAACCAAGATTGATTTCGACAAGCCTAAGGAAGATCGTCCGTTTAGAATAGATTTTTCACCTGGTTGACTCCTGGACATCATTAAAAATGACACCGGGGCCCAACAAACTTTCAAGTAAGCTATTTAAGGAAAGTGCGCTTTGTTGGGCAACTATTCTGTCATTTCTCTTCGCAGACATCTGTGTTAAGCAAAGTTTCTCGGTAACCTGTAAAATAGCTTATATATCATTCTGGCAAACATGGCCGGCGCTCAGACCCCAAGAACTATCGCCGAATTTCAATTATTGATGCTGGTAGTAAGATCTTTGCTGCTGTTCTCCTTAAACATCTGGAGCATTGAGCGTCGGGCGAATAGTATTGGGTGTCTGAGCCAGTGGCAAACAGGCTTCAGAAAGTCCCACGAGACCTCGCTGAACGGGTTCATCCTTAAAACCTGTCAGGATTTGGTCCAGGAGGGCCGTGACAAAACTATTTGCCTAGCTACTTTCGATCTTAATGCAGCCTTTGATTTAGTTAATCGGAATTTGCTCTTGGTTAAACTATCCAGATGGGGGATTCCGCAAGGCTTATTAAAAACTAATCATTAGGCTGCATGAGAACACAGTTCTTCAGGTCAAGTTGACCAAATCAGGCCATTCTTGCCCCCTGTCTTTTCAACCTCTATGTTTTAGACGTATGTGAAACCATTGAGCCCTGTTCTTTTATTCCACCTATAATAGGTACGTCTTGAGTCTCATGGTTAGCGTACACCAACGATTTTCTCCTTGTTGGTTCGACAGTAGTGGGCTTGCAGAGATTATTGAATGCCTTTGTGGGGGGAAAACCGGTTGAAAATCAATCCATCTAAAACAGAGGTATTGAATTTCTCCGCAAGGAAAATGGTGTCCAAGGGGAAATGGTAGATGGGCAGAGAACGCTTAGAAAATCTTACCAGAATGATTTACTTGGGTTTCTATATTTTGGGTTGCCCCAATAAGAGAGAAGTAATGGAATTCTTCAAACAGAAAACCCACCTAATTATTCCCCAGATGCTACTTGTAAAAAACAGGTTCTGTAGATATTTGGTTATCTCGCTTGTTAATTGTACCTAGGCGTAGTCCTACCGAAATTGACTTATGGTATTGAAATGGTATTGAAGTATACCCATGCTGGGTGGTTGACTTTTTGGCCAAGGTAGAAGGCAGGATATGGAGAAGGGTTATGGGAATACCCAACCCTGTCCCCACAACCGCTATTTTGTTTGATTTGGGCTAGAATGGGATAACATCTGTAGCGAGATGGAAAAAACAGACCTTTTATCGTAAACCTCTGGAGTCTCGTGAAAACTCGCTATATTTGGTAATTGGGCTAGTAATGCAAATAAATGAGATCAAGTCTTTGAATGATATCAGAATTGTATGTGAAGGAATACTTAACGGTTTGGGTATGACAAGTTTGGACCTTATGAGCAATCCCTCTAGGGTGAAGAAAGCTCTGAACTTATTCGATTAGTATGTCCTGGCTAAAAAATGTCACCTGCAGAAGAGTCTTAGGGGGACATCACAAGTTGGGTGGACTGGTGAAATGTGGCAGTAACGCTATTACTGCTGCATTTACCACTCCGCCTAAACCAGTGTTCTGGGGCATTCACCTCCAGGTCTGAGCTAGAGGTGAAAACCATGAGCTGAATACTCTGTTGTAACTAAGTCATTTTCATGGAAAAGTGCCTCGATGCCTACGGGCTGCTAGTGCGCTTTACAAATTTAAAAATAAATAAATGTGCTGGCTTTAAGGCCATTTTCAGCACTATTACCGCCGGCGGTAATAGCGCCTCCCCACCCCATTGGGTCTAATCGACCCAATGGGAATGGGGATTTACCGCCAGCAACTTGTGATCCAGTGCCAATAGCACCAGACCGTGTTGCGGTAACGCTATTAGCCACCCAACTTGTGATAGAGCCCACCGTCATTTGATTTATGGACATAAGTGCAGGGGGAAAATAGCCCAGCATTCGAGACTCTTCCCTTGTCAAAGATTACGTCGAGATTTTATCAGCTTTCGCTTGAATTTGTTCAAATTCTGGAGACGTTCTGGAGAAATATAGTGACTAGCCCTAAGGGCTTCAATTCTCTATTTTGCCTTGCTACTGAAACCATGGAAACTTTGGAACATCTGGTAATGAACTGTACTCAATTGATGCAAAAGATAGATTTCCATTTCTCAAAATATAGGAAAAAAAGCCCAGTACTTTGGTAAGCTAGATATAGATGTTTGCATGTTGCCGTTGTAGTCCTTGGGTGGCTGGTAAGGCTCCACTAAGCAGCCCGAAGAGAGGACAGGCACGTGGGTGGACGCTGTTGAAGGTTTGTGATCAATTGTATTGATGAGTCGATGTTTGGCCAGCTGTACAGAGTTCCTTTCGGATGGTAGTCACTGTATGCTAGAGGCAGAGGTGTTGAGGTATGTCAGGTGTTTCAGTCTGGACAGCTATATGTGATGCTAGACAGGAAGTGCGTAGCCACAGCAGCATTCTACGGCGCATGGATGCTTGGCTGTGGCTGTGGCCTGTGTCCACACTGGTGGTATGAGATATACGTACCGTAAGCTTGGAAATAGTTTTAGCTTCTTGTCCAGTGCAGCAGAGGAAACAGGCCTAGATTAGAGAGTTCAATACCATAGATGCCTAGGTTTCACAATGCAGTAGTTGCACCATATACAAATCAAAGGTGGAGCCTACACCTAGATTTGAGAGTCCTGTATAGTGGGAGAGAGTCCTAGGTTTCAAAATTCAGGCCTAGATTTCACAATCCAGTAGTAGACAACTAAACAAAGATGGAGCCTAAACTTAGAGAATCCTGTATAGTGGGAGAGAGGCCTAGGTTTCACAATGCAGTGGGTTTCACCATATGCTAAACCAAGATGAAGCCTACACCTAGATTCGAGACTATGTATAGTGGGAGATAGGCCTAGGTTTCACAATGCAGGCCTAGAATATTTCACAATGCAGTGCGTTTCATCATTTGCTAAACAAAGATGGAGCTTACACCTAGATTTGAGAATCTTGTATAATGGGAGAGAGGCCTAGGTTTCTCAATGCAGTAGGTTTCACCATATACTAAGCGAGGAAGGAGCCTAAACCTAGATTTTGGAATCCTGCATAGTGGGAGAGAGGCCTAGGTTTCAGAATGCAGGCCTAGATTTCACAATGCAGTGGGTTTCACCATATACTAAAGGAAGGAGCCTACACCTAGATTTGAGAATCCTGTATAGTGGGAGAGAGGCCTAGGTTTCACAATGCAGTAGGTTTCAACATATACTAAACAAAGATGGAGGTCGGTCACCCCAGACCCGGGAGTCCTGTACAGTGGGAGAGAGGCCTAGGCCCCACAGCGCAGCAGGCACCAAATGAACGGGGAGGAGGCAATTGAACAAATGTCTGGAATACGATGCGATATAGGTTTCAGAATATAATACAGTGCATTTAGAAATATAACATGCAAAGAAGGTTTGTTATTTATGTATATGTGAATATATGTATGTGGGAGATTCTTAAGAGAGCGATGCAGCTTATTCTTCATAGTTCTATATCAATAATCGCAGTTTCGTGCCAATAAGGCATCCTATAGATAAAATGTGATGCAGGCTAGTGTTCACAGTAGTGTAGAGGAGGAGCCAAGTACCCCCACCTCAACCACCCCGCCCCTTTTATCTGTATGCTGGAAACCAGAGTATGTGACTTATACAGAACAGCTGGATCGACAAAGAGCAGAATATGGACTCAGTCCAGTACCAGTGAAAGGGTCAGTACCTAAGAAAATCTGGGAGCCAAGGTATCGATTGAGGAAACCGTATTTGATTTGCATACGAAGAAATATGATGGCCATCTGAATTGAATCCCTGAAGAAGCAAAACCAATAAACGGCAAGGATGAATGGTAGTATCACTAGCCATTGCCAAGTATATGTTACATGGAGCTGAGGATGAAGTAAATAGAAAAGATGCAGTAATTAGAGAATACGGATATTCTATAAGGCATCAAGAAAGCAATAAGGATACGTGACATCTTGGGCTCAAGGTGAAGAAACGTATGCAACAGAAACAGATGAAGATATCACATCATTTTACACGTGGACAGACGCAGAAGAAACGCAAGCAGCAAAGTAATCGTGAACCTAGCTCTACACTTATAGTAAATAGATCGCGGCAAGCGGCAATGTATACATACATAGGAATGAGAGAATTATGGATGTTTCCACTAAACGTATTATAGCTGGTTGGACATTAGCAAAAAGGCCTCAGTTCAGTGTGTCGCAGTTAAAAAGCAGACATTGAATTACAAGCAGCGCATCGGTGAAAGGCATGGCTGAGCGAGCCAAGAAGCCAAGGTCTTATCAAAACTGGAGTAAACTGACTTTGGATACAAATTTGTGTGAAAGAACAAACCTCCTGTTCAAAAGGAATGAACATAACAAGGAAGACATCAGAGGTCTGGTAAGAAAGAATTTTAAATGCACGAAAAGGTTCAATTTTATGGTCTCTAGTCTTGTGGAAGCATGAAGTTGGGTGAACGAGATGGTCACACCTACACATGAAGGAAGACTGTGCTTCTCACTCCCTAATTTTCTCAGAGCTAAGAAAATTCTCAAGGATGAAGTTCAAAGGTCTAATCGTTTGTAGACCATGGAGGTGATGATGGATTGATATGCTAATTGGTGGGAAGCTAAAGTTAAGGCAACCTCCCCAGCATCTGGATGGCCGGCGTGCAGGCTGTTAACATAGGTGGAAAAGTACTGAAGATTGTTAGACTGCCAACCAATTGTAGAGGACCGGCGTATTCAGGGGTCCTATAGTGTGTAAACCAATGGGACATTGTGTATTTAGTGACGTTCATAGTGATCATTTTTGAAGGGAGGACTTAGTTGCCCCACCTGATGTTAGGTAACCAATCACATAGCTACACTTTTTAGGCTAGTAGGGATCATATACTTAGACGTTCACTCAGAACCAATAGCCCATGTTTATAAGTTTTTGTAGTTTGCCAAGTAGGATGACGTTAGTACACATGTGATTGGACGTCATTGATGACACATTCTGCTTATAAAAGTGCAGTTTTTTCTTAAAGTACTTTGAGTTTGAAGAGCAAGCATTTGCGTTGATGTTCGTTATGCTCCCTGTTTTAGATAATTGATATTAAAACAGTTTTCCTTTTGTCAACTTCCTGAGTTGGCGCCATTATTGATGTATGAGCAAGGTCTGCATCCCCATCCATCTCGAGAGTAATTGCTGCTCATCAAAGGGGGTAAGTGATTTCAATCCGGCACAGACCCAAGTCTCGCCCAGCATGTAGTGCGCAATTGAAGCCCTTATTTATTTTTATCTATAAATTCAATATTCTGAGCGATATACCACTCATATCACACCCTTCTCCTGAGACCTCCCCCCGCCCCGGTCACAATGAACCAGGAATCAGGCTAGTTTGCAAAGGTAAATATTTATTTATGTATTTAAAATGTAATCACAGTATATTTGAATAGGTAAACAACAATCACCAAACTGGTGACAGAATAATATCTTTTAATACATTAGGAATCAATTAATGAGCACCAAAAACATATGCAGCGCAGAAAAGAATACTTTTGTGTTGGTGTGGACAGATGGCACTATGGTTAAAGGTTCCCCCTGCAACACCCCTCAACCCCCCAATTGGCAATTTAGTAGATGTGAGGAGAGAGCAGGTATTCCGGAATAGCACAAATCATACAGAATATCAGTCCCACCTTCCCCTTTCAAACACAAGAGAAAAACAGAATTGACTTTTCAGCTGTCAGTATGGCTTTAAAATTGTCTTTAGAATTGACTGGGCAAAAACACCAAGTATTGTCAAAAATACTTAAATTGTTGTAAATTCCTATGGTAGCCGCTTTGAACAGTTGCACACAGTCACAAACAATGATTTAGTCCAAAGAAAGCATTTGAAATCTCAAAGTCCTAGTAAGAAACAATTTAAAGCTATTTCACAAGTCTAGAATTCTTTCAGAATTGTAATTCGCGGCAAACCTTTCCTTGCACGATATTCGCGATAACGGGAGAATCGCACTGTTTTGGGTTCTATGGATAGCTAAGGATGTTAGGTACAAGTAGGAATTTAAATTTCGTTTCTATCATAAAAACGGAGGGAGTTATACCGGTTTTAGTAAAGGTCGTTTTTGTAAAATAGGCGTGGGAATGGAAAACGGAAATGCACTTTGAAAATGAAAGATGGTTTTGATTCCACTATATTATGACTATGAAAAAGAGAATGTCACACGTGAATTTCCACAGTTACGTGGCCAGCGTAACCCTTCACGTGTGATACTCTAGTTTCCGTTCTGGGATATACTTGTCTTACTCAAAATCACTAATGACTTATGATTTTATGAAACAAAGGAGAAAAATCAGCGCCAGAAAGATACTGACAATACTATGATTATGAATTTACAGATAGGATGAATTGCGATTGGGATAAGACTATGCAGAGATATTAGGGTCACTTTTCTTCCTATTAATACTCCCAAAATAAGTTATTAAATTGGACTATCAGTTCTGGTCATGGATTGGATCCGGTCTAGGAAGAACAGCACATCAGGCACGGGATTGGTTCAGCTAGGCCGGTCACTGGTTTTGCACAGGATCTGTCCTTCTTGTTTGTGGATATTTCAATCAGCTGGATAACGAGTTCCTCAGTCAAGCCTAGTGGTGGCAAGCCAGAGAATTTCAGGATACTGGTTTAAAAGGCCTTCCCGTCACACAGTACTTCTCTGGGGGTTTGGGAATAAGTTTGAGGATTAGGCCTTGCAGAAATCAATAGCGCTCTATTGCTGGCAAGAGTCTTGGCATCTGGATCTGGAAGAATATTAAAGCTGGATGTAGAATGCTGGATCAGAGTGCTTCGCCGGAATCAGGAAAGTGAGTGGATCAGTGAGTTCCTACGTGTTGTCAATTGTCTTTATTTATGCTTAAAAATGACATCACAAAGTGGGTGTATGGGGCGGCTTAGCTAAGCTTGCCCCTGTGAGCTGGGATAGGATCAAAACTTCATCTCCGCCTTGCATTTGGGTGATTGGATCAAGGCCGGATGATGTCACATTTTATGGTTTGTTTTACAGTCCTCAGAGACCTCCCTTTAGCAACTGGTCTCAAAATCGGATTTTATACTAAACACACATTTATACATTAGTCACCTTTTTACAAATCACACACAAAGAGGCCATATTTTATGTAGCATCTGTTCCTCCAAATCCCGCAGCGGTGGGATCTTGTTTAAACTTTTTACAGAATTGTGTCCTTTTCGCTATCAACACAATTTCCAAATTTTATGCAAATTTCCACAAATGTGTGTGTTTAACATAGGGGTGTGTGTGTACATTTTCACAATTCTAAAATTAATGCATTTCGCATGAAACCACATATATTGCCATTCCTGTCCAGAACATGTTACACAGTTCTACCGCCTCTTCACACGTGCAGCCAAAAATTAGATTAACAACTGTCCTTTTTATATTTTCCCCACTTTGAATCACAAGTTATGAATCTTTTAAAAATTGTTCATTGTTCATTCTTAACAGCAGATGGTCGCTTCGCTCCACCCCTTTGTCTCTCCTGGGAGTCAGTGCATCCCCCTCCTTGAGGAAGTTACTTCCAGGAGCCATTTACGACCACCTTCACACCTCCGTTTCCTGGGCTGAAGGGCCCGTCATTGTTCCTTCGCTTTCTATAGACAAAAGTCTGGGCTAACCCGCAATTAGCACCTGCAGGTGAGTTTCTGCTGAGAGGAAGTCCCTCCCCATGGGAGAAACCTGCTTTACCAGTTCTTGCAGCTCCGCCAGGCTAATTAACTTCTTAAATCCAGCAAAACCCAAACTTGTTGCATCAAACATAAATACATTACTTTCTTGGCTTTACATCTGGGGGATCAAAACACAACTAAAATCTGTATTCCTTTTAGCAAAAATCCTTTTTATGTTTGCTAATTCAGCAGACTTTTTAGTTTTGGATCACTTTAAAGTTTCATCAGTAACTCATCTGACAGCCGTCATTCAGGTAGCCCAGGGTACTGCACCCAGATTTTGACAGATGCTGTCAGTTTACAGACAATCCAATTTGTCTGATGAATGTTTTGCTCTTCATATTAGGACTTTGTATGTCCGCAATGCTTCCTTAGATTACATGAATTTTAGCAAATGTTTTCACTTGCAAAGTGCTGCTTCTCTCTCTGCACTCCGTTTGCTGGTCAAGGAGCCCACTGGCACATTTTCTGCGGTGTGTGCTCTATTCCACTACACATGCACCATGGGTGGCAGGTTGTGCATCCCTCTTTTTGTGTGCTGAAGCACACAGTTTTTTTGTAGGTTTTTGGCGCGCACAAGAGTTTTGCCGCCATTGTTGCAGTGCCTTTCACCATAATTAGCAGGCTGATACCGCATAGCATAGCGGAGTGGGTCAATACATCCCACAGTTTGAATAGTAGTTCAGCAATCCTCACTCTTTGTGGAGCTTGTTAGTAATAGAAGCATGGCTAACCATGTTTTGAGGTAAGGTAAGGTAGAGGGGCAGGGATTTCTGGAGTACAGTGATTGCTCTACTCCCCACCCATGCCACACTTATCTTAGTAGTTGCTGCTGGTTGACGGCTGGCCGCTGGCTTCCCCTGCTGACACCTGCAGACATGATATGGAGCCGCCTCTGTAGGAGCCGCCCATTGCCTTGGGATCGTTCGCCGCAGGGGCTGCTGTGCAGAGGGCTGCCCAGGGTAGTTGAGTTTTGAGTAAACCGGTAGGCCAATCAGGCTCATGGGGAAGGCTGGGAGGAGGGAGGGAGAGTCTGGGAACAACAGGGTGCAGGGCCCGGACACGGGCAGCATACAAACCCAGAAAAGGTGAAAACAGGCCCAGGAGGGTCCCCAACAGCGGTTTCACTCACCTTGTGCTCATGATGGGAAAAGAGCAGCCAGGAAGGATTGCCAGTGATTACACCAAGCAAGGTGTGGAAGAAGGTCAATAAAGGTTCATGGGGCGGGCTGGGAGGCAGGAGGAGGGAGGGAGGGAGAGGGAAATGGTGGAGCCGGGGAACAACAGGGTGCAGGGCCGGGACACAGGCAGTATACAAGCGCAGACATGGAGAGAACAGGCCCAGGAGGGTCACCAACAGCAGTTTCACTCACCTAGTGCTCACGATGGGGAAAGAGCAGCTAGGAAGGATTGCCGGTGATTACAATGAGCAATGTGGTGGAGGAAGGCCAATCAGGCTCACAGGGCGAGCTGGGAGGCAGGAGGGAAATGGAGGAGCCGGGGAACAACAGTATGTATAAAGGAAATGCACCTTTTAAACCCAGGAGTCCATACTGAAGTATTCCCTCCACAGCAATATCACACTTGGACAATTCACAAGTGCTTTGGTGACATTTTTCATGTGGTACAACAGGTACATTGAAATCTGGCAATTACCTTAAAATGCGTTAACCCATTCATTCTATGAACGTGAGCACAATACATGTTTTTACTTACCTCAAACACACCAGGGGAATGGCATTTGTCCTCTGAAAAAGTGGGTGGACACTGTCCACCCGGATGTACCCTCTACTTAGCTGTAGTAGTCAGGTCCAAAAGGGAAAACTCATGTAGAGCCTCACTCTTGCTCTGTAACATTAGAAGGATAGCAGTGTGCAGTACAATCCACTTGAAAGTCACGTGACAGAGAGAGAAAGAGGATTGAAGCTCACGGAAGGTGGCTATTTAAGTCCTTGGAACTGTCCCAGGCTATTTAGGTTCTTGGAGCTGTCCCGCTCTTAATAGGTTCTCTTTATATTGCTCAAAACTGAGAGGTCAGCAGATCAATTCCTTCAAGGCATATGTGCAGCAATGACCTATCACTCTGCAGCTCTCTAAAGATCAGCTGAGAACCCAGGGATCATATGCAAAAGCAGGGGAACATCACTCGGTTTCTCTGTGATATGGCCTTTCTAACTTTCACATGTACCTTCATTTTGGCACAATCAAAACGTTGGGGTATGCTACCCAGTTTCTGTTTCTTCACAGGGGGCAGCAGCAGGTGTGGATTTCTTACTGGAGCCTGGACAACACAGGAACCGAGATAAAGATTAATTCTGCACGAAGTAGAGCTGGCCAATGCCCCAGGGAGCTCAAGCTGCTTGCTTTCTTCCACAGGCATGAATCCCTTTTAGGCAAAAGATCCTGTCCTCTTCACCACCTCGTCATTCACTCCGTGGTGTTGTTGCCTAGCAACCTAGAACAGACCCATAAGTGGACTGCGGGTGGTTCAGTCCTGAGACAAGACATGTTCACAAGTGGCATAGGTGCTGCACCTCGATTCCACAAGCAGGATACACAGACAGCAACAAACGGAACCGGTTCCTGTCGCACACGTTCAAAATATTTTTTTTAAAAGCAAGGGACTCCTGAAACGGTTTGAGGCTATTTCGAACCGCTCCATACACGCCCTCTTTACGGTTAGGTTTTTGCTCCCTCTCTTTAGGCAGGGAGGGGCAGAGATGGCGAGAGAGTAGGGCTGGCTAATGATTTGTCAGTACTCGTGGGAGGCCATTTCGATATGATGTTTGAGGGCCCACTTGCCAGCAGTTTTAGAAAATAGACTGAGGAAACCATGGGGTGCTTAAATAATGATGGATACAAAGGAATGCAGCGAGGATGTTAATTGCTGTAGATTACCACAGGGGAGCCAGCCAGCAGGGAGCTGAAACACCTGATTCACAAAACATTTTGCAATGGGATTTTCCCATCGAGAGATGCTTTGTAAATCAGACCCTAACTGCCCGATTCATTGATTCATCTGTGCGTAAAAGGGGGTACTTGGGCGCAAAAATGCGCGCAAGCTCCCGTTTACCGATTCATGGAACACAGTGCGTGTGGCTTACCTGAGACGTGCACGGAATCGGCGAGGGCTCAACACGTCACTGCGACACCGCAAACGGCTTGCGTGAGGCGCCCAGCGAAGATGCATACAGCCTAACGCAGTCAACTAGAAAGGGAATGGGGAACAACAAGCGTAAAAGTGGGCGTTACGTGGGAAGTACCACAGTAAAATACTCGCAACGCCCACACGCGCACTTACAACACGTATTCATGGAATCAAACAGGGCTCACTGGCACGGGGGAAAAGACACGCTAATCCGGAAACACGTCCGCCAAGCGAAAACTGGCGCAAGCGTCACCGCGCACTAATACAATGCATAAATAGACACGCAAAACACAAACACGCGTATACAGCTACGATGAATGTGACATTTCTCGCAGCAGTGATCGTGGGACACTGCATTTCTTTACCCAGGACCAGCCTTTTTGGGATGCCTGATGACCAGATCTATGGCAGGTATAGGTTTCCACCTCATAGCATCCTAAACCTGGTCAGGGAGTGGGAAATGACCTCACATCACCCACCTTGTAAAAGGTGCTCAATGTACTGCATCTTTTGGCCACCGGGTCATTTCAGCGGACAACTGTGGGGGGCGTTGTGTTGGCAATCATGACTACACACTCTTCAGTCCGCAGGCACATATAGATGCCCAGGACACCCGCAGAAAGGCAGGCCGTGGTCCAGGATTTTTTTTTTCAAACTTTTTTTATTCGTTTTTTCAATTGCACAACATCCAACAGTTCAGACACAGCCGAGTAAAACTTAAAGAAGAACACTTAACAACGTCCCACATCAGGACAGAAACCCACCCCCACTCACCCCCACCCCCCGAACACCCACCAGGTTGTATATAGATGCAGCATGGCACCTCTGAGAGCCCTCAACACAACAGAAGACACTTGGCCTAGAGTACACTAATACAATAATAAACTAAACACTGACGGGCCCACACTACGACGCAGACTCTGAAAAGACTGTAGAGCAGATAGTCCTTAACATAGTCCAGAGGAGACCCCCATATTGTCTTGCGACGAGAGGGGGCTCTCGGAGTCCGATTCACGAGCCGTCTAGCTTCTAAAGGCCTGCCAATAGTCTTTGGGGCTGCTATTAAGGGGGAGCGTTTGGTTGTATTTTGATTCCCTTCGCTCATACATCGCCATGCAGTTCACCCATTGATGTAATGAAGGCGTGGTGGATGCCCCCATGCATGAGCCACCAGTGCCCTGGCGAACACAGAGGCCATACCAAATAGTCTTATCACTGTTTACATGTAGTTCTACCCACGCCAGTACCCATGTTTCCGGAGTAAAAGGAATCGAGGCCTCCAACACCTGTTCCATCACTTCAGCAACTGCCACCCAAAAGGTCTGGACTTGGGAACAGGACCAGGCTACATGGTAAAAATCAGCAGGGGACTGATGACATCTCTTACAATTCGGAGACCTGAGTGGGAACAGTTTGTGTAACGAAAGGGGAGAAAAGTACAGTTGATGTAAGAATTTGAAGTGAATCAAGCGAAATCTGTTATTGCTGGAAATCTATTTAGTCTGAGCTAGTATGAATTTCCATTGAGCCTCAGACAGTGAGCGAGCCAAACTATCTTCCCATTTGACCCTATATGAGGAAGATGAAGGAGACCCAAGCCCCCGCGCCAAGCTGTACAAGGAGGACATCACCTTTCTAGGAGAAGGCGGGGCTACAGTATACTCTAGAATCGGGGAAGTCTCTCGGCATTAGGAAGGTCAGGCCACCTCGATTTCAGAACCTCGCGGAGGCGGAAATACAACAACTGGGTGACCGGAGTCCAGTCGCCTCTGGCCCTAAGGTCCTCCCACGTTATACATTTCCCTTGTCGTGCCACATCGCCCAAGGTGTAGATGCGCAAATTCTGAAAGTGCCAAATGAAGATGTGCTCAAATGTAAGAGGGATCCCACGAACCCTATATATGGCTATCATGGGTGAATACCACAGACCCATCCCAACCCACTTTGCTAGGCGATCCCAAAGAAAGCCTCTAAGGTCCTCTGCTTGGGCAATAGCCCTCTCAAGCTGTGAATGTGGCAAGTTATTCGTTGGTGACCACCACCAGATAGAGTACTGGATCTGAGCGACTAAATAGTAAAGAAGCAGGTTGGGAACCTCCATACCCCCCTAGGCATATGGGTGTGACAAAGTGCGCAAGGAGATGCGGGATCGTTTCCCCGCCCAAGTCAGCCTAATCATCAAGGATTTTATGCGGCTCCAGAACGTTGCAGGGGGCCATACCGGGACGTTATTAAAGATATACAAAAGTTTCAGTAAGACCACGATTTTAGCTAAGGAAATAGGGGCCGCCTGAGAAATAGAGAGCTAAGTGTCCACCCGATGTTCCAGGTGTTGCAAAGTGGCAATATAGTTTTCCTCATACATAAGTGCAGGGGAGGTGGATACTTTTATACCCAGATATCAGATTCCCTGTGGGCGCCATGCGAAGGCCTCGCCCACATCCTGCAGGGCAACCCCCGGTGTAAGCGGGAGCACCTCCAATTTAGACCAGTTATCCGTAGCCCGGACAAAGCGCCAAATGCAGATATCTCCTCCATCACAGGCTGCAAGTTTGTCCGAGGATGTTTTATATATAAAAGCATGTCATCCACGTAGAGAGAGACGATAGATACGTGTGAGCGGATTGTCACTCCACAATGGGAGAGAAACTCTCTCAGTGCACAGGCCACCGGTTCAATCGCCGGAGCGAATAGGAGAGGGGAGAAGGGACAACCCTGCCTAGTGCCCCAAGTTGGATTAAATAGGAGCAGATTGAACACCGTTTGTGTAAACCCTCGCCCATGGTGCCGAATAAAGAAGGTAAATCCAACTAAGAAACACAGGCCCGATGCCCGATCAGCTTAGGACCTCGAACAGGAAAGGCCATTCCACAGAATCAAACGCCTTTTCCGCGTCCAAGGCCACTACCGCAATAGGGACCTCCGGATTCACATTGTGCATTAAGGTGAATAGTCTACGCAGATTATTCTGGGGTGATCGCCCCGGGATAAATCCCGCCTGATCTGGAAGAATCAGAGCAGGCATGTGTGGGAGAAGACGGTACGTGAGTAACTTTTTATTATCAGTGTTTATCAGTGACAGGGGGCGATAGGAAGGACACTTTTTGGGGGTCTTTAATGGGCTTGAGTAACACTGTGACTAGGGCTGTCCGTGTGGACTCCGGGAGCACTCCAGAGGATTCCGCCTCCTCAAACATTTTACATAAATGGGGTATAAGCAAATCAGGATATGTTTTGTATAGTTCAGCCGATATCCCATCCGTTCCCAGAGGCTTACCATTCGGGAGGGATTCTATCACCCTATGAAATTCTTCTTCCATGCGGGGGTCATAAAGAAGCCCACCCACCTCTGAATCAAACCAACCCCAGGCAACCCTATCAAGAAATTGCATGATATCATCATGCCCAGCCGTGCTATGAGTAGTATACAACTGCTCATAATATTGGCAAAATACCTCATTTATCCCAACACATCCCTGGTAGGTGCTCCCCCCTGGGGGTCCACTTCTAATATAGGCTCCAGTCGACTCTCCTGCCTAATGGCCCAGGCAAGGGTTCAACTCGGGCGATCTCCCTCCCCATATCTCGCTGCAGTGATCGGGTCACCCAAGAATCGCTCCTCTCCATCCATCAGAGCATAGATCTCCCGCCTCCTTGCTGCAAGATCAGCCTGAATATCTGAAGAATCCGCACTCTCCTGGAGGAGCTCCAAATTCTTAATTTCACTCTCCTTACGCGCAATGGCTCTGCGAATACTTTTAAGGACCCCCCTCCTGTGACATACACCAGCCTTGGAGGAACACCTTAAAAGTTTCCCATACTACCCCTGGACTAGGGACGGACGCTGCGTTGAACTGAAAGAATTCTATAATGGCTTGACGCAACCCCCCCCCGGAACACCAAGTCCTCCAATGCCCTGGCCCGAAACCTCCAACGAAGCTGTCTGGGGTAGGATGGGGGGCCCCTGAATTTCACCAGGACCGGGAAATGATCGGAATGGGTGTGCGGGAGAATCACTGCCCCGTCCACCACATGGGTCAGGTCCGGAGACAGAAACACATAATCAATCCTGGACGAACTCTCATGCACACTAGAGTGGAACGTGAATTCCCGGGTGTGAGGATGACACCGACGTCAGACATCAGACAAGGAATAATCGGACGCGATGGACAGCCATTTTTGTGCTGCGCGGGGAAGCGTCCTTTGGGTCGACACCGATCTAACCAATGTGGAGGAAGGGGCTACGTTAAAATCCCCCACTCACACCACATCGTATCTCGGGAACAATCGTAAATGCTCCGAGCATGCCTGGAAGAAATCGGGAGAGTCGTAGTTAGGGCCGTAAACATTTATAAATAGGACGGATCGGGTTGCAATCTCCTCGGCCACCAACAAGAACCGTCCCTCCCCGTCCACCACCTGTTTGTGAAGTTTGAATCCCAAGGAGCAGTGTATGTCTGCTGCAATACCCTGGGAGTGTGTAGAGTAAGACGACCCATACCTGTGAATCCCCCAACCAGACAGGGCAGGGAACTTGTGACCTTTCCCTAAATGTGTCTCTTGCAGACATAGTACATTAACTTGGCGATTCTTCACGTAGTTGGATATGAGTCGCGCCTTTTTTTGCGTTAGTAAAGCCCTGAATATTCCATGTAAGCAAGGCTATGTCAGAGGTAAAAGGGGGACCTGACCCCGTGGAAACACTCATGATATGGCTCTGTGGGTTTTGTTTGAAGGATCTGCGGCCACTGAGGTGTCAGTTGATGTAAGGCCATGAGAGTGTCTAACCTGACCATGCCGCTCATAGAGCGTTGCCCTTCCTAAAGAGAAAATCCGCCCCTCCCATCCCTTAGATTAGAGTGTAACAAAACAACCATGCCCAAGACCGGGAGTGAACACTGACAGGTGTGAAATTTGGCCAATAACAATTAGAAAACGGGTAATGCCCACCCTTAATTCAATTCTCGGGTCTCCATCTGCATCAACCTGGGTACCCCCTTTCCCCGAACAAATAACGCTAACAGAATAGCAAAACAGACCCTGAACCCCCCCCCCCCCCATGCCAGAAACCCCAATCTACTGGCCCCCTAACACTACCCGCCTCCCTTGACCCCTCAAACATTAATCAAAACCAAGCTAAGTGGCCGCTGGGCTCGGGGGGAAGCTGGCGGCATCTGCGGCTCATAAAGCTTGGAGGCTCAATACCATGGTAACATGACACTTTTGATTGCCCACTGGGGAAATTATTACCAATTATGATCATATAGCAGTGGAACATCTTAATCGGCCTTTGATCGAGTCCGGCCGTGCACCAATATAAAGCCATATGCGCACGCTGGCCTCCTCCTGGTCAAGGGGTCACCGGAGCAGGGGGAATGAGGTCCAGAATGCTCAAGGCAAACCTCTCAGCCGATTCAGGGTTAGTGAAGAAGGATACCTTGCCATCCTGTACCACCCTAAGTTTAGCGGGATACATCATGGAATAGCGAATCCCCTTCTTCCGCAACATGGCCTTGACACTTAGAAACGTTTTCCCCTGATCTTGCACCTTCTGGCTAAAATCCGGAAATAAGTGTATTGTCGATGAGCCCCATTGCAGGTTCTTCTTTTCTCTGGTCACGCGCAGCAGGGTATCTCGATCTCTGTAATCGAAAATTTGAGCTATGATAGCTCTTTCCGGGGCCCCCGGGGGAGGTCTAGCCGCCAACGAGCGGTGGGCCCTTTCAACCATAACATATTAGTGACTGGCGGGTTGTCCAAGACCTCTTTGAGTAACTGTTCAACAAAGAGCTCCATATTGTCAATGTGAGTAGTTTCTGCCACCCCTGTAATCCTTATATTGTTTCTCCTCGGTCTCCCTTCGAGGTCATCGTTTTTGGCAGTAATTTTCTGTTGCAGGGATGCCACCTCTCTCTGGAGAGCGGAGATCTTATCCTCCCCTTCCCCTATCCTTTGCTCTGCCTACGCCATCCTACCACACAGTTTCTCAATTTGTACCGCCGACACATCCACCTTACAGATGAGGGCGTCAATTTTTGCTCCCCGGCTGTCAGTACTTCCCTTGAGGGCCAGCAGGATTTGATTTAATGCAGATATGTCAATGCGGGTGTCCCCGGGGACTTCCTCCTGGCAGGCAGAGGAACGGTCTGCCCTTGCAAATTGATCCATCTTGGATTGCCGTTTTTGATTACCCATTCTGGGGGGTGCAGGGAGTAACAGTCAGGGCCTATGCCCGATTCGCCTCAACACAATGCCCAGGAAGAAGGGATTCCAATAAACCAGGACCCACCAATGTCGGGGAGCCAATGTACCCAGGGCAAGGGCCGAGATCCAAGCCCCACCTCTCAGGCCCCCAGGACCATCCACAGGTTGCACACCATGCGACTACTGTTTAGCAGGGGCAGACGGCCTCCCACCCCTCCCCCCCAAGTCCAGCCCACAGCTTCAGGTAATTCAGTGGCCACCAGTCCACACGTAGAGAGGAAAAGAAAAAAAAAACCTCCTGCCCTAACCAGAGCCTCTACTGACAGGGGGGAGGGGTAACTCGCTCCACACCAGGGAAGGGGAGCAGTTGGGTTACATCACCATTTCCCTCACAAGGCTGCCGCCCCACATGGTGGCGCAAATTATCCCAAACATCAAATGCCCCCCCCACGTAGTCCAGGAAGCCGAGTTCAGGTGGGCAGGATCCCCCAAAGTCCCTCACTGTAGGGTGCTGCCGCGTGAGCGGGCACCGGAGCCAGGCCACAGCATCCTCCGCTGGGTGTATGTGTCAGGCGGGAGAGAGGATCACCACTCACTTCCACAGGTCCCTCGCCCCACCTCCTCTCAGGTGCTAGGGAGCGCCAGCCCCAGCCGACAGCAAGTCCACCGCGGACCTACTTCGGGAGAGCTCCGCATGCCAGCGCCATCCCAATGTCAAGCAGGGGCACCAGTACAGCAGGCCCCGGCAAAGGAACTGCTCCCCGCCTCATGAACTGCACACGTTGGAGCCACGGGCCGCCCACGCCAGGCACCGCTCCACCTCGCAGCCACGACTCCTCTGTCCACGGGACCACCAAGGAACCTCTACTCCGCAGAGCGGGGGGAAGGGCACACCAGCACCACGCGGCCTAAGCTGTCCTAGGGCTTGGAGCCAAACGCCGCAAATCGTCGACAGCTCACCCCAAGCTGTACACCAAGTGATCCCAGGATGTTCCACTGCAGTAAGGCAGATAATTAAAGCAGTTGTAGCCTGTCGTGAGCCTCTGGTGGGACAGGATTGGTAAGCCTCCAGCAGAGCGCTCTCAGGCTGCGGCCATTTTCGATGCCGCACAACAGCGCCCCCCGTGGTCCAGGACTTTTATAGGGAGGCACGCTTCCCTAAAGTGCTTGGTGCCATCGATTGCACACATGTGGCCCTACGTCTACCTAGGGCACTGAGCACATCTATCGGAATCGCAAGCACTGGCATTCCATCAACGTACAAGCTGCATGTGATGCCAAGGGAATCATCACCTCTGTATATGCTAACAATCCAGGGTCGACCCATGATAGTCACGTATACAGAATGTCACCCTTACACCAGGCCCTGGAAGCTGGGAGGCATGGCAACACATGGCTCATTGGTGAGTACAAAACACACCACTGACAAACTCTCTCACCTCCACACGGGACAGTCCCTACCCACTGAGCACCTACATGAGGATGCCAATACGGAACCCCACCACTCCACTCCAGGTAAGATACAGCGCAGCCAATATTGCAACTAGGGGCATAGTGGAGCGTACATTCGGAGTGCTAAAGTCAAGCTTTCGCTCCCTTGACCACTCTGGTGGAGAGCTACTAAATGCACCGCCAGTAGTGTGCAGGATCATTGGGGCAGCATGTGTCATGCACAATGTTGAAACACGGTGGGGGGCGGACCAGTGGACATGGTGGTGCCCCCACAACCCCAACCACATGCATGGCCGCTGCGCATGGGAGGGGAAAGGGCACGTGGCGAGGCTGCCTGTGCTCAGCTTGTGGCACATTTTTTCACCTAAAATCCAACCCCTGCTGAATGCACACAGGCCTGGGACATTCCAGGTGACAATCGATGATGACAAAGGGACAATCATCTGTCACAACCTTACCACCCTGACAACCTGTCCTTGGAAGTGCTAAATCGTGTGCATCCCTTTCAACTAAAACAAAATCAAACTTGTGTGCACCAAAGGCACACATGGAAGATGCAGTATGCCACTAACACCATGGAAAAATACACATCCAAATGACGGTATGTCACCTAAAGCATCCCAAACTTCATGTCACCTGGTTCGCAAGCCATGCCAAGCAACATCAATAGTGACACATAAACGGCCAATGCATAACAGTACTTTCAAAAAGCTCTGAAGGCTAAACTGAACAAGTACTGAAATAACTCCCTCTCACACATCAAAACAATCATGAACACAGGAACATCAACTGGCCAGTATGACATACCACACACACAGGACACAACTGTGAATATGACCGACAGTCAACAATCAGAATACCACAAGTGCCTCAATGTGCCCTAACTAACACATGGCACCCTTCAATTAGTAGTGTTGGCCTGCCAAATGAAAGGTGGCATGGAAGCGCAAACATCAGGAAGTGCAACAACAATGGAGAGGGCCAAGCAAATACATGAAGAAGCAACATGAAAAAAGGATGCATCTCAATGTCAAAACAAAAATGCACGCCAACCATGCACTGGACAAACGATCATGAATCCCACTAGGGGTGTATACACTGGTCGGACTTCAGACTGCCCACAGATGAAATAGAACCCCAATGCCTGTGTATAAGTTACTTTCACACGCTACACTCCTTGCAAGCCCATGGAAAGGGGAAGCAGGAGTTGGATATTTGTCTGAACCCTAAGGCACAAACAAGGAGTGTACCAACACAAGACAAGCCTGTATGGCCCAGATGGAACCTACAGTGGATGCCCTCGGATGCCACACAAAGCAACACACTGTCACATAAATGCACAATAGACATAAAAAAATAAAAGAAAATGCCCTTGGTGGACCCGGGGAGGGGGCGGGGGCGGACAACCCAGGTGGGTGGAGGGGTAGGGTGCACCTCAACACTCACATGTTGATGTTGAGAGAAAAAAAACCTCCATGGGTTCGTGGTCCGCTCGGCCATCATGGATTGGGCGAGCTGTCGCTGCTGTCGCCATCCTCTGGTGTAACAATAGAAGGTGGCTGTGGTAAGGGAGGCATACCATGTGTAGACCTGGGCCTGCTCCGCCATGGCAGCGGCCATGCAGGACTGAGATGTGCGCATCTGTTGCATGATGGCACGGAGGTCTGCATGCAACACCTCACAGGATGCATGCAGTTCTGCTTGCAACACCTGATTGGTTGCTCGCATTTCCTCAGAGATGGTGCGTGTCAACAGTTACATGTGCTCTTCTGCACGTCTACTGCATGCCGCCTCGAGTGCAGTCAGTGTAAGTTGCAATAACCTGGCCTCATCCGACAGCGCTGCCCTGCAGGCCCGACCCTCTGCAGCCATGGCTGAGCGCAGAGACCAAATTTCTGCCCGTCAGCACCTGTTGCTGGCCACCATGTGGAGCCTGTGTAAGCGGCATTGGGACCGCAAAGCCTGCAGCCAGAGCTCAATCTGTCTCTCAGGGGGGAAAATGGAATTGGCCCCCCTATCCATGCCCTGAGCCAACATCTCATATGCAGCCCCCTGCTGTTGTGCAACAAAATACATGGACTGCTCCCACACATTATCCCCTGTTGGCACACGGCCACCATGTTGGCGGGCCCCACACTTGTTTGGCCCAAGGAAACCTGGCCCTTGATGTGCTTGCGCTCTGTGGCTCTAGGACTGCATCCCTCCCTTGAGCAGCTGTCCCAGGAACAGGGGCCAATAGTGTGGAGCGTGGCCTTGCACCCATAACCACCACAGACTGATGTTTCAGCACTGACTGGGCTTGTGAGGGCTCTTTCCCCACTAAAGATGTTTGGGATATGTTTGAATCACTCACCTGCGACAGTTCGAAGGAATCCATGTCCGATTTGCCACCAGAGCCATAGGCTTCCTCAGAGGCAGAGTATGTAATGCCCAGTCATCTCCACCTCCTCCACCTCTGCATCCAGTGCCTCATCACCTGCAGAACGACAGAAAAATACATGAAGACACTTTTAAATAGCATATCCCACACACATAGGTATCACAATGTAGTCATGCAACATATCAAACTGCCATGACAGTGAGGTCACAAACACTTGCACGTACACAGTGTCATTGGAAGGCAAGGGTATCATGAAAGGAGACATGGATGTGTGTCAAAGGGCACATCACCACATGTAGTGCATGGTGCATATCATGTGCTTCACACACAAGCACCAGACTGACATAGTTGAGTCACCAGCATCACTGATGAACACACAGATGCCACCAGCATGGCCATGCCTGAACCGTCAAACAGCATGACATGGAAATACCAATGACTAAATACACAAGTGTCACACGGTGCTGCAATGCTAGGGTGGTGGAACAGAGTGAAGGCAGGCACACCGACTCCATGTGTCCAGGTCACATTGACAAAGCAAGTGGATAGGCATGTAGAAGGGGAGACCTGGGTTTTGACGTGTGAGGGGGCATTGCAGTACATGTGAACACGCTCAATGTAGCATATATCTACATTACCCGGGAAATGCAAAATTGTGGGATGGCGGCAGTGGAAGGGCAAGTACATGAAACCGGCGTGAAGCACTGTCAGTGGGTTGTACAGATATTGTAAATACACCCCAAGTGCGGGTGGTGTCTGGGAGCCAGTGGCGGTATCAAAGTCCTAGGGTGTTACCTGGCCCCAAAATAAAAGGACCATTCACACAGTCCAGTCCTGGGGGAGCTGCAGAGGGTAGAGAGTAGAAGCACAGAAATATATGCATAGTCTGTCGCAGTAGGTCAGCATAGGAATGACCAGTCCCCGGGAGACAGTGAGCTGCTGGGGGAAGGAGATGAAAGGTAGGATACACCTGAGGAGGGGGACCTCTCACAGACATCAAGAGATGAGACGAGACAATGCGAGTGTGCATAGGAAGATCATTACAGGCAATACGCCATAACAGGTTGCAGCTGGAAGAGGGGCAAGTGAGGCTGGACAGTGAGTAGGGGTGATGATGAGCATTGACCCGGTGTGCAGCACATTGTCCGTATGCAGTTTGCATGACAACAAGCACATATCAGTCCACCATGACACTGTCAACACATAGCAGTCATCTAAACCTAGGCATAACTGCAAATCATTCAACAACATTTCATCAAAGCAACATGCACCACTCACCGGATGATCCGTCAGAAATTGGCAGGTCGCCCACGCCTTCGATCTGCCCCACATCAATGAGATCACTGACATTTTCTTCATGTGGAGTGAGTTCCTCCTTTGCTGGCTGTGTCCCACCTCCAGTCACCAGAGTAGAGGCGTAGTTGGCACCCAGCTTATCCTTGGCTCTGCGTTTGAGGTAATTCCAACGCTTGATCACCTCCTGAGCTGTGGGCCTCTCATGACCGATGGCGTTTATACGATCCGCGACATGCCGCCAGTGTACCATACGCGGAGCATGCGCATGTGTGCTCCTTGCACGCACAAGCATGTCACGTCCATGCTCCAACACGTAGTCCACGAGGATGTTGAGTTCCTCATTACGGAAGCTCTTCTTCCTCAACGTGTGAGGCTCCTGTGCAGTGTCTTGGGTTGGAGCTTGTACCCCTACTGCACGCTTTTGCTTCTTGCAAGGTGGTGCAGACCTGGAGTGTCTGGGACCACTTGGGTCAGTAAGGGCTGAAGTAGTGGTAGACTGGGCAATGGCGTCAGCCACTGATGGAACGACAGTAGGCTGGCTTGCAGGTATCCGTACCAGGGTGCTGGTGCCAGTAGCTTTCTCCGCACATCCCTTGCCCTTACCTATAGGAACATCTGCACCTGAGTCACTCTGGGCCTGGGCTGGGAATACTACAGTCCGGGCTGGGTGACCCTGAGCCTAGGTGGTGGTAGCCGCAGCTGCCCCTGAAGCTTCCACACCCTGGCAGCTCTGGACAGCAGCTGACACTGCTGGTCTGGGACACCGGGTGCTGGGGACGTGAGCATCAGCTGCAGCTCCCTGACCCTGTTGGGTGGGGGGCATAGCTCTCCCTGCACAGGCCTGGACACCTCAGACAACTTGCTCACCTCACCCACCTTGGCCACCTCTGCCAGGTTGCCCACCTTTGCCTCCCTTCCCACTTGTTGCCCTCCCAGTCATGTTACTGATGGACTAGCGCAATGGGAGGTGCAGCTAACAATTGTCCTGGGCAAGTGGAGTGAGGGGGCAGGGTATGTGATGGAAAACATACCACTGTGCTCCAGCAAGGCTCTATGCAACCCCTGGGGAAAGAATAATGGGTCGTGGGACGCTCAGGCACCCCAAACACCAAAATCAACGTGTACGCGACCCTCGGTAGCCCTCGTGTGAAGAAAAAACGTCACGCAGTACGCTGTTGCCCCCAGCAACACAAAAAAATGGTACACGTATGGTATTATGACCTCGAAAATGGGGTACGCGACATACAGGGGCAACCACAGTATGAAAAAAGCGTGCGCGACTCACCGTCTGCCTCGTAGAAAGAAAAAAATTACACGTGCGTGTGTGCATAGGCAACTCCCCCACCAAAAGAAGGAGTATGCACTCGAACAGTAGTGAACAATTCGGGTGAGACCCCAAAATACTCCGAAGTCCACGCGTCCGTCCACAACGAAATGCACGTACATTGTAATGTTGTCCTACGCACACCTTTAACCCGATACTGGACGGCAACACCTAACGTTCAGCGCGTGTCACATAACTTACGCGCTTAGGGCCTTTCCTCTGATTACATGCTAATGTGCCGTTTCCGCACATGCAGAGTCACTCTGTTTCCGGCTGGCCACGCAAAGAACCCGGAAGAACCACGCTCCTGCATACCAGCCAATTTACCTGCCTCCAACTGCTCCGAGCTGCCTCCTACAAGCCATCTGCTGCTGCCAGCCCACTCTGTGTGCCTGCTGCCCACGTGCCCTGCATTTTTGTGCCTGCTCATCAGCCACTGCCAGTTATCCTGTCGTCGTGACCCCCTCTGCTGATCCTGAAGACTCCCGACTGCCATACCACCGCTCCACAGCCCAGGACCACCTTGCCCACCTACACCTGCCTCAGGGGTTGCCATGTCTGACCCAACACCATCTGAGGCAAGTGGCAACCCCCTGGCAGAGAGGCAGAGGGCTGTCAGCTTCTCAACCAGGGAAGTTGGCATCCTGGTCGAGCAAGTCCTGGGGCATCATGATGCCCTCTTCCCAAGTCGGCAATGAAGGACGGAACAAGATCTGGGCGGACATCGTGGGTGCCATCAACACCGAGGGGGTGGCATCCTGCGACTACTGACATGTCCATAAGCGCTGGGAAGACTACAAGTCCAGGACCCTCAACAAGGCCCGGCACCTCGTCAAGCCTGGTGATGACCAAAGGGGCCAGTAGACCACCGCCGAGATGCGCATCAACCCAGCGCTGCACGTCCAGGTTTTGGAGTTGGTGCTCCGTCTGGAGTCGACTGGTAAGTGTCCTTGTCCACCATAGTGGATGTGCAGGTTGACGTGTGGTTGGAGTTTGCAGCTTGGTCTTATGTCTGACATGCCTCCTGTACAGATGTCTGTGTGCATGTCCAAGTTACTGCTGCATGTGAGTCCACTGAAGCGTGTGCAACATCAATGCTGTCATGTGTTGTAATGCGTGATGTGTGCCAGCATGTAACAACGTACACATGTTTGCATGCCTGAGTGTGGACTGGGGCATGCCAGAGGTTGACACATAGGTGCTTTGGGCAACATGCATGGTTACATGGTCTGAGTAGCTGAGTATGATAATAGGGCTTTGGATTGTGTGATTGCCTCATTAGGCCAATTTGACCTCGAGTGCACTCTGGCGCAATAGCTCCACGGCCTGCCTCATGACTGTCAGGTGATGTGTGTGAATGAGATGTGTATTTCCCATGATGCGTGTGAGCTGAATGCACAATATTCATTAGCTGGCAGTGCCTTGTCCAAGGATGTGAATGTCTGCTGTGAATGACAGATATGATTGTGCATGTGTGTGAATGGCACTTCCCTGTGTGTTGTGGACGGTGATGATGGTTAGGACCTTTGACAGTGCCACTGATGTACATTTACATTGTGACAAACACACATGTCCAGTACCCTGATGTATGTGTTCTATGTTTCCCTATCCACAGCGATGATGGAAGAAGAGGGAGGAGAAGGCACTGTGGAGCACAGCAGCAGGGATGCCTCCACCAGGCGTAGACACAAGGCCCAGTCATCCTCCCAGGGACTGTCATCTTCTGTGAGCGACGAGACTGGTGCCGCCTCAGAGTCAACGGCCGCAGCTGCTGAGGGTAGGTCCAAGAGGGTGAAGGTGGTGGAGGACTCCGCAGCAGTGGGAGGCACAGGGGCAAGACACTGCGGAAGGAAGTGGGGAGGCATCCAGGAGGTTGACGGGGGAGGGAGAGGAGGAGGAGGCCACATCAGCCCAACCCATGTGGCCCAGCGGGGGTGATGACGTAGGTGTGACTGCTGCAGTCCAGGGTCAGGGGCCAGAGGCAGTGCAGGTCGTCGTGGGGGGGCCTGTGCCTAATCCTGTCCCTGGTACTGCGACTGCAGCAGTATGCACCTGCGGGCATGCCCCAGGCCAGACCCACAGGTGGCAGTCGTTTCCACAGACGGAAAAACCAATGCCTGTGGATGTCGCCATTTAGTACAGGGTGGAACCTGCACTAGCCGGTATCATGAGGTGGGTAGACTCCGTTCGTGATGATGTGCAGGCTTTCAATCAGGCGCTTGCACGACATCACAAGGAGGTCTGCCGTCTCGTGAACTGGCTGGCACCAGGGCCCCCTGTGCACCTGTCCTAACCCCGGCAGCCAGACTGGTGGAGACTAGATCCCTACCAGGATCGAGAGTCGACAGTGGATCAGTAGAGGTGGTCACCACAGGGATCCATCCGGCAACAGGACATGTGGCAATGGTAGATGAGCGGGCAACAAGCAGCTGGGCACATGCACGACAGCCCCGAGGGTTGTCATCATTCTGCAGGCTGTCCCGGAGGCGCAGGCACTGCATTTTTCTGCAGTGGTTGGCTCGGCGTAGGAGGCGACAGGACTCGGGGCTTCCAATGGAGGTGAGGCAACAATCAACCATTGGGCAAAAGGCACACGTGGACCCTTCTACTTCATTAGGTTTAAGTTTCCTTTTGTTATTTTTTCCTTAGGAGTTTTTGTACTTTCCTCCACGTATTGTATATAGTTCTTCATTGTTTTTCTTCTTCTCCATATTTGGACATGGTTTTGGACAATGGACCCTGGATCTGTGTAAATAGTTCTCTTTTTGGTGATTTCATTTTGAGTTACTTAATGGACATGGACCACATCTTTGCTTTCATCTTAATTTGTTTGCCTTGGAATTAGATTTTCTTTTTG
This sequence comes from Ambystoma mexicanum, assembly GCF_040938575.1. Lineage (NCBI taxonomy): Eukaryota > Metazoa > Chordata > Amphibia > Caudata > Ambystomatidae > Ambystoma > Ambystoma mexicanum. Next base: position 507,468,848 of record NC_090939.1, read on the forward strand.
ACTATCTTTTATTTCTTTGCTCATTTGATGATGATTTACTTATTTTGTTTCATAGGAGTATGACTTGAATATTGTTATTAATATATTTGTTTAATTCAAAATCAAAGTGGTGTCTGGTTTCGATGGTTTAGGGCAAGTTTCACTCTTGCTTACTCTGTTCTATGTCCATGATGCTGTCCTATGTTGTTCATGTGTGTGCACACATGCATGCGTCATGTTTCACTTCCAATGGTATGTGGCATGTTGTGCTGTACATGAACAATGGATGGGTGTTGAAGATGCACTTGGGAGTGTGCAGCGTGTGGTGGCATTTCATTTCGCATCTGCGGAATTGATGTTTATCAGTCCACAGTGTGTTGTGGGTTTCCCATTAGGCTTGGCCTGCATGCAGGTTGCCGTCACTAGTAGTGGTGAGGGACATTAGGCGGGGCCTGCATGCAGATTGCTGTCACTGGTGGTGGTGGGGGACATGAGGCGGGGCATGCCTTTGGGGTATGATCACAGGTGATGGGGTTCCCATGCGGTGTGGGCTGCCTGCAAGGTATGGTCACGGGTGATGGGAGATCCCATGTGGTGTGGGCTGCCTGCGAGGTATGGTAACAGGTGATGGGGTCCCATGTGGTGTGGGCTGCCTGCGGGGTATAGTCACAGGTGATGGGGGGATCCCATGTGGTGTGGGCTGCCTGCATGGTATGGTCACAGGTAATGGGGGGTCCCATGAGGCGGGGCATGCCCACGGGTGATGGGGGTCCCGTGTGGTATGGGCTGCCTGCGGGGTATGGTCACAGGTGATGGGGGGGGTCCCATGTGGTGTGGGTGTCATGAACCACCGGACTCGTCCTTTTTGGACTTCCTGGTCCCTGACCCATAGAGGCCTACACGCAGCAGTACATCCAACATGGCCACAGACTACGGAACTCTGCGCACCAGTTTCCGCATCGCACGCATCACGTTCCATAAAGCGGCCATGCTCCCGCGGCTCTGGCCATCTCAACGCTATTGTTTACTGAGGTTGACGTGTGCTGCCGAAGTTCGCTCTCGTTAACTACTAGCTCCTGGCTCCTTGAACCCTCCTTTTCATCCCGGATCTCCGGGTACACTCTGCCGAGTGGAAGCTTTGCTGTTTCCAGAAATTCCCGGATATTCAGAACGATCCAGGATCTGGATCACTGAACGCACGCTGGAAGCTGAGGACACCCGCGCGGGCTTATATAAGACCAGTGCCGTGCGAAGGAAGACTCCAACAAAGAAAGAACACAAACAGGTAAGAAGGGGGGAAACCTGTTACAGAGGGCTGCCTGCAGGTTATGGTCACAGGTGATGGGTGGGTCCCATGTGGTGTGGGCTGCCTGTGGGGTATGGTCACAGGTGATGGGGGTCCCATGTGGTGTGAACATTTTGAATTGCAATTGTTTCTAAGTGTCTGACCATTGTATTTTATAGTATAAAACTAATGTTCGCTGAATGGCCAGATGTCATCTCCCATCAATCAGTTCCAGTCCACTGTTCCGTTTGATATGTGCTCACCCAGCTGTAATAAAGGAGTATGTTGATTAGCTGTAACTCCTGTTCTCCAGCATTGGTATCTTTCATAAATTCACATGCTTTGAATATACCCCCTCAACCCCCCCAACAGCCTGGGAATTCTCTGTAACATTTTATTATAGCTTAAAGTAGAGCTTTTAAGCTCTCTTTAGTAGCCCATCCATGTCCTTTTGGGTGTATACCGACTCTGCCAATGGGACGTCGAGTGAAAAGCCCCACCCAGGAGTCCATCTTCAGATAGTTGGCGAAACATAGCCTTGCTCCCTTAGGGGTGGTAGGTGGGCACGTGTGAATCCATGAAAGATACCAATGCTGGAGAACAGGAGTTACAGGTAGGCCACATACTCCTTCTCCAGCATGGGATCTTTCATGGATTCACATGCTTTGAATAGATTGCCACAGCAGTTAAATGTTCTAATAGGAGGCGTAACGGGAGAAGGCTTACTTTATTGAAACACGTGTTGTAGGACAGCTCTTCCTACCCTTGCTTCAGATTCTCATTTTTCCTCCATAGTAATGCTTGACGAAGCTGTGCGGGTCTGCCCAGGTTGCTGCGTGGCATGTGTCCGACAGGGGAACCCTTCCCATAGCGCTGCCAAACGCCCACTGCTCTAGTGGAATGAGCACGAACGAGTCCTTGTAGTGGTCGATTGGCTTGAGTGTGCGCCGCCGAAATTGCGGTGGAAACCCATCTGCCAATATCTTCCTTCGAAATAGGTTGACCTTTGTTAGGGGGCCGAATACCACAAATAGTTGAGACGTTTGTCGAAAGTTCTTGGTTCTGTCTAAGTAGAACTTCAGGGCTTTCCGAAGGTGTAGCGAGTGCACAGATTGTTCAGCTGGTGTGGACTGGTTTGCAAAGAAAACTGTTAGGTTACTTCTGTTTGCAGGTGAAAGTTGGTGAACACTTTGGGAACAAACGTAGAATTCATTTTTGAGACGACTGTTCTTTTCAAGCGTAGATTTGTAGGTCTACCAGATAGTGCATGTATTTCCGACACCTGTCTGAAAGACGTGATTGCTACTAGAAAGGCAGTCTTCCAGGCCCCAGTGAGGTGGCACTTTGTTTTGAGGGGGATAAGTGCCGAAGAGGCCTCTCATGAAGTGTTTTACAATGCGGGCCCCGAATATGGGAGCTTTACCTTGCTTCCCTCTGTATCTAGAAATTGCAGCTAGATGTACTTTGATGGACGAGTGTGACAAACCATCTTTCACTAATTTTAACAGGTGTGGTAGAATCTGGTGAGGTTATACAGTTAATGGATCAAATTGTTGTTGAGAACACCAAGTGCAAAAACTATTCCACTATTATAGATATGATCTTTTTGTGAATTCCCCCCTGGCAGCCTTTAGGATGTTTCTGCATTCCTGCATGAGTGCAACTTGTCTGAACTCATTGAAGTCAGGAGCCAGGCCTTTAAGTTGCGCACCCCTGGATTGTGATGGACCACCTGCTGGTTGCACATGGAAAGCAGGTTGGGGTCCTGACCCAGAGGGATTGGACGGTCCTGCGATAGGTGAACAAGCTCTGAGAGCCACGGTTGTCTTACCCATGTTGGTGCTATGAGAATGACCGTGCACTTTTATGTCGCAATCATTTGTAGGGACTTGCGCATCTCCGGTGTTGGGGGGGGAATGCATAGGCGAAGATTCCTCCCCATAATATTGCAAACGCATCGCCTAGAGATCGATTGTGAGGATATCTGCTCACGAAAAGAGGGCATTCCTTATTCTCCCACGTGGCAAATTGATGGTCGGTGTTCCCCACTTGTTGAAGATTTGTAGGAGTTTCCTGTCCGCCAGTTGCCATTCGTAGGACTGGTCGTTGCTCAGTTGGTCTGCAGTTTTGTTTTCTTTCCCGGAAGATGGAATGCTTGTAGTTGTATGTTGTTTTCGATGGCCCAGTGCCACAACCGTTGGGCTTCTCTCGAGAGCACCACTGACCTTGTGCCTCCCTTCACACATAATGCATTGGGTCATATTGCCTATGAACACTCAACACTTTGTTCTTGAGCACTGGCTTGAACGAGCGAAAGGCATGTGCTACTGCCTTCAGTTCCAAGATGTCGATGTGAAGTTGTGCCTCGGCTGCGGA